>NC_048236.1:10552449-10557418 GCF_002007445.2 Ailuropoda melanoleuca
TTAAGATTTTATTTATTCATCTGACAGAGAGAGAGACAGCCAGTGAGAGAGGGAACACAAGCAGAGGGAGTGGGAGAGGAAGAAGCAGGCTCCCAGCAGAGGAGCCTGATGTGGGGCTCGATCCCAGGACCCCGGGCTCCTGCCCTGAGCCAAAGGCAGATGCTCAATGACTGAGCCACCCAGGCGCCCCTGCTTTTTCTTTTCTAACTAAACTATGTATGGTGTAAACATTGGTAAAGCTATAGTGCAGGCCAGTCAGAAATCACTGTGATAGTTTCCAGTCATTTGTGATTTTTACTAATTGTCTGTGGATTCTGGGTTGGGTTGGCAGTGAGTGCCATCTGCTCCATCAGGGTGGCCCATTCTTGCACCCATGACTCTCATCCCCTTCCTAGGTCCCTCTACTTTTTCTGCCCTGTCCCATGGAGAGTAGGGGAGGTGGAGGCCTTCCAACTGTAGCTAGCCCTAAGTGCATCACCGTCCCTTAAGGTATCTTAATGCTACTCCAGCTTTGTAAGTAGGCATTCGCTAACCTCTCCTTAGCCACCGTTTTTGAAATGAGGTGGCATCTTATTCTTCAGGTACTCAGAGCACCAGTCATAATGAGGTAACTCTTAGGAGTTCACTTCAAGATCATTAAAAAGGGGGCGCCTAGGTGGCTCAGTTGGTTAAAGCATCTGCCTTCAGCTCGGGTCATGATCCCAGAGTCCTGGGAGTGAATCCCACGTTGGGCTCCCAGCTCAGCAGGGAGTCTGCTTCTCTCTCTCCCTCTGCCCCTTCCCCTGCTTGTGATCTCTCTCTCAAATAATTAAATACTTTTTTAAAAAGATAATTAAAAAGAATTATAAAATATGGTATAAACTGGGGAAGGCTAGATGTGATGAGTTTGAGGACCTCTGTTCCGGAGCAAAGGTGTAAGGATATATTATTGAAAGGATAGATAACAAAGGCCCCTCCTCCTCATAAACACTTTGAGGAGTCCAGAGCAGGAAAGAGAGCAGGTAAATGCAAAGGGAAATGGGAGCCTCCTGGGAATACAACTTAGCACATCTAGCTTGGGCTGAATTGACCTAACACTGAGTAGACATAAAGGACACAAGCCATGTCCCCCATGTATGTGTCTGCAGTACCCTATGCAACTGTGGGGAAGTTCACACTATGAAAATGGGCAGTCAGGGCTAGGGCCCTGGGCTCAGCCCCATAGATCCTGTGTTTCTTGAAGGAGCCCAAGTTATAGGCTCCGTAGATAGCTGAGGCTTCACATCACACATCGTTCCACTCTCTCCTGCAGAGCAACACGCTGGGGGGAAAAGGACTATATATCTTCATATAAAGATCCCACGCCTGAGTGATAGCAGGGAGGGAGACCTCCCCTTCCTTCTCTCTGAAGGAGCAGAGCAAGATGATGCTGCTGCCCAGATGGACGAAAGGTGGACAAGGGTTTCAACCAAAGCGTCTCAGATCAGGCAGTCTGTGGGCAGAAGAACTCCATGTGGCTGAAGGGACAGCAAAGAACAGGTACTGCAGCAGACGGCTTCTGGGATTTTTGCTCAGTGTCAGGGCTACTTGACTCCTTGAATGGAGTAAACCCCTAGGATGTTGGGTTTACCGTTACAAAAGAGAATGCTGTGGGGAAGAACGTTCTTGCTATTTCAAGATGGATGCTTGAGTGACTTATAATGAATATTTAAAAGATGTGATTTGACTATATGTACATGAGGCTGGGAAAGCAGGCTATATGGCTGCACTTCAGGGGCACCCTATTTTCCTTGGAACAAAATCCAAACTGCCCCCTCATGACAGACCATGAAGGGCTCACAGATTCAAGCAAACGTCTCCTGATTCGGTTCATGCTCAGTATGATCTATTGCCCAAGCATGAAGTTATAAAGTGACTCGTGTCCCCAGAAAGGAGAGGTTGAAATCTTAATCCTGGGTACCTATGAATGTGACTTTATCTGGAAATAGGGTCCTTGCAGTTGTAGTCAAGTTAAGATGAGGTCATACCAGATTAGGGTGGGCCCAGACTTGATTCTTGGTGTTCCTAGAAAAACAGAGAAATTTGGATAGACGTACACACTTAGACACACACACACTCACGCATGTGTATGCCATGTGACAACAGAGGCAGAGATGGAAGTTAGTCATTTACTAGTCAAGAAATGCCAAGTATTGCCAGCAACCATCAGAAGCTAAGAAGAGTCAAGGAAGGATCCTTCCCTAATGCCTTCAGAAAGAGCATGGCCCTTCTCATACCTTCATGCCACACAAAGAGACTTCAGAACTGTGAGAGAGTACATTTTATGGTTTTTATCCACTAAGTTTGTGGTCATTTGTTACAACAGCCCTAGGAACATGATATACAAGGTATGCATGATTTGGGATTAGAATTACCCAGGGATTTTTTGTTTTTGTCACTACAGTAACCCCCATAGGGCAAAGTCTGTATCTGGCTTATTTATAATTATTAACCCACCTCCTGGAATATGGAATGTTCTATATTACACATAAAAGAAATATAAGTTCCATAAGTGAACAGGAAAAAAAAAAAGATTACCTGAACAAAAATGGTTCTGTATCAAAAAAGAAGACAAAAATAAAGCTAGAAAGAAAAAGTGAAAGAGAGAAAGAAAGAGAAGGAAGGAAAAGAAGAAAGAAAGCATGGAAGAAAGAAAGAAAATCTTTAGGTTGTGGATCAGAAACATAGCAAAATACAAAAGAAAGAGACTATTTTTGTTTTAGTAAAATCTCACATGAAAATTTCTACTTCACTCTTTTTGACAAGATACATGATAGCCATGATGAAA
Organism: Ailuropoda melanoleuca; assembly: GCF_002007445.2. Lineage (NCBI taxonomy): Eukaryota > Metazoa > Chordata > Mammalia > Carnivora > Ursidae > Ailuropoda > Ailuropoda melanoleuca. The sequence goes on from NC_048236.1 coordinate 10,555,256, forward strand.
ATTTTTTAATAGATCAAAGAAAGAATTCATGAAATTTTACTCCCTTTATTTATTTTTAAGGCCAAGAGGCATCCTAGGAAGTGATCATGATTTGATATTTGAACAAAACAAAATAAATTATTTTGCAACTAAATCTGCATAATTTCTAATGAAATTAGCACTTAAACTTTTCAAAAGTTTCCTAGCCTTACAACAGCCAGGTTTACATCTAGGCAACACACTTCCTTGCTGGAAAAAACTCAGCAGGTTGGTCCTGCATGTGCTGGGCATTCATCCCTGCTTCACTTCATCCCGAAAATCTTCCTGGCCTGTTCTAAACTTTTCTCATCGATGGGAGGCTTCCTCTGGCTGCCAGGCTGCAGAAACTTCTTCATGGCGGGGAGATTGCTGATTCTGGTTTTCAGGGCCTGCAATGCACAAGGGCACAGCCTCAGAATGGAGCCAAAGACCCACCCCGTCATTAGCACAAGCCAGGGAATCAGAGACTCTCCTGCAAGGACCAACTGAGTTCCCACCATCAGCACCAGTGTGAGGCTGGGAAACGACCCAGGGAGACATGATGGTTACAGGAACAAAAGACAGCTCAATGCCATTTTCCCCAAAGACATCTCTCTTTCAGACTCATTTTGGTTTCAGGTCTTCCCTATCTCCTTCCCTACACATAAACCCTGCAGATTCATCCCTCCTGTGCAACACAGGGAAGAGGAATGTGTCTGTCAGATATTGACACACACACAGTCTCCAGACAGACAAGGAAAATATAGGAAAACTTCCCTGGAACGGATGACAGAACATTTAGAAAGGTAAACCATGAGACCGGTCAAAACCAGTCAGCCCACTGAGAGAGGGAGACTCTGCCCAGAGAAACATGATGTCTGCCATTAGGAACAGGAGTGGAGGGAAGGAAGCAGAGGGAAGAGGATGTGCTCAGGTAGCCACATGAAGGAAAGGTGACACCGCTGGGAAGGGAAACCCCAGAGAAAACAAGGACAGAAAGCATCATGGAATGGGGATGGGAAAGTTGATGCTGAGCCCTGGGTCCCTCTCCTGGTGAAGAGAATCTGTTCTTCTTGGGGAAGCATCCACCTCAAATGTCCTTGGCACAACAAGATTCTGTGCCTCAACCAGCCCCTAAGAGCTAACTCTGGAGGGAGTCATGGGGCTGAGAAGATCTGCATAATGATGGGACGCAAGTTCTAATGTCAGATCCTGAGGAGGGAGATGTGAGCCTTCCCTCCTGAAAGCTGTGAGAGAGATCACCTTCACCAGAGGGAAGTTGGCCAGAAGACTGGGGTCAATCTCTTCCACATAGTAGAGAAGTTCAACCAGGTGAATGTCAGCCCTGCTCAGCGTGTTGCCAACAAGGTAGTCTTGTCCATGGCTCTTTAACACCTGGAGGATTTGAGGAATCAATCATGAGCTCAGGCACAGTCAGGCCCCTCTGCTCCTCCCTGCTCTCCAGCCCGACCTCCCCACCTCTGTTGCCTCACTGAGCTGCTGTGGGCTTCAGACCGTCTGCATTGCCCCTGACTCAGTGAGACACTGGGTCTGGGCTGTTCTTTCCCTCAGCTGAAGCCCTGGCTAATGTCTCCCTAAAACACGTGTCCACTCTACATCTCTTTCAACTATTCTGACATATGCGACCTTTCCCAATAAAATGTTGGGGAACTTCATGAAATTTGTTAAAGTCTTCCAATAATATGCAAATGATAACATGGAGAGAAAACCCTATGGCACCACCAACTTCAGGAAATTTTGGCAAGTACCCTTTGAGACTGTATACATAAGGAAATATGGATAATTATTAGGCAAAGAATATAATAAAACTTCAAATGCTATATAGTAGTATACAATTTTCATTTATCTTATCATAGGACTCTGTGATTTCAAAGTATAGCTGTGCTCAAATGGGAAGACTGTTCGGGACTTCATCATGTGAATGTGCCCCAAACTCTCAACACCACAAGAGTCAGGAGAGAGTATTTTCTGATCACTATGAATTCTTTCCTCCTTGAATAGGGCCAACACACAAGCAATGACTTAACATTTGTTCAGGGATTGACAGAATGATCTAATGCCCTGTAAAGATGGGTGTGTCCGTATTAATCCTTTCATTCTATGTATGGCCCCCTGTATCTACTACAGTCTTTTCTCTTTTTTTTT
>NC_048236.1:10557518-10596365 GCF_002007445.2 Ailuropoda melanoleuca
TGTGTCCGTATTAATCCTTTCATTCTATGTATGGCCCCCTGTATCTACTACAGTCTTTTCTCTTTTTTTTTTTGACCCATAGTTTTTATTTAGCGCAATTTCAGGTACTTTTGATCCTGAAACGTTCTCCTCTTACCTCCCAGGAGAAACATTAACTAAGATACATACTATGTATAGTGGTGGAAAGTTGGCATGACTTTCCTCTCAAGTCTGAGAGCCATGTCTTCAAGTATGTCAATTAATTTTTCCTTTACATCTCTCCATCTGTCTGTTCACCTCCATCCCACTGCCCCATCTCTGTCCAGACACATCTCATCCATCCATCCCTGAAATACTACCATCTTCTCCTGAAGGGCAACTGGTCTCATGTCTCCCTACCCATGTTGCCAGAGTCTCTCCTGACACATTGCCGTCATCGTATTCCTCTTGGATCAAAGCCCCTGTGTGGTGCTCTGCAAAATCTATTCCAACATCCAGTGTGGCTCTCAGGCCTTCAACAGCCCAAGCTCTGACTATGACCATGGAGGTCTGCTGAAAAGAGAATTCTAGATTGGGTCCTGGTTAGTTGAAGTCTTGCCGGAAAACTGAAATTCGGGTATAACAGGTACAATTCTGCCTCACAGTCAGCTTTTATAAAATGCCTTGAGAATTAGGGTGCTGTAGTAGTATTAGCTCATTGGAAGTGAAGGTCAATGCCTGAGGAATGCCGGTCAGGCACCATCCTTCCTTGTCCTCTAAGTCCAGGGCCCCAAAGCGCTCAGCAGTCCACTTACTTTTTCAAACACGGGGAGATAACGATCTGTCGTTCTCTCTTTGATCAGGGCAATCTTGGCATCCTTTTGATCAGGTGGGCATAGAGGCAAAACAATGAACATCTCATTCAGATCTGCCATACCTTCTGTGTACATATCTATCCTGAAAGACAAAGTGAACAAGTTGTCAAATGTCTTCTGCCTTGATTTTACAGCTGAAAATTGCACAAGAATGGGCATCAGGAGGTGGCAAAAGAGTTCGGATCCCATTGGATGCATTTTTATATGCCGCCCATGCAGCTCTGATTTTTACTTGATATGAACATTTTGTTCTCTAGAACAAGCCATTGATGTAGATATCTGTCTAAAATTTTCATTATATACATGACCAGAGAGAGGGACAGAGAGCATTGGTGGCCTGTCCAGAGTCACACAGAAATTGGTGCGATCCTGCACATACCCACAGGGACCGTACCTAGGGCTTGCCATATCTGCTGTGATTTGTTATGTGCACAAAGGTAGTGTGACTCGTGTGGCTAAGACCTTGCACCTAAGTGATCTCTAGAGAGAGTAACTGGCACAGCCATCTCAGTCATGTCCCCTTCCTGTCTCAGCCTGTTACACACCCAGGCCCATTTATGTGCCCGATATCAACAGGTTTTCCAATTATCTTCCCCAACCTTACCCACATACAGTTGCCCAACTCTGACCTTGTGTGCATTTCTCAAGTCTTCACCTAAAATAACCCCTAGGAGGGTAAAATTCGTTGTACATTCCAATCAGTACATATTCTAGGAGATTTGGTTTTATTGTTCCAAACTGGGCTTCCTATAAGAGTTTTTTTAAATAAAATCCTTATTAACACATAATTCACATACCTTAATGTATACACATCTCAACTGTACAAGTTTGTGATTTTTAGTAAAGACACAGATTTGTGTACTATCACTACTCTAACTAGAGTATTTTCATATTTCCAAAAGAAATGCTCTAAGCTTTTATACCCATTCCAATTTCTTCCCTCCTCCAGCCCCTGGCAACCACTGAACTGCTTTCTGTTTCTATGTTCTCAAGTGTTCTGGATATTTCATACAAATAGAACCATATAATATGTGCCTTTGTGTCTGGTTGGTGTAACATGATGTTTGTAAGGTTTATCCATGTTGTACCATGCATCAATGCTTCATTCCTTTTCATGGCCAAATAATATTCCATTGATGGATAGGCCAATCTTCCAACCACACTGATCAGCTGATGCACATTTGTGTCATTTCCACTGTTTGAACAGTAAGAACAACACTACTATAAACATTTGTGTACAAGTTCTAGTGTGGATGGATTTTCAATTGTCTTGTTTGTATACCTAGTAATGGGGTTGCTGGCATATGGTAAATCTATGTTTAACTTTTTGAGTAACTGGTAACAGAGTCTTCCGAGATTTAAATTTCAATCATGTGGTCTCATCACAACAGAGAAGAGAACCCACAGTTATGGTTGTATTGACCAAAATCTGGCTGCTTTAGTCCCGTATCAAAATGCTCAAGATAGGGGCACCTGGGTGGCACAGCGGTTGGGCGTCTGCCTTCGGCTCAGGGCGTGATCCCGGCGTTGTGGGATCGAGCCCCACGTCGGGCTCCTCTGCTGGAAGCCTGCTTCTTCCTCTCCCACTCCCCCTGCTTATGTTCCCTCTCTCGCTGGCTGTCTCTATCTCTGTCAAATAAATAAATAAAATCTTTAAAAAAAAATGCTCAAGATAACCTTGGCATCTTGAGGACCAGGCTCTGCTCACCCCTTGTCAAGTGGCAGTCCATATAACAGGCTGGTAAGTGAAGTTCTTGGTCAGCATTCTTGTGATTTATGAACCTTTAGAAGCAGCTCCTTTGGATCTTTCTGTTCCCTAGCCTTATCTGCTACATACCCAGACACGTTGTCCTTCATCTCTAGCTGTTGGCTGGTATCCAGCAGCCTGAGTATCTGGAGTGATGACCCCACCATCTTTCTGGCTTCATAGTTCATCAACCTTAGGAAAACTCTGTCACCATATGTGCTCTATCCATGGACTGCTTCCTTTTCTGTAACCGTACTTGGTGAATCCACTCCAAGTGGAATCCCTCATCCTCATGGATCTCTGTGGTGTTGGACCTCAGTCTATATCACCAAGTCCTGTGCTGCTGCTGGCCACGATCTCCCTGACATAGTCCAGCTCACCCAAGGAAGAACCCCAATTTTCACATCAATTGTTCATGAAAGAACAGAAAAAGTGCCGTACAGGGCTCTCTCCTTTACGTCTTTCCCATAGAGGTTGTATTTGGCGGCGATGTAGTTGAGAATGGCTCTGGTCTGTACTATCTTCATTCCATCCATTTCCACCATTGGCACTTGCTGGAACAGCAGATATCCATCTTTTGAAAGAAGAAAGGAAGAAGCAGAGTGAAATGTCTTATTGGATCATACTCTTTTAGCATGAAAAATCATTCATTGCCATGACTTAGGACATAAAAGAAAACAAAAAATTATTGCCTGGTCACATTTCAACAAAACAGCATTTTGTTTTTAGCTTCCCATAATCCTCTTTGTTTTCAGTCGGCCTCTTACTTTTCACCCATTATTTCATTTATCTTTTTCTTTCCCATGCAGATACATGGTAGATTCCTGTAGTTTTTGCAATCGATTTACTTTCATGGATGTGTTAGGAAATTTTGAGAGAAGCTCAAACAGGGACAGCACGACCTGTATTTCAAATGCGCTTATGCCATTAAGGCCAATTCTAAAAGAGATTTCTATGTAGGGTGTTTTATGTGCTCTTTCAATTCTACCACTGAACAATGTGTGCAAGGCAGGCCCTGCTTTACTGAGTCTGCTGATGTTTGTAGCGTTGGACCTTGTTCTTCATCTCCCTCTTCATACTGTCACCTGGCCTTTCAACCAACGCAACACCATCTCATTCTCTGAGTCTATAATATTGCTAGGTGTGACCTTGTCAACCACACCAGAGAAAAGAACTCACAGCAACTGCTGGCCTATTTCTACTTCTTTGCCCTACTGCTTGTGTTTGAAGGACCTTGGATGGGCAGGCTGTGTGGGAAGCTGAACTGACCCAGCTCACTTGGGGGGCATAAAAGCTGGAGAGAGCAAAGAGAGGTTGTTCGCAGGAAAAGGGGCATGGTTCCTTTAGCAAATACTCAGAGTTCAAGCCCTTCCTAGCCCTGAGTGAGATGGAAGACCAGCCCAAGGAGCCCCACTCCTTACATTGGAGCCACCTTTCTTCCTTTCCACCACCCTCAACTCCCACCACCCTCACAAGTAGGTGTTAAAACCTCAACTTATGACTTCTACCCAATACCCTCATCCAAGGAATTCGATATTTGGTCTTACCATTCCTTAACTTATTCCAGTCTTCTGGAGTTTCTATAAATATCTCTTCAAACTAGAGAGCAGAAACAGTGAATTAGCACACCTACAATATCAACAATGCTTCTTTAAAATCATCTAAGAACAAGGTTCATATTTCCAATTGTTGCACACATGTCATAAATGATATTTTACAGTTGGCTTAAATCCAAATCTAAATAAAGCCTACTCACTGAGCTTAGTTTCCTTCAGTTATTTTAATTAGTTATGTTCTTTGATGAAAAGAAATTTTAATAATATATTAGCTCAAATCTGTTCATCTCTCTCTCTCTCTCTTTCTCTCTAAGATGTTATTTATTTATTTTAGAGAGGGAGAGAGTGAGAGAGAGAGAAAGCATGAGCAGGGGAGGGGCAGAGGGAGAGGGAAAAGCAGATTCCCTGCTGGGCAGGAAGCCCTATGTGGGGCTCCACACCAGGACCCGAGATCATGACCTGAGCCAAAGGCAGAGGCTTAACTGACTGAGCCCCCCAGGACCCCTAAATCTGTTCATCTATTAATAGCTGACAATTTGTTTTTCTTTTTATTTAGAGAGAGTGTGTGAGTGGGAGGGGTACGGCAGAGGGAGAGGGAGAGAGAATCCCAAGCAGATTCCACACCCAGTGCAGAATCCAGTGTGGGACTAATCTCATAACCTTGAGCTCATGACCTGAGCCGAAATCAAGAGTTGGAGACTTAACCAACTAAGCCACCTGGGCACCCCAGCTGACAATTTTTTTAATGCAAAACTCTTGACAGTCATTTAGTAAGAAAATTCTCTCAGCTTATGTGAGAAGAGTACTTTGTTAGAGTCAATTTTAGATCCAACTTAAGATGACAAGACTCAGATCTTACCTCTACTCCTGCTGCGGCCAAGAGCCACCGGATGGACTCCATTCTGCCTCGTGCATTAAAGTAGTGAAGCTTGGGCTTCCCCGCCATGCTAGTCTCCGCACTTCTCTAAACATGAATGAAAGAACAAAGGAATGAATATCACAGACGTAAAAATGTACTTTTTGGTATAGGGTCAAATAGCACCAACAAGCTGAAGGAGTATCTGCCTTCCTCGTGGCTGAGTTGGAAGCATCCCTAGAATGTCTTTCATGGCCCAAATTCTCATCCATCAGTAGCCAACCCTGGGAAATTGTTCCAAACCATGTTCATATCTCTACTGGGTTGAACCTGATTGTCTTGGCAGGGTAACAGGTGAACGTGTACAGTAAGGATGTAAGCATGAGCATTAGGGGGAGGGGGAAAGATTAGGGAATTGATATTTACTGAAAACCTCCTAATCATCATGACCCAATGCTAGTCCCTTTGGATACATTATAGCTTTAATCTTCATAACAGCCCCATGAGCTGGTTGTTATCATACCCATATCATTTATTGAGAACAAGTCTCAGAGATGAAAAGACGTGTCTATAGTCCTTCTCTAGTTAGTGACGGACGTGGAAGTCCACACCTAGGACTAAAACGAAGAGTAGGGCTGGAACCCACATAAGTGCTGGCCCTGGGAGCCTGTGAGGGGCACTGAAACCAGGGGACTTCACTGACAAGAAGGAGAGGAGAGGCAGTTCTCCACTCCTTGGCTGTTATGCTGTTTTTGTTTAAAGCAAAATTAGAGCTGAGACTCGCCTATAGCTCAAAAGACCATCATTCTTTCTGTAGACACAGGTCAGTGAGACACTGGGTCTGGGCTGTTCTTTCCCTCAGCTGAAGCCCTGGCTAATGTCTCCCTAAAACATGTGTCCACTCTACATCTCTTTCAACTATTCTGACGTATGCGACCTTTCCCAATAAAATGTTGGGGAACTTCATGAAATTTGTTAAAGTCTTCCAGTAATATGCAAATGATAACATGGAGAGAAAACCCTATGGCACCACCAACTTCAGGAAATTTTGGCAAGTACCCTTTGAGACTGTATACATAAGGAAATATGGATAATTATTAGGCAAAGAATATAATAAAACTTCAAATGCTATATAGTAGTATACAATTTTCATTTATCTTATCATAGGACTCTGTGATTTCAAAGTATAGCTGTGCTCAAATGGGAAGACTGTTCGGGACTTCATCATGTGAATGTGCCCCAAACTCTCAACACCACAAGAGTCAGGAGAGAGTATTTTCTGATCACTATGAATTCTTTCCTCCTTGAATAGGGCCAACACACAAGCAATGACTTAACATTTGTTCAGGGATTGACAGAATGATCTAATGCCCTGTAAAGATGGGTGTGTCAATGATTGACAGAATGATCTAATGCCTTGTAAAGATGGGTGTGTCCGTATTAATCCTTTCATTCTATGTATGGCCCCCTGTATCTCCTACAATATTTTTTCTTTTTTCTTTTTTTTGACCCATAGTTTTTATTTAGCACAATTTCAGGTACTTTTGATCCTGAAACGTTCTCCTCTTACCTCCCAGGAGAAACATTAACTAAGATACATACTATGTATAGTGGTGGAAAGTTGGCATGACTTTCCTCTCAAGTCTGAGAGCCATGTCTTCAAGTATGTCAATTAATTTTTCCTTTACATCTCTCCATCTGTCTGTTCACCTCCATCCCACTGCCCCATCTCTGTCCAGACACATCTCATCCATCCATCCCTGAAATACTACCATCTTCTCCTGAAGGGCAACTGGTCTCATGTCTCCCTACCCATGTTGCCAGAGTCTCTCCTGACACATTGCCGTCATCGTATTCCTCTTGGATCAAAGCCCCTGTGTGGTGCTCTGCAAGATCTATTCCAACATCCAGTGTGGCTCTCAGGCCTTCAACAGCCCAAGCTCTGACTATGACCATGGAGGTCTGCTGAAAAGAGAATTCTAGATTGGGTCCTGGTTAGTTGAAGTCTTGCCGGAAAACTGAAATTCGGGTATAACAGGTACAATTCTGCCTCACAGTCAGCTTTTATAAAATGCCTTGAGAATTAGGGTGCTGTAGTAGTATTAGCTCATTGAAAGTGAAGGTCAATGCCTGAGGAATGCCGGTCAGGCACCATCTTTCCTTGTCCTCTAAGTCCAGGGCCCCAAAGCGCTCAGCAGTCCACTTACTTTTTCAAACACGGGGAGATAACGATCTGTCATTCTCTCTTTGATCAGGGCAATCTTGGCATCCTTTTGATCAGGTGGGCATAGAGGCAAAACAATGATCATCTCATTCAGATCTGCCATACGTTGTGTACATATCTATCCTGAAAGACAAAGTGACCAAGTTGTCAAATGTCTTCTGCCTTGATCTTACAGCTGAAAATTGCACAAGAATGGGCATCAGGAGGTGGCAAAGGAGTTTGGATCAGATGCATTTTTATATGCCGCCCATGCAGCTCTGATTTTTACTTGATATGAACATTTTGTTCTCTAGAACAAGCCATTGATGTAGACATCTGTCTAAAATTTTCATTATATACATGACCAGAGAGAGGGACAGAGAGCATTGGTGGCCTGTCCAGAGTCACACAGAAATTGGTGCGATCCTGCACATACCCACAGGGACCGTACCTAGGGCTTGCCATATCTGCTGTGATTTGTTATGTGCACAAAGGTAGTGTGACTCATGTGGCTAAGACCTGGCACCTAAGTGATCTCTAGAGAGAGTAACTGGCACAGCCATCTCAGTCATGTCCCCTTCCTGTCTCAGCCTGTTACACACCCAGGCCCACTTATGTGCCCAATATCAACAGGTTTTCCAATTATTTTCCATAACGCTGTCCACATAGAGTTGCCCAACTCTTACCTTGTTTTCATTTCTCAAGTCTTCACCTAAAACATCCCCTGAAATGGTGAATCCCCCGAAAATCTTAACATAGTTTCAACCAGTGCATATTATAAGGGATCCCTTTTTCTTTTGTTTCAAACTGGCTTTTCTATTATACTTATAAAAATACCAGCTGTTCTGAAATATATTCACATACCATAATTATCACCCTTTAGAATATATTTTCAGTACTTTTTAGGATATTATGAAACCATCACCACTTTCTAATTCCAGAACATTTTTATCACCCTGAAAACAATTCTGTGCCCTTGACAGCCACTCGCCATCTCCTCACCCCTCCAGTCCCAGGCAACCACTCAACTACTTTCTGTTTCTATGGATTTGAATGTCTGGACATTTCATATAATTGGAATCATACAATACATGACCTTTTTCTTGTATCTGGTTTCTTTCATTTAGTACATTTTCAGAGCTCATCCATATTGTAGCATGCATCAGTACTTTATCTCTCTTAGTGGCTGAATAATTTGCTCATCTACCCATCATTGGATGGTCATTTTATTTGTTTCACCTTTGTGACTATTTTTTTAATTAATGTTTTAAAGATTTTATTTATTTTTCAGAGAGACAGAGAGAGCCCAAGCAGGGGGAGCGGCAGGGAGAGCAGGCAGAGCAGGCCGAGGGAGAAGCAGACTCCCTGTTGAGCAGGGAGCCGGTGGCGGGACTTGATCCCAGGACCCTGAGATCATGAGCCAAAGGCAGATGCTTAACTGACTGAGCTACCCAGGTATCCCTCACCTTTGTGACTATTAAGATCAGTGCTGCTATAAACTTTTGTGAACAAGTTCTTGTGTGGATTTTTTCATTCTCCTGGGTGTATACGTAGCCATAGATTTGCTGACAGATGATAACTAGGTGTAATTTTTGTGTAACTGCTATAGTTCCTTACAAGATTTAAATCTCAATCATGTGGTTCCATCACAACAGAGAGTAGATCCCCCAGATATTGCCGTATTGACTAAATCTGGCTGCTTGAGTCCTGCCTGTATCGAAAGTTCAAGGTAACCCTAGTGTCTTGAGGACCAGCCTCTGGTAATCCTTGTCAAATGGCCAGTTCATGTAACTGGCTGAGACGTTAGGTTCCTGGTCGTTATTCTTGTAATTTCTGGAACTTGAGAATACACAGAATCCTCCTTTGGATCTTTCCTTACCAGAGCCTTCTTCTCTAGACACTCAAGACACTTTGCCCTTGGCTCTCGCTGTTGGGTGTATCCAGGTCCTAAAGGCCTGAATACCTGGAGTCATGTTTCCACTATCTTCGTGGATTCGTAGTTCATCAGTTTGGGGAAACTCTGTCAGGGTACTATATCCATAGACTGCACCCCCTTATATAATCATACTCACTTGAATCCACTCCAAGTTTACTATTTCTCACCCTCATTGGTCTCTGCTGTGCTAGACCTCTGTTATAACACCAAGACCTACGCTGCTGTTGGCCATGAAACCTGCGTGCACAGTTCTGATCACTCAGGAAAGAAACTACATTGTTCCTGCTAATTGTTGATGAAAGCACAGAAAAAGTACCACACAGGGCTCTCTCCTTTAGGTCTCTCCTGCAAAGGTCGTATTTGGGGGCCATGTAGTTGAGAATGGCTCTGGTCTGCCCCAGCTTCATTCCATCGTTGTCCAGACTTCGTCTCTTGAAAAAAGAAAAGAAGAAGTGGAGAGAAATGGTTTCTGGGTTACCCTCTTCTCCGATGGAAAACCTGTTTGAGAGGCTAGAGATAAACAATGAAACTAGAATTACCTGGTAACACTTAAACAGAATGGCATTTAGGTTCCCAGAGTCCTTGTTTTTTCTAGCAATCACTCTTTCACTTTCTAGCCACCAGGTCATGTATCCATCTATGTATGTCTCCGTAGCTACCTGCTCAAGCACCCACCCAGGTACATGAGAAGTCCCTTATCATCTTGTGTCAATTTATTTATAACGCCATGGAGATTTTAGGAAGACGTTAGAAGAGACTACAACAGCACTGCCAACCAGACACATTCCAAACGGGAAGTTCTAAAGGACGACAGCGCTCTGGCCGGGCTGAAGGGTTAACCTGTGTCAAGCTAACACGCACCTGACTTGCTGACCTAAGTCCCTGAATCCTTACCGGAAAGACCACTGGCCGTGAGGCGGGAAAGACCAGAACCTTCCTGGGATGCAGAGGCTACTAAGTCTGCTTGAAGTGGCCTCAACTTTCTGATTACACTAGCAATTTTTTTAGCCAAATGTTCTTTCTTTTTTTAGGTCACAAACAATTTTAGTAACCTTCCTTTGTGTATCTGTAGACTTTGTCCTCCTCTGCAGAAAGAACAGTTACTGCTACAGATCACGAATCAGGAACCTCACCCCCTCGCACAGCCCTGAGCACGGAGATAACATTTGTATCCTGGAGCCTGCATGTAATCAAGGAATGCCGCAGGCCACTGTACTCCCTTTACTGATTAACTGCCCTCAACTTCTTTAAAAACCCCTTTAGAAACCTCGGAGTTGGCCTTTGGACAAGAGTCCAACTACTGCCCAGGTGTCTGGCCTTCTGATTAAAGCTCACATTCCTCTTCAATCAAAACCTATCTCCTGAGTATCAGCCTTTCAAATGACAGGCAGCCAAACTTCGGGCTCGGTAACAAGTCTCATGATGTTCGTGGCATTTAAGGCAGATTTTTGGAGACATTTCTATTAGGGGTCCCTTTCCCTGCTCTCCAAAGTTTATGCTATGTATATTTCAGAAGCATAAGAACTATTTTGAAAATAATGACAATCATACACCTAAAATTATATGTAAAAATTAACAATATTTCTTTAATACCATCTAATATTCAAGCAAGTATCAAGTTTCCAATTTTTGCATGTGTCATACATATTTGTAGTTTGTTGAAATACCAGTCCAAATGAGGTCCACACATTTGATCAGTTGCTATGTCCTTTGTTTCCTTTAAAATTTGTTTATATGCTCTTTCATGGACAAGATGACTTAAATTTTTATTCGGGACGAGTGTGTAACTCATACGCTGCACCCCAGGGAAAACGTGTGACCGGCCAGCTAGCGATGAAGTCTGGACTAGATCCCAGGTCTCCTGAAATTCAGACCAGTTTCTCCCTGTCACTCCTAACTTTTGCATTTTCACATCCTGCAGCGATTACAGCTTCTGTGCCCCTCACCAAATTGTGAGCTCCCAGAAAGCAGAGCAGTTTTCATAGTCCTTTAACACAGTACATGGCTCAGTACGGCACTGGCTCAAAGTTCGGCACCCTCCCTATAACACGGCATGACACATATCTCAAGAGCCACACTTTTTTTTGGCTTTTCCGTAATGGGGCCCCGATTTTGCAATACAGCAGGTTGGAGTAATTAAATAATAAGCTAGGATCGTGGTAATCAAGAGACTGATCCTGATAAGAAAGCCCAACATGGTGCTGTTTAAACAGCAAAGTGTGGAACAAAGTGTGGAGCAAAGTATCAAAGTGGTGGAACACTCCCACACAGCAGAAACATAACTGCGATAAAATTTGGATAGTTCACAGGCAAGGTAGCCCAGGGGAATGTTTAGTCAAACAAGGAGTTTGCAAATCCCCCATTGGACTGGAAATGGGATAGCTCAAGAGAAGAGCATTACTGTTCTTAACTTTGCCTAGGAGGTAAATCTGGATGCACTTGCCTTACTTTCCCCAAAGCCCTATACATTTAGATTCACTTGCAATTTTGAGTCTTCACTTCATAAAAAACCTTGCCCATCCTATGGTCCCAAAAATACTGAACAAGGAGGAGGAAGAGGATGGCGTGGAGAAGGAGGCAGAGAGAGAGAGGAGAAGGGGCAGCAGGAAGAGGAGGAAGAGGAGGGGAAAGAGGGGGAGGACGAAGACCAAGAGAGGGACAAGGAAGAAGAGAAGGAGGCTGCAAAGAAGGAACAGAAAATGAAAGAAAAGGAGAAAGAAAAAGCATGCTGCTTGGCACTGAATCGCGAAGTAACTCATATGAACAACCAGCTAATGTATGTGAAGTCAGCGGTGGGGGTATGAATTCTGATTCTGATGGGCAGGCATTGATGATCGGTTTCCCAACAGGAAATGCCAGCACAAGGGTCATGCAAACACTCAGACTTACTTTCTTTTCATTGCTTAAGTGGAGTCCCCAAATGTGTGGCTCTGTCAAGTGCAAGTCCAATATAATTGTGTGTTGACTTCTGCATGAATCACATTAATTCATCATTTCTAATACAAAGAGCTATTTTACTGTAAGCTCAGATATTCATCATTAATTCATCATTTCTAATACAAAGAGCTATTTTACTGTAAGCTCAGATATTCCTCCTGGCATTGGAACAGTGGTATTTTCAGATTGCCCATAATGATTACGCTCTGACCTTTCCCATATTATCAAATCCTCTGTTCTCGCTTTCTAAATTCTTGACTGTGATTATTTTTCTTAAAGATATGTCCTTGAGGAGCTAATAAACCATGCTTGATTGTCTCCCGAGCACACAAAGAAGACATAATAAAAACATAAAGTCCTCAAAGTAACACATTTGAAAATATTTTCCTAGTGAAACGGGCATGAGAAAATTACGAAGATCTAAAAGGTCAGGACCATAACCTGATTAAAGTCCAGGCTGCCTCTCTGCTCACTCCTCAATGCCGATTCCTTTTTTTTTTTTTTAAAGGTTTTATTTATTCATTTGACAGAAATAGAGACAACCAGCAAGAGAGGGAACACAAGCAGGGGAGTGGGAGAGGAAGAAGCAGGCTCCCAGCAAAGAAGCCTGATGTGGGGCTCGATCCCAGAACACTGGGATCACGCCCTGAGCCAAAGGCAGACGCTTAACGACTGAGCCACCCAGGCGCCCCTCAATGCCAATTCCTGATATGTGTATTAGATGCTTTAATATTGAAACAAGCCAGTCCCCCCAAAGGGTGTTCCCCAGTAGGGAACAGCCCCTCCTACAGCTCTCCAGGCTCCAAGGGTTTCCTGCCAAACCAGGAAAAAAAAGACAAATCAATAATGTTTCATTTCAAGGTGATCCCTGAATGCACAAGCAAGAGGTTTCAGGCTTATTTTGCTGCCCAGAAGGTCAATGGGGCCAGGCTGCTATAAACACTGCCTATGGGTTTCATTACGTTGGGTGCAAAGTTTATGGCAGATGGAAAAAATTCGGTGGGGAGAGGCAGGGTGTGTCATGGGAGGGTCTTGTCAGCAAAGAAGATATGATAGAGAGAATAGGGAGATAGCCATCTACATTGGTGAAAAGGACTATATAGGGAATACTGTGGGAACCCAAATTGTGTTCGACCAGGAAATCTGAGTGCTGGGTGGGAGGACTTCAGCTGCCTTAACTCGATCATTTGCAGACTCTTCTTTTCTTGACTGTACTCTAGCTTTTCTCTCCTGCCCCAGGGCTCTTGCACGTATTGCTTCTTGTGCTTGGAAATGGTCTCCCCTCCCAACTCTTAACCAACCTGTGGGTCCTCTAGCCCATCACTATTTGACATCATGTGTTTAATCACTGCTTTGCCCCTGTTGACTCTGGGCTTCTTCATGGCAGGGCTGCAAGTGCCCAGGGCTAACTATAGTACCTGGCACATGGAAGGGACTTAATAAATACATATCATTTATCTTTTCCCAAAAGAAACTTTCTAACATATAATAGACTTCAATGTACCCATCGCCTTGCTTCAACGATTATCAGCAATATTTTGAAGCAAATCCCAGACTTCGTTTTGTCCATAAATAATTTAATGTATCTTTCTAAACTTTTAAATTAATTAATTAACTTATTTGAGGGGGAAGGGGAAGGGGCAAAGGGAGAGGAGGAGAGAATCTCAAGAAGATTCCTTGCTGAACGCAGAAACTGCCGATGCAGGGCCTGATGCTATGCCCCTGAGATCGTGACGCGAGCCGAAATCAAGAGTCAGACTCTAAACTGACTGAGCCACTCAGAGGTCCCTCAAAGGGGTCTTCTTAAGAAGCAAATTACTCCTGTCATTTTCTGGCTTAAACTCCTTCAGTGAGACACCGTTGCCTTCAGGATGAAGTCCAGACTCTTGCACAGAGTTTACAAAGCCCTCCTGAGTCCCCCTCTCTTGTCCAGCCTCATTTCTGTCACTTTCCCCCCCTCACCCCCACCTTCTCACCTTTAGAACTTCTTTCCCACCTCCGTACCCTCCTGACTTGACACAGGCCATTTGGTTTTAGAATTCTCTTTTCCATCTGCCTTCCTCCTCCCCTCTTCTGGATACCTACTCCTCACATTTCAGACCAGCTAAAATGCCATTGCCTGCTAGAAGCTTCTCCTGACATGGTCACACAGACCAGGTCTGCTAAGAGCTTGGCTTTGCATTCGTGTGGTGGTTACAAGCCCAGCCTTTGGAGCCAGACTCCCTCCCCAGGTTCAAATCGTGAGTCTGGTCCTCACTACTGTGTAAGTTGGGGTAAATTGCTTCCTCTCTGTGTTTCAGTTTCCCCACGTGTAAAATGCAACCATAATACCTATGTCATGACCCTACTGTGAGGATTAAATGTGGAGTGCACAGGTCAGAGCCTAACAGTAAAAAACACTGCATGTCTTAATCATTATATTTCTGCCCCTGTCCCAGTGTTTCCTGAATATCAGCCTTTAACCCCATTAGGTGATAGGTTGTATGTGGGAAAATAAGAAGGCATAGACTTTTTGATGATTAACAATGGTTATCTTTGGGTTGTGAAATTAGGCATGGTGCGTGTGTGTGTGTGTGTGTACATTTTGTCTTTTCACAAGTTTTGCACACTAAGCCTATACTATGTTTGAAATTCAGAAAAAAAGTAATGCAATACTTTAGGAAGCTGATAAGAACAATCAGAATACTCAACCATTTCCTCGCTCTGGTTATGAATATGTGAGGCTATATATGTACATGGGCAAAGATAGAAAGGAACACTGAACAAAGAAAATTATGTGCATTGGAGTAGCAAAACTGTGGATAAATTAATCTTTTAAAATGTACTGGAATTTAATATAATATCATTTCTTAGTAAAATAAACTAATTAAATCAGGAGAACAGACATGAAGCAAAGGGGAACTTCTTCTATAAAACAGAAGGAAGGGAGGGAGAGATAAAAGTTAAAAAGAAGAGGCAGGGGGCGCCTGGGTGGCACAGCGGTTAAGCGTCTGCCTTCAGCTCAGGGCGTGATCCCGGCGTTATGGGATTGAGCCCCTCATCAGGCTGCTCCGCTATGAGCCTGCTTCTTCCTCTCCCACTCCCCCTGCTTGTGTTCCCTCTCTCGCTGGCTGTCTCTATCTCTGTCGAATAAATAAATAAAATCTTTAAAAAAAAAAAAAAAAAAAGAAGAGGCAGGATTCACTGTAACCTAACACAGATTTGCAGAGCTGGCAGGCATCGCCCTGTACCGCAGGGCCTAGTGCAGTCAGTGCATAGCTGCAGATGCATCGGTGCGGGCTGTAACTCGGCTTCGCGTTGCCTTGTACCAGCCTGGGGTCTCCTTGTACCTCCTCAGTTACTATAACTGTACAATGAAGAATGTGAGCCTCTGAGTCCCAGCTTCAAACCCCGGCGTAAGCACTTACTAACTATGCGAACTTGGGAAGTTGTTTCATCTCTCTGAGCCTAATTTTTCATGAGTAAAATGGAGAGTAATGCCTGCCTTGCTAGGTTATTGTGAGTTCTAAATGAAATAAGATGTGTGAAATAGTTGGCACTTAACTCAAAATGGTCCTTATTACCAACACACATACACAGAGCGGGATATTATTTAGCCATAAAAAGTATGAAATCTTGCCATTTGCAGCATGGATGGAGCTAGAGAATATAATGTTAAGTGAAATAAGTCAGTCGGAGAAAGATAAATACCGTATAATTTCACTCATATGTGGAATTTAAGAAACAAAACAAACGAGCAAAGGAAAAAAAGAGAGAGAGAGACAAACCAAGAAACAGACATTTAACTATAGAGAACAAACTGATGGTTACCAGAGGGGAGGTGGGTGGGGGGATGGTAGAAAAGGGGGGGTGTAGATTATAGAATACACTTATCATGAAATAAAATAATAAACTATTAAAAAAAAACCCTAGAGATCATTTGGGATGATAAAAAGACCCAGCTGCGGTGGGGGGGGGTCATCAATAAAGCTAGAGGTCAATCAATATGCAGGCATGGGGGCTGGGGCCTTTCAGGAAGAGTCTGCTGCCAGCTGCTGGAGACTGGGGCTCAATCAGTACATCAAATCCCAGGTTTTCATTAGAATGTGGTTCTAGAAACTATTTCTAAAGCAAGGTTTTTATTCAGCCATAAAAAAAAAAGGAAATCTTGACATTTACAACAACATGGAGGGACTTTGAGGGTATTATGCTAAGTGAAATAAGTCAAACAGAGAAAGACAAATACCGTCTGATCTCACTTATATATGGAATCTTAGTCAAGGGGAAAAGCTCACAGGTACAGAGAACAGATTGGAGGTTGCCAGAGGCAGGGGGTGGAGGGTGGGTGAAATGGGTAAGGGGGTCAAAATGTACAAACTTCCAGTTACAAAATAAGTAGTGGGGATGTGATGTATACAGCATGGTGCCTATAGTTGATAAAACTGTGTCGTATATTTGAAAGTTGCTAAGAGAGTAGATCTTAAAAATTCTCAGCACGAGAAAAATTTGTAGCTATTTATAGCTCTGTGTGGTGATACATGTTAACCTGACTTATTGTGGTGATCGTTTTGCAATATATACAAATAACAAATCATGTTGTATACCTGAAACTAATATGTCAAATTGCAAAAAATTTTTTCTAAAGCAGGTTTTGTAAATCAGAGCTTATTTTCTCTGTGGAATCATGACATATTTGTAGAGTTTATTTCTGACCAAGGACGCAGTATAAAATAATACTTCGATATGGCCAAGAAAATGTCATGAAAACACAGATGAAGCAACTCCGAACCTTCAAAGTAGATTTCAATAGATTTATTGAGCTTTAATTGGTTTAAAATGGAAATCTGCTGTCATCCTGACTCTTCTTTCAGACATGTTTGGACACAATTGATATTTTGCTGGAAGAATCTAAGGGGTTGGTGGCTGACAGGAAGTCATGGGCTTCCCATGTCTCCCACACGTAACATCCACCAAGTTTACTGATTTTCATCCCCTTGAATCCATCTCCTCCTCTGTGCTTACTTCCTTCTGCCTTACTTTTGGCCCCACCATCGCTCGGCTGGGTTCTTACAAGCGCCCCTAAATGGATTCCCTGCCGCCTGGTTCTGTCTTTCAGCTTGAAGTTACACGAAACTCAAACCACACCATGTTAGCAATAGAGAATATCACTGTCTCAACAAGAAATCTGGAAGCATCTCAAGAGATCATTAACTTGGCAACACAATGAGGTTATCAAGGACTCTGCAAGTATGTGGCAGCTTCATGACGGTCGTGCCTTTGTCCACACAATGACTGCCACAGCCCTAGTCCACTCAGCTCTTCAGCTGACTTCTGCTTTTGGGTCCTTGGGTAAGGCTGCATGGCGGCACATAAACACATGACCAGGATTGTCCATAGATTCACTGATGGAACTGAGAAAGGGCCACTTTCCCTGAGCTCATGAGAGGGTGAGGACAGAACAAAATTGCTGGATGCCAGTAGGACAGGCAACCCAACGTGCCTGCTGTGCCTCACCTTCCTCACCAGCATCCTTCTGCACAAAAGGCATCCCAGTAACACGTATCCGACCTGGCTGCACTCCAGGTGAAGGCCGTTCAGGGGCTCCGCAGGATTTAAGTCCCCTACTCTACATTCTAGCAGCATGCATACAAGCTAAGAAGTATTTTTACACACACCAATCAGTCTTCTCCATGCTTATCCTCTCTCTCCTTTTTTCTCATGATTAATACTGAGTGCCCATGACTCACCTGGAGGAGATAGTCTCCCCTGTCATCTAAGATGGGCCTAAATAACCCTCATTAAAGTCCCATCCGGAACTGTAGCTACTCGGGACAGAAACCACTACGGTGTCTGTTCAGGGCTGAGTTCCCTTCTGGTTAGTCCCTGGCCTTCCTAAAACCCATGTTAAATAAGTTTTACATCACCCTGCTTTTACAACACTCCTGCAATCTATCTTCGTAGTTACCTCTTAATGTAACGAGTCTTCACTAAACATAAGCTCATGGACGTCATGTGTCTTATCTTATTGATCTACGTAGCTCCCATACGTTCCATGATGTGGCAGGAAGAGAGCTATCAATTACCTACCAGATCATTATTGTTGGCCCAGTTGCATACAAGCTGATAAAGGAGAGGAAGGAGTCAAAGATAATGGTGATATGTGGACTAATTTTGCTAGGAAGAAAGTTGGGCAGGAGAGCCAGTTAGGGTGGAGAACAAAGGTTTTATGGGGTGAAGATTTGGCCGTGTGGGGTTTTAGGCAATGGCAGGACCTCCCTGGTAAGATGAAAGACTGGAGTCTATCTCTGGGGCCAGGAGAAGTTACAACAATGGCACAGCCATCCGTGTAGAGGAGATCATGTGAAGCACCAGAAAAGACCGGTTCATCTCCTGTTGAAAACCTGAATATATGGACCTAACAGGACTGGAGGTTTCAGCTTAGATGCCACTACTTCCTGATCCCACTCATCCAGGTTGCCAGCGCCTGGCAACTCCCTTAGGAACCCGTTCTATCACCATCATCATAACTAATTATTATTATTATTAATGATTTGACTACCTTCCCTGTTAGTCTATAAGCACCGTTACGTCAGGGACTGTGTCTACTTTGATCTCCATGATGTGCCCAGTCCAGCATCCACACAGCAGACAGCACTATTTCTTCGGGTGCCTGGGTGGCTCAGTCGTTAAGCGTCTGCCTTCAGCTCAGGGCGTGATCCCGGCATTCTGGGATCGAGCCCCACATCGGGCTCCTCTGTTGGGAGCCTGCTTCTTCCTCTCCCACTCCCCCTGCTTGTGTTCCCTCTCTCGGCTGGCTGTCTCTCTCTGTGTGTCAAATAAATAAATAAAATCTTTAAAAAAAAAAAAAAGAACTATTTCTTCGGGTGCCTGGGTGGCACAGCAGTTAAGCGTCTGCCTTCGGCTCAGGGCGTGATCCCAGCGTTATGGGTTCAAGCCCCACATCAGGCTCCTCCGCTATGAGCCTGCCTCTTCCTCTCCCACTCCCCCTGCTTGTGTTCCCTCTCGCTGGCTGTCTCTATCTCTGTTGAATAAATAAATAAAATCTTTAAAAAAAAAAAAGAACTATTTCTTATCTGAATGACTGAATGAAGGAATGTTGACAATATTTATCCTGGCTCGACTTATCACATAACGCATTGTGTCGCAGCTACCATGCTAATTGCTTTTTCATGAGTCCTCTTTCGTGACCGTGACAACCCTTTGATCTGGCGTCACTGCCATCCCGTACAGATGAGGTATCTGCAGCTTAGGGAGGTTAAACAGTTTATCCAAGGGGAGTCTGCTATCTTCAGCACGTTATTTACCTCCCGGTTTTAGTAAAAAGAAGGTGGAGGATAGGTTCTCAATGGTCACGCCTGGGCTTATATCTGTCCCAGTCTTTCATTGGGCTTGCCCAGTATTTTTAAAACATTGAAGCCAACAGTGGAAATGGGGCGATTTCATAGACACACCCAGAAATCAAGCTTCTTTTGTAAAATTTCAGAAAAACGAAGGAATTTGTGCAAGTTCAGACAGGTCAGCAGTGGGCTGGAGCTGAATCAAAGCTGCCAGTCTGGGGAGGCCGCTGGGGGCCCGGTCACTCCCACACATCCTCCACCCGCTGGCCCCACTTCATTCATTGGCCCCCATGCAGGCATTCGAGTTTGCTATCGCTGATTGTCAACAGTCCTTATAGTTCTTTTATTATCATCCAATTTCCTCCTTCTTTTTCCTTAAAAGCAGAGTAATCAATTGTTTTTTTTTTTTTTTGGCCTCTTCTTAGCTGTTTTATTTTTTTTTAAAGCCCCACCTATTACTCTGTACTCTTATTTTCCAATGACTGAGAGCCCTCCGAGTAGGAAGACAGATTCCGAAGTCCCCTCTTAAAGACATCGACCTCAGGACTCTGTCGTCACACCTCAGGTCTAACCAGCAGCAAAGTCGGTTCTTACCTGCACCACGACGACAGGGGAGCAACGAAGCTCCTGCCCCAGGAAAGCCAAGCCCTCTCTCCCCCCACAAGCCCAGCACCCCAAGGAGCCGTCCAGAGCCAGGCTTGCTCTAGCTACGGGGTGTAAGACAATCACCTGGAGAGCTTGTAAAAGCGCAGATCCTGGGCCTCCTTGAGGAGAAATTCTGATTGAGTTGGCTCAGGTGAGGCCCAGGAATTTGTGCTTGTACCCAGCAATTCCACCTGTGGGTATAAACTCAAAAGAACTGAAAACAGGGTCTTGAAGACATACTTGTTCACCCATGTTCACAGCAGTATGACTCACAAAAGCCAAAAGGTGGGAGCACCGAAGGTTCATCGAGAGATCGATGGAAAAACAAAATGTGGTATGTCCATACAATAGAATAGAGCTGAGCCTCAAAAAGGAAGGAAATTCTGACCCATGCTACAACCTGGATGAACCCTAAGTGAAATAAGCCAGTCCCAAAGACAGGGACTGTATGATTGCACAGACACGAGATACCTGGAGGAGTCAAGTTCACAGACAGTGGTTGCTAGAGGCCAGGGAGAGAGAGGGGAAGGGGGAGTTGTTTCATGGGTACAGAGTCTCAGTGTTGCAAGATGAAGAGAGTTCTGGAGATGGGTGGTGGTGATGGTTGCACAGCGAACGTGCTTAATGCCCCTGAACTCTACACTTAGAAATCGGGAAGATGGTACATTTTATCTTGTACACATTTTGCTAACATTTTAAAAATAATAATAGTAAAGATATTTGCATTCTAAGAAGCTCCCTGATGCTGACGCTGCTGACCTATGAACCACACATGGGAGCAACCCTACTTTAGAGGACTCCACCAACCATAAAAACATTGACATTAACACCAAATTAGCTTCCCATTGATAGCAGCTTCCCTCTTTAAGACTGGGTGGCTTGGTGCTTGTTCTCCAGAGAGGAGATCTCTTAACCTCCCTGAGTTTTTGTTTTCATGTCCAGAAGATGAGCATTTGGATGAGAGCCAGGGGACCCCTTTTCCTTCCGGCTAGGTGAGTACATGCTTTGAATCTGAAAGTGCTTCCAGGAGAGAGCTCCAGCCAGCAGATGGAAAGACTGTGCAGTGTATATAGTGTGGGTTTAGGACCGTCCAGACTTTCCCAGTCTATGGGGGGGAAACGAATTCTTTAGGAAAATCAGGTTCATTCAGGATGGTTCTGAAGGTTTTGGATCAATATTTAGTATGCCTGGAATCTCACAAGTGGTTATTGGAATCCCTGATTTCAATGTTTGGTAGTTTCCAGAAATGTAGCAATCTAGAACAGAAGAAAAGCTACAAAATGACCATGCAGGCCATCAAATTACTGATAAAGAGACTTTCCTCGGACAGTTTTAGAGACACATGCTAAGGCAAAAGCAAACAATGGCCTGGTTTTATCATGTCTGCCTGCTATGTTTAAAATCCAGCTTATTTTCTCATATTACAACGGGAACAACAAATTCCAAATTCATTTCAATGAAGAGACTTATTTATTTATTTTTTTTTTTAAAGATTTTATTTATTTTTTCGACAGAGATAGAGACAGCCAGCGAGAGAGGGAACACAAGCAGGGGGAGTGGGAGAGGAAGAAGCAGGCTCACAGCAGAGGAGCCCGATGTGGGGCTCGATCCCGTAACGCCGGGATCACGCCCTGAGCCGAAGGCAGACGCTTAACCGCTGTGCCACCCAGGCGCCCCTCAATGAAGAGACTTTTAAAAATATTTATTTATTTGAGAGAGAAAGAGAGAGAGTGCATGTGCATGTGGTGGGACAGGGGAGAGGCAGAGGGAGAGGGAGAGAGAATCCTCAAGCAGACTGCACTGAGCAGAGAGTTCGATCCCAGGACCCTGAGATCATGACCTGAGCTGAAATCAAGAGTCAGCTGCTTAACCGACTGAGCCACCCAGGTGCCCCAATGAAAAGGGTGTTTAATATATCCTCCTTCTGTTACAAGGTTCTACTTTGAAAACCAACCAGTTGAACCTGGTCAACAATCAAGTTGGTGCCTCTGTTAAAGCCAATCCCCAGATGACTACAGGTTGAGATTAACCGCGGGATGTGTCCACACCAGGTCTGAAGCACTGTGGAGAAGAGCTCTGTCCCTCCCTCGAACATGCACGGAACTATCCAGGGGGCAAAGGGGCCTGCTGGCACAGAAGTAATTGGCAATGACAAGCAATGCAAACTTGTGGGTACAAATATCCGTGTTGACAAAAATAGAGCCAGCTAAAAAACCAAAATCTTAACTGAGGAAAAGCAAGCAGATGTCATTCTTATTTTTTTTATTTTTACTTTAATTCCAGTATAGTTAACATACAGTGTTATATTAGTTTCGGGTGTATGATACAGCGATTCAACACTTCCGTACATCACCTGGTGCTCACGGCAGATGTAACTTTTAAATCCCAGCTCTTCTTTCTTATTCTTGTGAAATATTGTTTCCTTAACTGCAGTGAGACCACCCCCCAACAATGCCTGTATGACATTAACGGCTGGGGCTGGAGCTGGAGCTTGCTGCTAATTTGATTTTAAAATCGAAGTAAACTTTAGCTGCAACACACTTTTTGATTATTCAGCTAAAATCAAATATACTTACAATAGCTTGTATAATAGACTTAGAAATGTTGCAGAAAAAATAAGAATCAGACCAGTGAGAGACCAAGTGACCCTCGGAGAAGTAGGAGAACTTGCATTTGTTTTATACAAGCGGCCCCAGATGAGCTCGTGCTCGAAATTCTGGGACCCGGGCAGCGGGGTTATAGGGCTTTTATAGGGGACTGCAGGCAGTCAGGTTCCAAGGGCTATGCTGACTGCTGGTAGGTGGGTTTAAACTGGGGGAGCAGCGGGTGACTGCTTTAGGCAGGAACAGCGGGTTTGGGAGCTTCTGGCCGGGAAGCCTGTTTACAGAAGCAGAAACGGTTGGTTATCTCTCGCTCCCACGGCCTGAGCTAGTAACTTTCCATCTTCGGGGGCCTGCCTGGCCTGGGCCTGCTCTAGGTAATTTTCCTCTTCAGTGAAACTAATGGTTACGTAGATACATCAATTTCAGGTTTGATTCTCCCCATTTGGAAAAGAAAAAGTTACAGAAAAATTCAACTACCCTTCTCAAAGCTACCACCAGGCAAAGACCAGGTGAATAGAAGGCGCCCTTGTACCTCTGCTGACCTCTAGTGGTGAGAGCAGGAGTGCTTAAAGGAGCCAACCGAAGTGGAAATCCAAGGGGGAAAAGTACATGGTGTTTGCGGAGCGCATGTAATATATAATATCCCAAACATGTTTTCCTTAGACATGCAATTTAAACCACCCAATGAAAACTCGTCCGTTGGTGATAGTTAAATACGTTTCCTCTCAAACAAAAAAAAGTTGCTAAAGGTACAACATAACCACGATATAATTACCACATTTTGGGTTGGAAGTAAAGGAAATCTTGCTAAATTTGCAACCCAGAATTGCTCCAATCAGAGCCGAACTCATGGCAGACCACTAACAGGAGCCATGGCAGGAGGGCAGTGGTCTGCTTTGAGGTGCTGTGCACATCCAGTTCTCTGGAGTTGATACCACACGAGGGTAGAGACTCAGGGACAACGGGGCCTTGCCTGCCTGGGACGCAGTTATCAAGTGATAACTAAAGGCAGCCAAGGACGTTATGTAAGCAGATGTGATCTGTCCCAGGCACTCTCTATGGCAAGGAGACAGGCTTGGCGAGACAAAACTTGCTGAGTCAAGGGGCTGCCGTGATGCCAAAGTCTGTGCTATTTTCACCACCTGCCTCTCACCCACAGTGGGAGAAAGGAATCACACCATGATCTGGGGCTTGAAACATGCACCAAACCACTACCACTGGAAGCAAGTGAGGGTCTGAAACCACAGCAGGCAGAGGGGGACGTGGGATGTGGTCAGGGCAGCCCAGGACTTCGACCCTAGAGTAGGGGTGCCAGATAAAATACAGGGCATATGCAGGATTTGGGGCATAGTGGTACAAAAATCTATCCACTGCTTCTCTGAAATGCCAAGTGTAATTGGGAGTCTTGTACTTTTATTTGCTAAATTAGCAACTCTGCTTCTGAATGCCTTTTGTATCTGGTTTGTTTGAGTTGGAGGCAGGGCCTTGAAGTTGTTCTTATTAAGTAAATGTTTGGTGGTTCCTATGGTGTAGACAACGAGTGGGGGATGAAAGGCAATACAACAGTCTCACACCTGGGCATTCTATGTGGGGAGACAAGACTGCATTTGTTTAGAAAGACAGGTAATAATACAAGGCCATGTCAAAAACTTCAATGGGCACACAGATCACCTGGGATCTGGCTAAAATGCAGGACCTAAGCTTTTCTAACACGCTTCCAGGTGCTGTCCATACTGCTGATCCAGGGCCACACTCTAAGTAGTATGTATAAACCATGTAAGCTGAATGGGGAGCTCAGACACAAGTGCCCTCTACAGATGGAGACTTCTACCCTGGGATGGGGGACAGAGGCACTGGGGGACGGCCACTGAGGTGCCGCAGGAGTCTGTGCTTCAGATAGCTACAGTCTTGGGCATGGCTGTTATTTTCTGCTGCTGTTCCAGCCCAACTGTGGGTCTTAATTGTTTACTTTTAGCAAAAGGCATACGAGCACTATTGGCCTGTGGGTGCTATCTCTTTTCTGTCAGTGGGAAGATTTCTGCATTTCTACAGTGGTTGGGCTGGCCATGGGGCTTCAGAGAATTTACTATCCTGCAGACATTTGTGTTCAAGGATGAGGACAATCTCATCTTTCTGTTCCAGATCAAAGGAACCCCTTCCCTGCAATCTCACTTTTCAGATTGTTGATTGTTTTTGAATTACAGGGAACAGGATCGAATTGTGGGGCCAGACCCAGAGATGCTCGTAAGGAGCCAGCGGCACAGGGCCTGAGCCAGCATTTGGGAGAAGAGAGTTTCCGTGCAGAAGATCAGCAATGTGGATGCTACAGAATGAAACTGTTCTGGATATCAAGGCCCGGCACCTCATATTTGGCAAACTTGAAGGCAGATATTGGCTTTGGGTCATCAGCAAAAATCTCTACTTCTCTTCTCTAGGGTTGGAAAGAAAGAGAAGAACTACAATATATTGAGGTTCTGCTATGAGCCAGGCATTGTGCCCAAATCCATCACTGGATTCACACACACACACACACACACACACACACACACACACACATCCCTGTTGAAGTAAGAGGCAGAAAGCAGCCAGTTTTTAATTTTTGTTCATTTGTGAGAATAAATATCTATCTTTAGAGTACAGATAGACACACACTTCAAAAAGTTTTGCTTTTGTCAATATGGATGCCCTGATTAAATAGAGAATTTGATTTTGGAAATTGTTCAAATAGGGTATAGTCTTACCAGAGAAAAAGGCTTTGTAATTCCATTCCCTAGAAGAGATGGGGGCCGCCCCACCCATTCAGTGGACATGTTTCTGGAGGTTATCCTCCGATTCAGTTAACTCTGGCATCTCTTCCAATCCCAAGATTTCTTTGTCTGCTTGTTTTGCACTTGACCGGATGCTTTATCACTACATAAAGCTATTCTCTTTGATGCCTTCCGGGCATAACAAATGCAACTAAATTATAGTTTTCAATTCGGCCACAAAGTTGTGAAAGGAAAAAAAATCAAATTAACTAGATCATTGAATTCTTTCTCAATTGTCAAGGGACAACAGAAGCCTTCAGACCATTGGGAAATACTGGCTACTTCGAGGTATGCATTCCAGCCCCGTGAAGAGGTGATCCAGCTTAAAGCAGAACTTGAGAGCTCTCCACACCCTCCTCTCCCCTGTACTGCTGTCCTTGGTATGCACAGTCTAATACCAATGCGGGTCTTTCCCGACCGGACCCTCCTCTCTGCTAGTGAGATTCACAACAGGCATTCCTAGGCCAAGCAGAGGAAACTCCCTTTCAATCATTTAACTTATTCCATTAACTTCTCTGAGACCTACCTCATTATAAGGTGGTTGTGAAGATTAAGTCATAGGTCAAACCCACCTAGCACAAAGCTAGACACAAGGAAGGCACTCAAAGACAGTAGCCATTATGATTATTGCATCATTATAAATAGAAGAGGCTATGGAAAGAGAATTTAAAAGCACTGAGGAGTGCTAATAGAAAGTGAGGATGAGAGAGGTAAGTCAGTTGCCTCTGAGAATGGTTAGAAGTCTAGCCAGGAAGCCAACCTCAGTCTACCAGGTAGGTCTTGGGGGATGCCGCCAGGAAGGATGAGGCCACGTAGACTTACCAACCAGGATGCCTGTAGTTATCTACCACCGCTCCCAGGACAGCAAAAGAGAATTGCCTTTCTGGCCCCTTCTGGGGCCGCTGGCCTGGTGGACCTGGCTTGTTAGAACGGTCTTTCCTGGAGCCTGGGCTGAGCAAGGACATCCCCGCAGGACTTGATTCCTTAACGCTATCAGAGGCCATGCTGGGAAACAAAATGGAACAATATCTCCCCAATCAGTGTCTGGATCTTTTTAAAGCCTTGTATTTTTACAATTATTTGCTCTTAACTCTGGAAAAGGAAGGCATCTTGGTCCTGGCATTTGTAGCCTTGGCTTTTCACACTCATCCTGGTCCTGTCTCTGGGAACCTTCATCCTCTGGCTTCTCAGGGCCTCGAGTTCCTCTGTACAATCTCAAATGATTGTATGGCTCTCAGAACATTGCCAAAAGGATGAAATATTATAATGAATGTAGAGCACCTGGAAGAGAGCCTTGTCCATAGAAAATTTCCAATAATGTCACTTTTCACTCACGACATATGTCTCCATGTTGTGTAATCTCCACATTGTGTAGTTTTAGCATGAAGGACCTTTGATCCCTGATAGATCCATTCCTATCTTCTGATACCTGAAACTCCTCTTAGAAGGGACAAAGGTTTTTACAATTAAATATAAGGTAGAACGTATAAATTGTGCAGAGAGAGGTTACATAAACCTGAGAACTAACTGTGGAGGGGAAGAGTATTGTGATCAGAGCAGCCGGAAGGGACAGGATCCCGGCTGACTTCTCAGACGAAGATGGCCATGTCTCGTAAGGTCATCAGCACTGGGTCTGTGTCAGCTCTGCAGCTCTTTTTTTTTTTTTTAAAGATTTTATTTATTAATTTGAGAGAGAGAGAGACAGCCAGCGAGAGAGTGAACACAAGCAGGGGGAGTGGGAGAGGAAAAAGCAGGCTCATAGCGGAGGAGCCTGATGTGGGGCTCGATCCCATAACACCGGGATCACGCCCTGAGCCGAAGGCAGACGCTTAACCGCTGTGCCACCCAGGCGCCCCTGGCTCTGCAGCTCTTAAGATACAATTGTGTAAAGTGCCTCCAGTGGTAACACAACAGGCAAAAACTTCCTTTCACGAAAAATACAGGAGACAGCTTTACAAAAAAGGAAATTCTGACACATGCTATAACGTGGGTGAGCCTTAAAACCAAACACAAAAGGACAAATATTGTATGATTCTACTCGTATGAGGTACTTAGAGTAGACAAATTCATGGAGACAGAAAACAGAACTGTGTTTACCAGGGGCTGCGGGAGAGGGAATAGGAAGTTATTTTTTACTGAGTATACAGTTTCAGTCTGGGATAATGAAAAGTTTCTACAGGTGGGGAATGGTGATGGTCACACAACAATGTCAACGCACCTGGTGCCGCCGAAATGTGCACTTAAAAATGGTTATAATGGTAAGTTTTATGTTATGCATATTTTCCCACAATAAAACAGAGAGGAGGGGCATCTGGTAGCGCAGCCGGTTTAGTGTCAGACTCTTGATTTCAGCTCAGGTCATGATCTTAGGGTTGGGAGATCGAGCCCCACCATCAGCACTTCCCAGGGCAATTTGCCAACCAGTTTTTCACAAACTAGTAGAGAGAAGACATGGTCATATTTGTAAGCCCTGAGGTAAATCACCACCCTGCTCTAGCTGCCCCGAGGGCTTGGCTCCTTAATTCCTGGCTTCTTCAACCCATCCGGGACACACAGTTTGGGGAGCTGTCAAGGGGCCCAGAATACTCACGTCCAAGTGCTGGAACAGTCTCCAAATTCCTGTCTTTTGCACGCTGCCTTATAAAACTGCTAAGTGAATTCTAACTCACTTTTGCATTAAATCCTATTTTCTTTTTTTTCCCTAAAGATTTTATTTATTTATTTATTTATTTATTTATTTATTTATTTATTTATTTGAGAGAGAGAGACAGCCAGCGAGAGAGGGAACACAAGCAGGGGGAGTGGGAGAGGAAGAAGCAGGCTCCCAGCAGAGCAGGAGCCCAGTGCGGGGCTCGATCCCAGAACGCTGGGATCACGCCCTGAGCCGAAGGCAGATGCTTAACGACTGAGCCATGCAGGCGCACCTAAATCCTATTTTCTTGACGTTAGACCTCAACATCCTTAACTGACTTAGGAGTTTCTGAGATTTCCTCACNGCCCTGAGCTGAAGGCAGATGCTTAACGACTGAGCCATGCAGGCGCCCCTAAATCCTATTTTCTTGACGTTAGACCTCAACATCCTTAACTGACTTAGGAGTTTCTGAGATTTCCTCACAGGACCTTGACATTCTCTCTTTGCCTAGTGGAGTCTGTAATACCTTATTTCATTCACTGTTGAGAGAAGGAGCTACCGACTCATTACGAGGACAAGTCCTGCAGGACCTTCCTNTAGCAATGTTGGGTGCCTGGGTGGCTCAGTTGGTTAAGCAGCCGTCTCTGGATTTCCACTCAGGTCATGATCTCAGGGTTGTGGCATCCAGCCCTGCAGCAGGCTCCATGCCCAGCAGGGGGTTGGCTCATCTCTCTCCCTCTACCACGCCCCCACCTCTCGCTCTCTCTTGCTCTCTCTCAAATAAACTTTAAAAAAAAAAAAAGTGACATTTGTAAGAACAAAAACAAAAAAACATTGAGCTGTAAAAGTAAGATTTGCCCCCTTTACTGAGTGTTTGCTTTACTTAAAGAGCTTTATCTAAAAAGAAGAAGGAGGAGAAGGAGAAGCAGCGGCATCAAGTTCCAGCAGTGTTCTCATCTGAAAGGAAGAAGTCCTGGCCTTGCAAGGTTTTGGGGAGGATCCAATAGATGCTGGATGGAAAGAGCCATGGAAAAAACTAAAACCAAAAAGCACAGTGTGCTGACTCAGCGTGGTAACGGCGCGCAGGGCGAGGCCCGGAAACGCCCAATCCACATCCGCCATCTCTTCAGCAACCCGGAAAGACTATCTCCTAGCTGTCTTGGGTCTCGCGAACGGAACACCAGGCTGCTGCCAAATCTATTTAAAAGACCATGGATCCCGCCTGCTGGGTCTGGGTTCGGTTCAGTCACTCATTAGCTCAGGGTCTCAGACCAATTTGCCTCCCCTCCGTGGGTCTAGTTTTTCCTATCCCTAAAGCCAGACTGTAATTCCTGCTGGCAGCACAGCGGGGTGGGAGCTTGGTGTATAGGGTGACAGACTTGCCGCGCCTCGCTTTCCCTCTCTGTAAACTGGAGAGATAGCAAACCTCTGTGGGTGTGTCTGGCCAGCATGTCTCCCCTCTCCTCCTGGCAGTACCAGCCCACTCCTTTGGGGAACCTCTTCTGCTCCTCCCAGTGATTCCCTGGTGGCCGCATCATTACCTCAGTGCCAGCCCCTGGGCCACCTGGGATGAGGAGGAGCCAACCATAGAACCTTGGAAGAAACTGAGGTCAACACAGAATGAAATCTGGGCAATCCTGATGGTCTGAAAGTCCCTGGACCCGTACTTGTTCTTTCAAACTTATGAGCTAATAAGCCCCCTTCCTGGCTTAAAAGCAAAAACCGACGCCCCGTGCCCCAAATCAAAAACCCAAACCCAGGGGCACCTGGGTGGCTCAGTCATTAAGCGTCTGCCTTCTGCTCAGGGCGTGATCCCGGTGTTATGGGATCGAGCCCCACATCAGGCTCCTCTGCTGGGAGCCTGCTTCTTCCTCTCCCACTCCCCTTGCTTGTGTTCCCTCTCTCACTGGCTGTCTCTCTCTCTGTCAAATAAATAAATAAATAATAAATTTAAAAAACCCCAAAAAACAAAAACCCAAACCCAAACCAAATCCCTTTCTCCCAATTTTGTTCGGGGCTGGCAATCGGGGGAGGGGGGCTGGGGAACCATCCCTGACTTTAAGTTTCTCACTCTAGCTCTGTGCAGAGAAACTCATGCAGCAATCCCACGTTTTTAAATCCAAGCTGGAGTCCAAAGGGAGGATTAATTATCGACATCAGGTTAGGAAGGGTCATTATGGGGCCACTGCACAGGTTTTAATTCTTTGTACGCTGAGGTTTAAACAAACAAAGCAAATGGGCTTGACCTGAAACAGGGGAGAGTCATAGTTGCCAAGAAAAGAAATTCTCACGTTCTAGAGTGCTAAACTCTTGAAATGGGAGAACAAAGCTGGTAACAGGATCTCCATCCCAGTATCTTCTGGAAGAGAGGACCAAGGACCTCTAAGGCCTCCCCTCGCCCTTTCTATGGGTCTATTGAGCTGACCGTCTCACTTGCCCTTCTTTTGTCTGTCCAAAGCTACGACTCCCTGGTGATGGGGGAGAGGTCGGACCTTGAATGTTGCTGGGTGCTCTTGGGCTCTCGGAGCCTCCCTTCCTTGGGCACCCAGACTTACCTCTACTAGTTTGGGTAGCTAGGCAGTGGGCCCAAAGAGAACCCTATGGGAAAGAATGAAGGGCTAAAAACTATTATAAGAAAGACAGCAAGTTGTACACATGGGGTTATCGGATGATGAAACATACTTTGGCCCTCACTGGCTGTCCCTCTGTCAAGTGCTTTTAGGGTGTGCTCAGAAAATGTGCCAGGTAGGGGTCAGACCTAGGGCTTGTTTTCAAAACCCAGGAAGCAGAACCCTGGGCAAAACAGGCTTAGAGATTTGGGAACGCAACCACACAGTGCTTGGCCTCTCAAGGGAGCCACACCAGGGCAAGGAGGGAGGACCCAGGAAGTGCTTTTTTTTAAGAACAATCCAGGGAGGGGAGGATTTTATTTTTTCACTGTGTAAGCCTCTTGAATTATGTGTAAACCATTTGAATTATTTACCAAGACCATGTGATTGTAACAAATAGAGATTGGTTTACAATTATGAATCATGAAAAAATAAGTTCTTTTCCTTTTCTCACCTAATTTCTGTCAGCTCAGACTCTTAGCTTTGGTGGAGGTCAGAGGAAAAAGCCATGTCACACAGAGAGGGGCAGAGTTTTCCCGTGAGAAACCTTTTCCCCCCTCTAGTCTTACGCATCATATGGTAGTTGGCCATGGCCTTGCCAGAGTGGGGAATGAGATCAGGTGAGTAGCTAAATGAGAATCCCTGGATTGGAATTTGATCACGGTGGGAGCAAGAGCTCAGGCCCTACACGGGCTCGGCTGAGAGATGCTGAGTGGCCCACATATTCATAACTTTGTTGCTCAATCTGTCATCTGAGTGGGGAGGAAAAATGGATGGGACAGGGTATCATGTAGGAATGGTCCTGGCCTGTGCTGGTCCCGAGGAAAGGGCATGAAGTCTGGTGAGCCATGAGCTCATTTCATAAGCAAGGACACATACATGGATACTCACTCAGAAGCTCATCAGCTGTGTGGCCTGGCCAGCGGAGAGCTGGTAGAGTCACGTACCTCAAAGCATTGGCAGGATCCCTGCTCCAGACCACAGAGCCCCTACCGGAAACCACAGCTGTGCCTGTAACGTCACCCTGCACGGCTGTTCCATCCCCTACCACACAGGACCCTGATGTGGGGCCGAACTCTGAATTACCCAACTTGGGAACACCATACTTACCCTTAAAGGAGAAGAAATCTTTGGGGCAATTTGTATAAATATTGGTTATACTTAATCTCAGTGTTACTGTGGGCGTTGGGGAGATCCTGGCCCCTAAATCTCTGCTCATTCTTCCAACAGTGGTCCTGATCTTGGTACAGACAGTAGGAACAGTGCCTTAAGTGGGCCACTGCCCTAAATACATCAGCCTCCTATTTACACACAACACTGATTTCATCAAAGTTGGAACCATCATCCACAATTGACAAGCTTACAAAAATGTCACACATCAGAATGGTTTTGTATTGCATTTAATTGGTGTTTGCTGTTGCATGGCTGTATGTTTTTGTTCTTTTCAGACACTTGAGTCCTAGAATCTACCATTTGCTTCCATGGGCGGCTCGCACGATGCTATGACTGGATCATCCCTGTTTGCCACCGTTAAGACCTGCTGCCGTTAGAAGTGCAGGATGCTTCTGACCACTTTCACGTAGTGGCTGTCCGGGGGTGGCTGCCTCTGACTCCCAGGCTGCAGGAACTTCTTAATTGTAGGGATGTTACTGATTCTTGTTTTAAATGCCTGAGACAAGAACCCGTAAAATCAGAGCCTCAATAGCAGTCGTGGCCTTTAACAGAAATTTGTCACGGGAGGAGGGTGCTTAGACTGTCAGCTTATGGAGCCCAGTCTGTTGAATCTGAGTTAATCCCTCACCACCTGTTTGCTGGGTGTTCCCAGAAAGGTAATACCATGGCTAGTGTGTTTAGCGTGAATTAAATTATCCTCTTAAAAAATCATTGTCACAATAGGTGGCATATATTAAAAACCCCCCAAAATTCATATTCTTTGATCTATCGATTCCTGTTCTAGGAATTTATTAAAAGGGTGAGCAAAGAAATCATGTAAGGTGTGAGCAAAGAAATAATGTTAAGAATGGTAGTACAGTGAAAAATTGGAAATAACTTATATTTCCAAAAAAAAAGACAACTGGTTATATAAACTATGGTATGTCCCTACAAGGTATATAAGCCAGTAATTTAAAATGATACATATAAAAAGAAAGAAGAAGGTCCCTGTATTGCCAGGGAAAGAGCTCTAGAATGCACAGTTTCGTTTAAAGAAAGAAAAAAAAAAAAAAGCCTAGGACAGAACAGAATATATTTGCTGTTTTGTGTAAGAGAGCCAGGGGCGAGGATGAGAGAGAAATAGATATTCATATTTGCTTGTATCTGCATAGATTGGAACACGGGGAGGGTACACAGGAAACCAATAAAAGTGTTTGTAGGGGCAGGAAGGGGGGAGGGTAGTGGTGGGAATGAGCTTTCTCAATTTATGCCCTTTTTATATAGTTCTGATTATTCAAAAAGATGTGACTCTATTGCCTAATGAAAATAAAATAAAACAATATTATAGAAGAATATTTGTTGACATGTCAAAACATTCATGGTAATTTTTTTAAATGTTAAAAAGGGCCACAAAACAGTATTTAGTATGATCTTATTTTGGGGGAAAATGTAAAATAACAAATCTGAGAGTCTAATGCAGTATCATTTGGCTGGTTAGGTCTTTTCTTTTTTTGTTTTGTACAAATGTCAAATGGAAAGACCTGAACTTTCATTTCTTTGGTAGTAAGGAAAAAAAAATA
This sequence comes from Ailuropoda melanoleuca, assembly GCF_002007445.2. NCBI lineage: Eukaryota > Metazoa > Chordata > Mammalia > Carnivora > Ursidae > Ailuropoda > Ailuropoda melanoleuca. Next base: position 10,590,952 of record NC_048236.1, read on the forward strand.
CTATTCTTAAGCTACAAAACCTATGGTCACCTCTTAGATAAAATGTTTCTAAGGAACTGGAACTGAGGCCAGCTCATGTCTGGCAGTGGCAGGATTGAGAGAGGGAGGTCTAAGGACGGGCAACACAGGAGGAGCCAGGCAGTGACACCCAGGCAGAAGCTCTGAGCAATTGAGGGACATGGTGGGGTGTCCTCGGCATCAGGAGCACTAAAGGGGACCAGAGTGGTCAGGTAGGCTCTGGGGAGGGAAATGACAAAGACTTGTCAGCCTTGTTTCATCAGGAAAAAATGCTTAAAGAACTAAAAAAAAAAAAAAAAAAAAAAAAAAAAAGAAAAANAAAAAAAAAAAAAAAAAAAAAAGGAAAGCACTAAATGTTTAAGCTAGAAACCAAAATAACCTATCTTTTTCCCATCATAAGGTTTTACTTCCTAATGATCCTGTAGTGCGAGGAGAAAATTGCCAAGATGAATAAAATAATGATTTTTAAAATCTTCTTTTGAGGAGCACCTGGGTGGCTCAGTCGTTAAGCGTCTGCCTTTGGCTCAGGGTGTGATCCTGGCCTTCTGGGATCGAGCCCCACATCAGGTTCCTCCGCTGGGAGCCTGCTTCTTCCTCTCCCACTCCCCCTGCTTGTGTTCCCTCTCTCTCTTGGCTGTCTCTCTCTCTCTGTCAAATAAATAAATAAAATCTTAAAAAAAAAAAATCTTCTCTTGAAATTGACCTGGAGATGCATTTCATTTTAGTCTTCATTTCTATTCACTTTTTCTTAGGCTTCATGTGGGTGTGAATACACTACCTTTAGCAGAGAGAAGTCAGAAAGAACAGAAGCATCAAGTTCCTCCACCATTAAAATCGCTTCTAACAGTTGTATGTCCGCCCAACTGAATTTGTTGCCAACGAGAAAATCCTCTCCATGGTCTTTTAAAATCTACACAAAGAGAAATAACAAAGAATATCATATAAAAGTAAAGACTATTTTGCCTGGCTAAGCACTTATAAAAGCAGGGAGTCTTCTGTACAGATCAAATTTACTAAAAAAACCTTTTTCCTTGATAATCTCCCAAGACTTCGGGTAAGGATCAGATGAAACCAACTCTTAAACATTCTTAAACATTGCTGTAAATTGGCAGAATCTTGTTGGAAACTTGTCTGTAATTATCAAGACATTCTGGGTAATGGAGTGCTGGCACGGAGCTCTCTCATTAGCCTACAGCTGGTGAAGTAAAACTATACCCAGCAGTATAGGGAGACCCAAAGGTCATGATTAGTTAGAATCAGGCTACTATACCACCAGTAGAAAACAGTACCATAAAGCCCATTTAACATTATAACTCAAATAATCATACTAGTGTTTTAAATGGAAGGCATTTCAACAAGAAACTGGATCATCTAGGACTCTGAGGGACTGGCAAACTCTTCATTATAGACTACTCGGTAGTAAATCATTCTTTCTTAAGACTAAGATTGAGGAGAAATCCCACAGAATTCTTCTCTCTGGCAAGCCTTTATTTATGGAGCCCGCTGCTAACAAGTCTTTCTTACCATGTCCCATGCTGTCCTGTAAGTTTGGAGCCTTACCAGGACATTCGTAATTACTATTCACTCTAAAATGACTTCGGAAAAGTTGTAAATTTAAAAGATCTTGTCTTTTGATTGAGGCATGATTGGCCTCCGATATCAAAGATAAAGCAACATCTGACACTGAATTTAAGGTAGTGATGCTCTGGGCGGATGATGGCGTATTTAAAAAATCAGAACAGAAACGCTGTATCCTTTCATCGCATTTGGTTTTTTCCCCATTCTGTTTTGTTAGCGGTTCCACATAATTACGTCTTGTCATTTGCTTTGGAACCCTTACTAAAGTTTTGGTCCAAGTGCAGAAAAGCGCTACCATAGCTTATCTTTTCGGATATTCACTCCTGAACTATTCTTCTCAGCCACAGGAAGTAAATCCTGGACCCCTGCATCCCGGAAAGCTTCCGTGGGACAACTTGCAGTGCCCCAGAACTGCATCCCAGTTCTCGCCCCTCTCTGGAATTAGAGGGGGAACCCGGACCGCTCGAGTTGTCAGCCCCGCCCCCACGCCCCCGCGCCCCCCGCAGAATCGGCGCGCGCAGCGGTTGCCAACCTCGGACCCGGTCTCTCGCGAGAGCACCCAGGCGCCACTGCCCCGCTGGGGTGAGGTCTGGTGCCAATCCAAACGGGATCCCTGTCGCCTACCTTTTCAAAGGCGGGGAAGTAACGAGTTTTCGCTCTCTTCACGACTAAAGCAAGATCCTGCTCTTTTTCCGCCGGGGGTTTGAACGCAGCCAGCGCGATCATTAGCATGAGGTCCAGGGTGCCATCAGTGTACATGTTGATCCTGACAAAACAGCGCGTGACTCGCGTTTCCACGGGAACCTATTGCGTATGGGGGCTTCTTACGTCGCCAGTAAATGGGTATTGGGGCAAATGACTTTTCACACCCCTTTCCTTAAGATTCCATGCTCAGGAATGATTTCTGGAACCAGAGCCATCCAAGGGACCAGAGGATACTAGGGTCTCTGGATGAAGGGATGTGTGAAAAAATTAAGTGCCTCCAAGTTGAAATCTGCCATAAATAAATAAATACATTTTTATGGTTTTAAAAACCCAACCGAATGAAGTTTACCAGAAGGGCAAAACTATTAGTACCAGAACCTTTTCACTTCTTCAGGGAAGAATACATAATTTAGTAGGTCTTCCCCTGACCTGGCAACTGAGAAAGAAAAGTTTGCTTTCCTAGTCAGGTCAGACAGATACCTGGATTTCATTCTCTAAAATTTTCCATTCATTGACAAACACAAAAAAGGTTAAAAACAACAACAATAACCAAGAATGGTAGATATATTACCATCGATTAGTGGCATATTGGTACAGTTACGCTGTGCAAATTATCTCTATAACCAGTGTGCAAACATTAAGGGTTGCTAATTGTCTTATATGCTTATATGCCAATATATGCTAATTGCCCAACAAATTTGGTTCAGTGGTCATCTTTGTCTTTTGCTTTTTAACATATATAAAAGCGTAATTTACTTTATTGTCCTCTGAATTACAAACCGTTTTTCTTATAGGTTAGATTGTTACCTAGCCAGTCTCCTTTAATTGTAAAAAAACAAACACATGTATCAAAACAATGTGAAACATTGCTTTTGCATATTAATACTTATTTACATTATTATAAAAGGATTCTTTTATAATGTACACACTGGTTGAAATTGCTTCTCTTGGCATATACTTTTGGGACTATAGTTAGGAAGCCTAAGTTCATTTTAAACTTGGAGCAATGGAAAAGTTGGGGTGTGCTGCTGCTTCTTATGGACTTTGCTCATTCCTGTGCTAAACTCTCTCTCCTTCTTCTGAACAATTGAACTTGGACCTTTCTCCCACCATACCTTCTGTATATATGTATGGACAATCCCATAGTGTCCATGCTTATGGTGATGAGATTGCAGGGGCCATCCAAATGGCCCTTTGACCCCAAAACCAGATAAAACTTTAATAGTTGTAAGTCTTTGTTTTTGTCTTTAATTTACTTATCTCCTGTAAAACTGAACCATTCTTGGCAGTAATAATCCAGCCATCCTCAGGCAGACCTAGCATAGTGCCCAGCACAGAGTAGATGCTTGTGGTATATATGTGCAAATCATGGACACCAATCTTCACCCTCCAGTAATTGTGATAAAAGTCGACAGCACCTTCCATCAATGGATGGGATGATCTCATGACCTGTTTTGACTAATAGAATGAGATGAAATTGACCAGTTCTGAGCCTAGAACTTAAGAGGCCATGTATGCTTTCAGTCTCTCTCTTAGAACCCTCCCTATCTGCCCCAAGGACAAGCTTGGCATGACAGGATGAGAGACGCATGGCCTATTTGCCCCTCAGTGGATACCCAACACCCAAAACCAGAGCCTCCTGGCTGACTATTTGTTGACCACAGACCATATGAGTGAGTCCAGCCAAGAGGAGTCAAGCAGGGCCAGATATACCAACACTCACATGACACAGTAATAAATGTCTGCTGATTTAAGTCACTGTGTTTCCAGGTGATGTGTTACACAGCATTATTTGTGGTAATAGACCACTGATACAATGCTCAATGTTTGCTGAGTCAGTCATTTCCACCTTCATGTAGAATAGTTTACCAGGTCTTTTCATGAGAACATATTTTGTTAGGAGTGGGGAGAGATTATGAGAATGTTGACTGCGCACCACCATGAGTAGTAAAAGGGAAAAGCTGGAGTATTTATTCAGTTAAGCCCAAGACATATGGGTATAGCAAGAACATCTCCCCTTTGTTCCCCCTTACCTTCTCCCCGTCGCCCCTCCCCCCGTCCTTCGCTGGGGCTCAGGTGTGCAGGACTGGATAGCTTGGATAAGAATCAAGTACAGATGTGAACACTCTGCTACCTGACCGTCTCCTTCAGGTCCTTCCCGTACAAGTCGTACTTGGCAGCAAGGTAGCTGAGGATGGCTCTGGTCTGCGCGAGCACCATTCCGTCAATTTCTATCATAGGCACTTGGCCGAAAAGCAAGCGTCCATCTGGGGATTGAGCAAAGTGAGGTTAGGATACTCTCCTTCCATGGTCCTGGTAAGCCTGCAGGAGGGTCTCTTCTAATTTTGTGGAGTGATTTTTGTTTTCATCCAAAGTCAAGAGTTAAAGATCCCAGTTGTTGAGGAAATGCCTACCATTGGCTTTATGGAAAATCTGAGATTTGTTTGATGGTTTCACACATTTTTGCATGTTGCTTAATCGTGACTGTTTAAGATGCTGTACATTTACTATTACTGTGTTATAGTATAAGTGCTTCTGGTTCTCAAAGTTTAGGGTGTATGAGAATCATCTCAGGGTGGTGGGTTGTTAAAAATACTCACCCCACGCCCCAGATATTTTGATTCAGGGGCAGAGTCTGGGAGCCTGAATTCTTTGAAAAGCACAGCAGGTATCTCTCCAGGTCTGTGTGGCAGCAGGACAGATGTGACAGCGAGAGCCCAGGCAGACCAGGTCCAAATACAAGCTTTAGCCCTCCCCAGCCACGTGGCTTTACACAAAGGACTTATCTGAACTTTAGCTTCCTTTGCTCAAAAACAGTAATAATGTCTAGCTAGCAGGATTTTTGAAAGGATGAAATTAGATAAACACTGAATACTGCCAATAATTAGTGTTCANACTTTAGCTTCCTTTGCTCAAAAACAGTAATAATGTCTAGCTAGCAGGATTTTTGAAAGGATGAAATTAGATAAACACTGAATACTGCCAATAATTAGTGTTCAGTAAAGTTAAATTTTCTTTGTGTGTGCCTACCTAAGTAATGCATTTAAAGATGTACTATAAATAGCGCTCTTTTCATAGGGTCTTGAAGAAATAAATGGCCTTTAAATTTCCTT
>NC_048236.1:10596465-10609149 GCF_002007445.2 Ailuropoda melanoleuca
TTTAAAGATGTACTATAAATAGCGCTCTTTTCATAGGGTCTTGAAGAAATAAATGGCCTTTAAATTTCCTTTACCACCAGTACATTGCTGAGAATAAGGAACTTTTTATCCAGAATAGGAACCAGACTTCACATTGGCAAAGGCTAGAATTAATTTCCCCAACTTCCAATACTGTTGCTACTGAACTTAATGAGAGGCAGTAGAGATGGTGGAGAGAAAACCACCACAGGAACTTACCGGGGAGCCAGTGTCCCGGTCTAGCTGATGACTTCAGGCAAGTCTCTGTCTTCCCTGCGCCTATTTTCTGATCTGCCCATTGTAGAGTTTCCTTGGGCCAGAATCAGATCACGCTTATGTCCATGCTTTGGAAATATTAGTACTATTATTAATGGAGAGACTGCAAAATCTCCATTTCCTAAAGGCAGTTCTACATTTGTCCAACACCGAATGAGCATCTAAACTGGGCTCTGTGCTCCTGCTCGGATCAAGAGTATAGGAAAGGACCTTTGATATCATTTAGCTCACTTGTATAATAGACTATGGCACTGTGAAAGCCAAGGGGGTAAACGTGAGTTGCTCGGACTCAGTCAGGAGACAGCTAAGCCAACAGAAGTGGGTCTCCTGATTCTCAGCCCACAGCCCTCTCTGCTGTCCCTCTCTGTCTCCTATTCACAAATAATAAGTAATGCCCAGGACAGTGTCTCAAGCATGAGAGCAGCATCACAGACTCAGGGAGGGCTGGAGGATTTCACAGGCTTGCCGGAATGATCATGGAAGGGTTCCTGGAGATACATTTTATTTACTTATTCAATACCTATGTACTTAATCCCTACTATGTACCAGTGACTGGCCTTGTTTGGGGTGGAGTAGGGCAGAAATAAAGAGGATGGGGAGCTCCAGGGATATTTCAGACAATAAAGTTCCTGGGCAAGAATGAGCCCCTGGGTAAGGAGCTAACCATAGTCAGCCTTCCCCATTTAGTGGGATCTGCTGGTATACTGCATCTGTGATCACAGAGATTGTTTTTATTTTATAGTAAGGAGATAAGATGTGGAGAAGTTAAAGGCCTTCTGCAAAGTCATACAGTTTGTAAATGGCAGGTCTGCTGATTGCTAGTTGAATGTTTCTCCGAAAAATAATATGTGTCAATTTCATGACTTCATCAGCAATGGTGGGGACATCCATGTTTCTCTAGGTAAGGAAAGTAACGTTGTGGCTGTTAGAAGGTTAAGAAGCACTATGAAAGTACTAGTCTTTTCTCTTGGTGTGAGAAGCTTTTCTGGGGAATGGTAAGGATGAAGGACTTCTTCCGAATTTAATCAAATTTCAGTCTTTTCGATAGTCTTGGTTCTACAATTGTGACCTAATAAAATGGTATCTGTGAATCTGTTAAAACCACTAAGAAAGAATGGATATGAGCCATGAGAACTAGAGAATATCTTAGCTCAAATTCCCCCTCCCTTTTGCTCCCTCCCTTCCAACCCACAGGATCATTATTTAAGAATTCTTAAAGAATTCTTTAATCCTTTAATGAGATGGGGAGTATTGAACCGATTAGGTGGATCAAACCCAAGCTATCATCTCTAACTGAGGTCAGGGTCAGGGACTACTTGATAAGCTTTTATGACAGGGACACAATGAGCACTCAATCAGTGTGAGCAGTCCTTTTTCTAATAGTCATCACTCCAGAGTTCTGTGTTCTATATTGAAATGAATATTTCCAGAAACAAATGTTTACTTTTTCCACTAAGAAAACATTGAATAAATCTAGGCTCACCCTTCTGCAACTTCTCATATTGTTCAGTTGTTTCAATAAATTCTTCTTCAAACTAGATAAAGGATAGAAATTTTGTTATAACTTTAATGTCCACGGGGCGGGGGCGGGGAGAGAGAGAGATGTTCCAGTATAAAATGCGCAATGGCTTTCAGAATGAAAATTTTTTTAAAAGATTTTATTTATTTATTTGACAGAGAAAGAGACAGCCAGCGAGAGAGGGAACACAAGCAGGGGGAGTGGGAGAGGGAGAAGCAGGCTCCCAGCGGAGGAGCCTAATGTGGGGCTCAATCCCAGAACGCCAGGATCACACCCTGAGCCGAAGGCAGACACTTAACAACTGAGCCACCCAGGTGCCCCCAGAAGGAAAATTTTAAAAGGAACCACAGACTTGTCAATTTCCATACAGCTGAAAATTCCACCAGTGTGTGTGTGTAGATTAGCTTATATGGGCATGGGACCGGCACCCCTTTTGGGGTTTTGCCTACTTATAGGATATCCTGAGCCCCGTTCATATTTTCCCTTTTCTTCACTGTAGCTCTGTTTTCTCTCCTAGTTCTTGTCCTTTTCACCAGCTTCCCCCAGTGATTTCCCTTTTTTCCATTCCTCTCTTTCCTTTCTTTTCTCTCTTGTGTGTCATTTTCCCTCTCTCTCAGGTCAAATTAAATTTCTCTTTGATGCTCATACATTCAATGAAAGGGATCAGAAGATCATTACTCAGGTGAGGTTGTCATTGTTTATGGATGGAATCCCTAAAGCTTCTGTGGGAAAGAGCTATTTTTTGGTCCCTTAAACCTCAAGATGGGGGTAGGATAAGGTGAACAAAACAAAGAAGGTCATGCATGAGTCCTTCTCTTAAAGAAGATGGCATTCAAATGGGGAAAATGAAGTCTGTACCTGCCTGAAGCCAAACAATTCCAAAGAAGTTGTGAAAATCTATGGAGAAGCCAATGGTTAAGGAATTCAGAATTAAGGAAAGATCCCAGTGGGGCAGACCTTTCCAAGGAGGGCTCAAGAGGAGACCAGACTGCAGCTGGGCCTAAGGTTCCAGTTGGCAGCCATGGGTAGAGCAAGACTGAGGTGCCAGGCCAGAACTGGAAAGACCACAGGAAATCAGCTGGTTTCAGTGAAGACAATAATCCAGTTGTGGGTCTCCTCTCCTTCCTTTGTCTTCTGAGTCACTGTGAGCTCTTGCACCCCTATGAAGCTTCCGGAACATCTCCCTAGGCTTCCACCCTCCCAACCCTGCTTAAACAGAGGACTATGATCTGTCCCTCACCTCTTACAAAGAAAGGTAGGTGGAAAGGGAAAGAGTAGATCTCCCTTGAAGGCACCATCCTAAATTTTGAAGGGGGAAGAGGACCACTCCAGTCCACCCAAATTACCTTCCTTCCTTTTCCCAATCAGGAACTGACCTCCACTCCAGCTGCAGCCAGCAGCCAACGGATCGATTCCATCCTGCCCCTGCCACGAAAGTAGAAGAGCTTGGGTTTGGTTGCCATGACTCCAGGCTCCGGGTTTCCTGAAGGCAAAATAAGAAAAATAAGAAAAGCAAGAGAACAATGATCACAGAAGCAGGATGGTGGTTACGTCCAGTGAGGAGAACCAACGTTGTGACTGGGGAGGGCCGTGGAGGGGGAGTCTGGAGTGCTATTAATATTGTTTCTTTTTTTTTTTTTTAAGATTTTATTTATTTATTTGACAGAGATAGAGACAGCCAATGAGAGAGGGAACACAGCAGGGGGAGTGGGAGAGGAAGAAGCAGGCTCATAGCAGAGGAGCCTGATGTGGGGCTCGATCCCAGAACGCCGGGATCACGCCCCGAGCCGAAGGCAGGCACCTAACGACTGCGCCACCCAGGCGCCCCTTAATATTCTGTTTCTTAAACAGAACTAATAATCAGTTTCTATAACTAGTCTTTAAACTTCACATAAATGCACTCTCCTGTATGTATGCTCTATCTTACAATTTAAGAAAAAAAGAAAGAACAAACGATACATATCAAGGTATCAAGGTATTCCATAGATTTGAGAGACTGTCTCTGGTATTTTGAGACAGGAACCAGGAGTTAAAATGATGGCTTCAGGAATGACCTTGCAAAACAAAATCTTGTCTAACAGTGGCAAGGAGCTGGGTTGGTTTGGACCGAAATGTTCCATGGGAGTTGGGCACACTTTCGTTTCTGTCACAAGACTTTTCTGAATGCTGGGGCATGCACAGACAGAGGTAGGCTTAGTCAGGACCAGGATTCTAGTCTTGACCCAGCCACCACGGAGCCAGGCAAATGTAGGCCCAGTTCAGTAAATCTGTCTGCCTGCGTGTCCTCATCTGCAACTGGCAAGGATGGCGCTAGGTGACCCGCAACCTTTTAAAGAAGAGGATAGAGCTACTGCGAGCACACCCGATCGCATTTTCTACCTCGCCGTGGCAAGGGCCACAGTGGTTATTATGTTAGTGACCCCTGCCTGTCTCACAGGATTACTGAATGTTCATTGAGAATACTAAAAGCTCTATACCAACTTAGAGGACGGCTGGGTCTCCTTTCCCCACATTTGCCGCTCGACCCCATAGGCAACAATGCATGCTTCAAGGAAATGGCCAAAAAACCAAACTGCTGGCATAGGCAGTGCGCATGGTGCGGTGGCTGGGAGGGTGCATGCACCCTCGGGGTGACACACAGCTCGGAGAGACTGACCTCAGCTTCCCAGCACAGTGCTTACCATGGCCCTTCGCCCACTAAGCCCCACACTGCCAAGTATCCTGTCCTAGCTGGGATTCCACGTGGGGATGCTGCCTGTGCTAAGGAAATTCACAAGAAAGTTAAAAATCAGAAGATCAGTAGCTCGGTTGATGATGAAAACTGCAAATACCCACAATCATATGACAACAAAGTCACTTGGGTTCACAAAATCTTACAGGTGTTTTGAAGCAATGTTGCCCGCAACCACCCGCTTTTCTTATATCTTAGATTTACAGTTGAGCTCTTGGAAAAGTTGAATTCCTTTCCTCCGCCCCCGCCTTTTTTTAATTTGGAAGTCTTCACAAATACGTGCATCATCATTGCATGGAGCCAGGCTAATCTCCGTATTGTTCCAGTCATAGTGTATGCACTGTCAAAGCCACACTAATTCCTTTCTTGCTCTGGTCCTGTCATGCCCTGGGCACTGCCTCTGTTGGGTTGCTGTCAAGATTCATTCCTTTGAAGTTGCCTCTTTAGCTATTGAGTCTTGAAAGTTTCAGGAGTTTCCTAAAAACCCACTACTTTATTGTCTTGGGAGACACAATGATTATAAAGGCCCCCAATTCCCTGATTAGAGAAATAGGTTTGAGTGTAGTAACTCACTATTAACACACCTTAGAATGAATCTTACAATAAAATCAGAGGGAGAGGAGAAATCGTGGCTTTGTGTTAACCTCTCCCCAGTAAGAAAACTCTCGAATTCTCTGTTCGCCTACAGGGTCCCGAGTAGGATGGTTAAGGAGCGAACCTAAGCACTGTTAGACGTCAGAAGGAGGAAGCAGAGCAGTTGCCCAACATGCCAACACACAGCAGGATACGTGTGCCCAGTGGGTTCCAGTGCTAGAGAAACTCACATCCACACAGGCCATGTTTCGGGTACTGACCAGGTGTCGGGAAGGCTGCAAGGCAAACAAACAACTGCAAATATCAACAGCAGCAAACTCTGGGCGATTCACAACTGATTCAAGCCCTTACTCCAAGAACCCCTTCCCATCTGTCTGTCCTGCTGCCTTCGGGCAAAAATAAAGCAATACTGGTGAAGTTAAATATCACTGTCTGTCTTGAGGAGCTCCATCTGTCACTCTCTGCTTATCACACAGAGCTCCAACCAGTTTGACCCCTTTCCACCTGCTCTGAGAGACGGGGATGAGGCTGTGAATCTGGCTGGGGCTGGTCTTGGGTAATTCATGTCGTTCTGTGTCCCTGAAACCCTCAACCAGTCCAGATTCTGTTTGAAATAAATCTTACAGTGAAAGAACGTGGGACATAGGAACAACTGTGAACACCCTTTTTATAGTAATTCTATCCTGCTCCCCCAGTTAGCAAAAGCTGAACGTTACCCTTTGGTTTTGACCGTGGGTCCAGAAAAGGTCATGTCTGGTAGCCTCCAGAAAGCCGTTTCTAAGCAATGAATGGTCACTTAAAATGCAGGCTGAATGGTCTTTCTTCTGACTATTCTCTTAGTTATTTGAAACCTACAGAGATTAAGATCCTAGCCCCAGATTGCCCCAAGAGAGAGATACCTAACACGACTACTGAGTGTCGTAACATGGAAGGCTCCAGACGTCGTTTTTGTTCCAGAGACCCAGTGACATCTCTCAGATGAAAGGAGAGACAGCAAAATGTAGTCCTAAAATGGTCAAGAGAGGGCAAGCTTCTTGCTGGCATGGCAGAAGCAACACTCAGAGGGATGCAGAGATATGAGCCCTCGGAGGTGCTGGGATAAAACAGTGGGGAGCTGGCAATATCAGGTAGACGAGAGCCTGAATACCTGCAATGGAATGTGCTGTGTTCCGTTGGGAGGGAAGTTGTTACCGGGTGAGAAGGGAAAGCTGGGCTCCTTAGAGCCAAGAATCTACCAAGAATGTAGATTGACAGCCACCCTGGATTCACTGAGAGAATGAACACAGAGAAAGCTGAGGGCATGGCTGTGGATCTGGTCCCGTTCATTTACAGCCCCTCTGCAGGCATGATACCCACCCACGTCCAGACCTCAAATGGAAATGGTAGCTGTGTGTTACTATGCCCATCTTGCAAAGGCAGGGGCCTCTGGGCTTTAGAGTCATGAGTCCTCACTAACATTGTGCAACCTTTTGCCACCTCTGTAACCCTCGGTCTCCTAATCCTTAGAATGGGTGTGGTGGTTGCACTACTGCCCTCAGAGAGCTATTGTGAGGACGGAGGACTGAATAAAGTAATGGATAAAGTACATACCACAGTATTTAGTCCATACCGAGTAGAGTCCTCCATGCTTCCTTAAATGAGTTACAAACAGATTTAACGTTTTCTTAGAGTTTCTTATGCTGATCGGCTTGTCTATTCATTTTATTTGTGATTTAAAAGTGTGCGTTGCAAATGCTACTGATATTTTGTAAAAGGGAGCCAAGACTTTTGTAAATTTGACTCAATACTGCAAAACAAGATATTTTAAAATAAATCTGATGTGACTTTTGCCTTTGTTTTGTGACTGTGAGTATCACTGGAGCTTTCTCATGGTTTGCTGCTAGATGTAAGAGTATTTTGGGGATTTTATGTGAGGCCTTTGTGCCCACCTCTATCCCCCACTTCACTTCTGCTGGCCCCTTTCGCATTCTCAGGGCTCGTGGGAAATGGAAAGATGTATCTTTGGAATCCAGAGTTGAATGACAAGGGACAGGATCACTCCCCTCCCTGCCAGCCCCTCTAAAGCTTCCCTGATGTTCAAGGGAGCCCTTAAAGCCCAGGGTTAGAATAAAGGAGACCCCCCTCTGATAAACAGGACTGTAGCCTGCCACCCTCCCTTTCTAGTCCAAAAAAAGGAATTTTTTTCTCTAGTTATTAATAACCAGTCACTCGAATGATAAGCAGTCACCACTTCTTGTAAAAATCTGGATAAATGTTTGTGTCTCCCATGAACAGCCGGTTCTGGCCAGCCAGACCATTCCTTATCTATCCACCTCAGCTCGATGGTGTCCTAAAGTGGGCTCCTAGATGGCTGATGGAGGACTGAACCGGGCGTTGTTAGGAGCCACACCAGGACTCCAGTCCCTACCCCATACCCTTCCCGGGAGCAGCTGTTTCTTCTGGACGAGCTGAGTACAGAGAAGGGACCCCATACCACTTACAATCTCATCCCAGCCAAGGACCAACGGCTCCCCCTGGATTCTGCACTGCAAAACTCCAACGAGGTGGCAGGGGTCAGGGCATCTTCCTTCTGTCTCCTAGAGAAACAGTCCAGGTCTATCCCAGACACATTGGTTACACAGAACATACTCTTATTACCTCAGTGTGCCACCCTGAGATGCCAGTTTCTAAACTTGCTGAAGTGTCTGTGTTTGCTCTTTCATTCTTTCCTTTAACATCAAACGTTTACTGAGCTCCTCTTACGAATACAGGACTAGGTTAAGCACTTCAGGCATACAAAGATAAATAAGATCTAGTTCCTGCCATCAAAAACCTTACAGACCTCATACCTAGTGATGGAAACATCTAGACTGCTAAGTTGTAAGTCAGGATGAAATAGTGTTTAGAAAGAAGTACAATATGGTATTACAAGAACTGAACAGAGCTGTACAGAATGAGCAAATACAGGGGCGCCTGGGTGGCCCAGTCGGTTGAGTGTCTGCCTTTGGCTCAGGTCATGATCTCAAGGTCCTGGGATTGAGCCCTGCTTTGGGCTCCCTGCTCAGTGGGGAGTCTGCTTCTCCCTCTCCCTCTGCCCCTAATCCCACTTGTGCTCTCTCTCTTTCAAATAAATAAAATCTTAAAAAATAAAAAAAAAAAAGAATGAGCATATATAAATACGAGTCTGTCTGAACCCTGTCCCTTCCAGCCCCGTAGCGCTATAGGTTAAGGGCCTAAACCAAGTCTTTCAATACTTTTTCTTTGACTTTTAGTGAATTTCAACAAAGGTTACAATAAACCACAGCTTGGTAATACAGAAGACCAAGTTTGTTTGTGCTTCAAAAGTAAACCCAATTATTCTCATTGTTAAAAAAAAAAAAAAGAACATTGTCAAATCATGAACAGGTGCAATGGAAATATTTGCTGTTTTCATGAGAAATAAAGGGAACAAAGGAGAGTTTTCTGGACTTCACCCAAAATGCTGACACTCTGCGAGCACAGCCACTGGGAGATCCAGAACCCGAGGTGTTGAGCTCACCATAAACTCACACCCCAGTCTTCAAGTCTGTTTTTTGTGCTGCTAATATTGACCAACAGATATGTCCTGAATTAAATTTGGTTCACCAACGAGGCTTCCTGCATAGGGTTTATTACTTTGGGAACTGAAAGTCACCTCTTGGGGCTTGCAAACATCCCCCATGTGCAGCTTCACCTGAGATGAGCCGTGGGATGCATCCCCCCTCCCCCGCCCCAGAGCCCCGGGGACCTATGCCTAAGGCAGGGGCAGCAGAAATCAGTGACATAGCTTCACAACTTTTGGATAGTCAGAGTGTGGGCCTTGATAAAAAAACATGCCCAAAATCTTCTAGAAAATGTGGGGGGTGCCTGGGTGGCTCAGTCGGTTAAGCAATCCACTCTTGGTTTTGGCTCAGGTCATGATCTCAGGGTCGTGAGATCAGGCCCCTTGTTGGGCCCCATGCTCAGCGTGGAGTCTACTTGAGGATTCTCTCCCTATCCCTCTGCCCTCCCCCACTAAAATAAATAAATAACAGCTTTAAAAAAAAAAGAAAGAAAGAAAAGAAAATGTGGAAGAACTCATATCTGAGTTTGCCCTGGGTACCAATAAAAGCAAAGACCTAAGTTGAAATTTGAGCTCTATTTCTCACTTGAGCAAGTTTTGTAAACTCTGAGCCTCAGTTTCGTGATTTGTGCAATAAGACTTATAGTTCCTAATTCATGTGGGTAGTTACGAGGTGGAAATCAGATAATGTGTGCAAATCACTAAACACAGTACGGACTCAAATGACGCACGCACACATACGCACGCACACATACGCACACATACATCCGTATCTCCAGATTCCAGCAACATTCACGTGCGAGAGAAAAGAAGTGAAATTTGCTTCTGAAAGGAAGGGAAGGCATTCTCTAGGAGTGTAATTACCATTGGCTTCACCTGGAGGCTTGTTAGAAATTCAGACTCTAAGTCCCTGGGTCAGAGCGACTGAATCAGACTCTACATTTTTCACAAGAGCCCCAGACCATCACTTGTACATCACGATGAAGTTTGAGAAGCCAGGTCTGGAGCGAAAACTCTACAGAACTGCATCTGGGGCTCAGTGAGTGGCCATAGGTCATTCTTCTCGGGGACGGTTGTGCAGGCATAAATTGCAGAGGATGATGTTTGAAAAATAGGGTGAGCAAATGGTGAAGGGCTGGAGTTGTGTGTGGTTCAGAAAAAGGGGCAGGGGCGCCTGGGTGGCACAGCGGTTAAGCATCTGCCTTCGGCTCAGGGCGTGATCCCGGCGTTATGGGATCGAGCCCCACATCAGGCTCCTCCGCTATGAGCCTGCTTCTTCCTCTCCCACTCCCCCTGCTTGTGTTCCCTCTCTCGCTGGCTGTCTCTATCTCTGTCGAATAAATAAATANGAAGGGCTGGAGTTGTGTGTGGTTCGGAAGAAGGGGCAGAGGAAATTCAGGGTAATTATAAGTGAATTTCCCATGTTCAGTCATTTTTGTTTACCCGCTTTGGGGAGATGCGAGGCTTTCTTCAATCCCCAAGTTTAACCAAGTAGCAGGTGTGTAGCTTCCTTCCAATCCTGGGGCAGGTCTGTAAGAAATGTCAGGTGTCTGGGCTGTAAAAATGGGGTTGGTTCAGAATTTGGTAATCTCCTTCATTTCATCCAGTTTTAACAGTCTTTCTCATCTTCTGTCTCTTCCTTTGCCTTCATTCTTTGCCTTAACACTCCTAACTGCAGAACACCGACATTGGGAAAGCAGCCCATCTTTTTGGGGTGAAATTCTACTGCCATTCTAGATAATTGAGCAAAATGGCACACATTTTTTTTTTTATCAGTTATTTCAACAGTTAGGCAAAAGGCAGGTTTTTATCGAATTTTCTGGATAATGAAAATTTTAAGGGGTTACATTTAAGAGGCTGCCAGTTTTAGCAGATGTTTTGGGCCAGAATATAAGACATCAATTCTAAATCTATTATCAATAAAAATAGCTGTAACATTTACTTTGGCTTCTCTAGTGGATCAGAATGGCCAATCTTCATTACAACCAGCAGATCAAAATGTGTCACTGAGACAAAACAAAACAAAACAAAAAAACGTCTCCCAGATAACCCTGTATTCCCCACAGAACTTAAATTTGCTAGACTGGAAAGATGCCTCATTTTAGCCCTAAGTACATAATGTTTCAGACAAAGAATATGCTCAAGGGGGAAAATAGCAAGTAATGAATCGTGGAGCTTTACATCAAAAACTGGGGATGTGCTGTATGGTGACTAACATAATATAATAAAAAATATTATTATTAAAAAAAAAGGGAAATAGCAATACTAACAGCATAAGCAAGACTTTCAGTAGAGCCTCGAAGTATGGCTAAATATAGCCTTAAAGTTACAGTCCATTTGTAACAGACTAGGAATTACATCTCCTCTATTTTCCTAACATGACCTATTAGCAAAATATTTAATTAGTCTATTTGATATGTTGACTAGTTGAATTGGGCATGTTATCGAAAGCTAAGTGCCCTGCATGGGACTAGCGCTTCCCAAAAAAACAGCTCAAATACTTACCTGGCATTTTTTTTTTATTTGACAGAGATAGAGACAGCCAGCGAGAGAGGGAACACAAGCAGGGGGAGTGGGAGAGGAAGAAGCAGGCTCATAGCAGAGGAGCCTGATGTGGGGCTCAATCTCAGAACGCCGGGATCACACCCTGAGCCGAAGGCAGACACTTAACCGCTGTGCCACCCAGGCGCCCCTTACCTGGCATTTTTAATACACAAACAGCCAAACGATATTCTGAGTGGGGCGGGGGTGTGAGTCACCGCTGTAACAGCATGGTTCCGGAGGTAGCTCTAGTCCCACCTCGCATGCTACTCAATTTCTCCAAAAACCCCAATGTTTCAGTTTCAGAAATGGTATTTCCTTTCTGTTAAGGTCTAATGGATCGACTCACGTTTCCAAAACTAATGAGAGGTCGATGTACACACCCAGGCTTATAAACTGGAACGAAAAATAGACCCAAGCCACAAAAGAGACGTTCACCTGCCCAGATGATGGAGGCTGCTGGGAGAATAAACAGAGTGGGCCACCACCTGCCCCATTGCTGTTCAGCGATCAGGACAAGTCCTAGAAAAATTGTTTCAGGGCATGACTAAAAACTCCTCTGTTTTTCAACTTAGCACAGAACCCCCCGCCCCCGCCAGGGATGCAGGACCCCAGAGGGAGGCCCCCGTGTCAGATTATTTAGATCATGTCTTCCAAGTGTATGCAGACACCTAGGGAAGGAGATTTANTTGCTGTTCAGCGATCAGGACAAGTCCTAGAAAAATTGTTTCAGGGCTTGACTAGAAACTCCTCTGTTTTTCAACTTAGCACAGAACCCCCCCACCCCCGCCAGGGATGCAGGACCCCAGAGGGAGGCCCCCGTGTCAGATTATTTAGATCATGTCTTCCAAGTGTATGTAGACACCTAGGGAAGGAGATTTAGTCTGTTAGGCACCATGGCACAGAGTGGGTGCTGCCTGTGTTCTTCTCCTCAACTGCATACAGAAGTATGAGATTTGGGGCGCCTGGGTGGCTCAGGCAGTTAAGCGTCTGCCTTCAGCTCATGATCCTGGGGTCCTGAGATCGAGCCCCACATCGGGCTCCCTGCTCAGTGGAGGGCCTGCTTCTCCCTCTGCCTCTGCCCCTTCGCCCTGCTCATTCTCTGTCTCTCAAATAAATAAACAAAATCTTAAACAAATATATGAGATTTGCCTGAGGAGGAAAAAATGTGATGACTCAAAGCTTCAATTCTGCTAAGTTGTGTTATTTCCACCAATCAGCTGAAACGCCACTTAACTCTTACATATTTTTGAAATTACATTTAATGTGTGATAGGGGGGTGGGGGGCATTTTAAGGTCTCATATGTATGTCATGCATTGTCAATGAGTCTTTAAAAGTCCTTGTCTAAATGGACATTTGCTATCTCATTTTCATGTACACATCTACTCCCTATAAAACTATGTTCCTTTTATTTGATCTAGGCAAGATTAAAATAGGCATTGGGG
>NC_048236.1:10609249-10622757 GCF_002007445.2 Ailuropoda melanoleuca
CCTAGGGCTCAGACACCAGATACCAGATATTTATGTAAACCATATTTATGGAAATCGTATTTTTCATTCAGAGTCAAATCATACCAATTCTCAGTCATTGAGAAGAAAAGTCTATTTGATCTAGTAAAAATTTTCAACAATACGAAGAAGTGTATATCCATCAAATATAATTACTCTAATAAAATTTTTCAGAGGTCATTTATTCAAAAAGCTATTTATTAAATGTCTATAATGTACAAAGCACAGCCTTAAGCATGCACACGAAGATACAGAAACATACATACATGTATCACTAATATTGACAAAAGCTAATAGTTATGTCGAAGCTATGTAAATGACAAGTTTCTCTTTTTATCACATATTCAAACTCTTTGTATCATCTCATTTCAAATGCTGTATCAATATGTAGGAACTCGTTCTATAGGATTTAGCATTTCAGGATTTACCTGGGGTTGGTATTTGTCACGTATAATAAAACTCTGGTGACTTCTGACTTTTTTTAATACCTTTTAATCAATGCAGGAATGACCCTTGAATTCAACTCAGATCTGGTGTTAGAGTCTAAGCCCTTTAATATCGAAGCTCTAGTTCACCAGAGATTAAAATAATATTTAGGTGCAGCCACTATGGAAAACAGTGTGGAAGTTCCTCAAAAAATTAAAGATAGAAATACCGTATTTTTACCCCTCCAAAATGAAAACGCTAATTCAAAAAGATATATGCGCCCCTATGTTTATTGTGGTCTATTTACAATAGCCAAGTTATGGAAGCAACCTAGGTGTCCAACCCCAGATGAATGCATAAGGAAGATGGGGTGTATATACAATGGAACATCACTCAGCCATAAAAAGGACATTTTGCCACTTGTGACAACATGGATACACCTAGACGGTATTATACTCAGTGAAATAAGTCAGAGAAAGACAAGTATTATATGATTTTACTTATATGGGGAATCTAAAAACAAAACAAACAGAAAGAGACACACAGATACAGAGGACAAACTGACGGTTGCCGGAGGGGAGGAGTGGAGGGGGATGGGCAAAATGGGCGCAGTGGGAGGTACAGGTTTCTAGTTATGGAATGAATAAGTCACAGGAACAAAATCTACAGCACAGGGAATACAGTCAATGACACTGTAACAGCACTGTCTGGTGACAAATGGTAGCTNAAGGGGAATGGGCAAAATGGGTGCAGTGGGAGGTACAGGTTTCCAGTTATGGAATGAATAAGTCACAGAACAAAATCTACAGCACAGGGAATACAGTCAATGACACTGTAACAGCACTGTCTGGTGACAAATGGTAGCTACACCTGTTGTCAGCAACAGCATAATGTGTGCGGCTGCTGGGTCACCATGTTGAAACTGGCATGGGATTGTGTGTCAACTATACTTCAAGAGGAAAAAAAAAATTGGACCCATGTTAAAAAATATATATATATACATATATATATATATTTATGCAAATGTACCGGGGTATAAACTTTTTTTTTTTTTTTTAATTTGACAAAGAGAGAGAGCACAAGCAGGGGGAGCTGCAGGCAGAAGGAGAGGAGAAGCAGGCTCCCCGCTGAGCAGGGAGCCCGACGTGGGACTCGATTCCAAGACCCTGGGATCATGACCCAAGCCAAAGGCAGATGCTTAACCAACTGAACCACCCAGGTGACCCTGTGCCTGGGGTATAAAAACAAGTTGTTAGCATCATGGATAGAAAATTCCAACAGGTCCCTGGGTTACTTCAGGGACCTACTGGTATTAAAGTCAAATAAAAAAAATGTTTACTTCTTTGTCTGCAAGAGGAAATGAAGAGATAGCTAAACAACATAATGGCTACAGCCTTGTTGAAGACTTCGATTCTTACTTCTGGGTGCATGTTTTCAAATAGTGGCGGCTGTCCTCCTACATCANACCCAGGTGACCCTGTGCCTGGGGTATAAAAACAAGTTGTTAGCATCATGGATAGAAAATTCCAACAGGTCCCTGGGTTACTTCAGGGACCTACTGGTATTAAAGTCAAATAAAAAAAATGTTTACTTCTTTGTCTGCAAGAGGAAATGAAGAGATAGCTAAACAACATAATGGCTACAGCCTTGTTGAAGACTTCGATTCTTACTTCTGGGTGCATGTTTTCAAATAGTGGCGGCTGTCCTCCTACATCAAAATGTATTTGCTAGACTTGGAAAAAAAAATTTTTTTTTTAAAAACGCACATGTATTTGAAGACTTTGGAGATCTGATATATTTCTCTTGGCTTTTGATAACATAGTCATTTGGGCTATATCGGAGATTGGCAACCTTTTTCTATGAAGGACCAGTGAGTAAATATTTTAGGTTTTGCAAGCCATGTGGTCTCTATCAGAACTACTCAATTCTGCTATGCAAGTACAAAAGCAGTGTAGGCAACACACACGGNACTCAATTCTGCTGTGCAAGTACAAAAGCAGTGTAGACAACACACACGGGAATGAGCATGGCTTTGTGAAATTCGAACTTCATATTATTTCATGTGTCATGAAATATTATTATTCTTTTGATATTTTTTTCAACCACTTAAAAATTTAAAAACCATTCTTAGCTCAAGAGCTATACACAAACAGGTGGCAGGCCTGATCTGACCTCAGAGGCTGTAGTTTGCCAACTCCCCATATAGAGGAAAGCCCATTGGACCGGGAGAAAGGCTAAGGATCTAGACAGAACTGAGGCCCCCACTAACTAGGCTATACGGCTGCTGACTTCTTTACCCTGGGTTCTATCTATACCGAAGGAACTTGATGAGATTGGTTTAAAGCCCCTTTCTGGGGACACTTGGGTGGCTCAGTCAGTTAAGGATCTGCCTTCAGCTCAGGTCATGATCCCGTAGTCCTGAGATCGAGTTCCGCATCTGGCTCCTTGCTCAGCGGGAAGCCTGCTTCTCCCTCTGCCTGCTGCTCGCCTTGCTTGTGCATGCATGCACGCTCTCTCTGTTTGATAAATAAATAAAATCTTTAAAAAAAATAAAGTCCTTTTCTGCATCAAAGTTCTATGATCAATCTTAGCAGAATACTACTAAAGAGTGAGCGGAGACACATGCAAATCTCTCCGTGGAATTTCTGGGAAGGGGAATGGTGGGAATTCTCTGGATGCCACTCAGGCTGGGATGTTTCCAATTTGAAAGCACATTATTCCTGAGACTGGGAACCACACCCTGATGATAAGACTGATTTTGGTACTGACCCCAAGCGCTCCCGTCTGTATATATACAGCATGGACAGAGAAGGAATGCCTCATCCCTGCGATGACCTCTAAGGCAAGTCCTTCCCAGCGAACTGTGTAAGCGTAGTTACGGAACAAAACTAAGGTAAAACTCCTTGCATAGGCACATGATCTTTCAGCTCTAAAGATTTGGGGACCAGAAAAACCATTTCAAGTCTGTACCTTCATTTCACAAACTAGAATCTAAAAAAGTACACACACATCCCCAGCCAACCAATCAACAGACGTTGGAGGAAGGCCTAAGAGTTCTGGGCCAATGTTCTAAAACAGGGTTTTATTTACCTGGAGATGAGGAAACGCAGACAGGATATTGGGGATTTTCTCTTCTAGAGCCAAAATGGTCTGGAGTAGAATGATGTCCGCAAGGCTCAGCTGGTTACCAACGAGAAACCTTTGCCCATGATCCCTTAAAACCTACAGGATACAAATGTTTTGCATTGCTTACAGCACTTTACATGGAGAAACCGATGAAACTGTTGAATCAGTGCACTATCTGAGTATTTTATAAATAATATCAACTAAGAGGAGGTTCCCTGTATCAGAGACAGAGAATGTACAAAGGGTGTAGAAATGGAGCTACCATAAAATACCTGCTTTACATCAGAAGGAAATACTGGGGGGGTTAGAAAATATTAATTCTGGATTTAGCATCCAGTGCTTTAAAAGGATACACCCATTCCATAAATGTATCTACAGAAATGAATTAGGGGTGACAAATTCAGGAGGCTGGGGGACGTGATGTAAGTAAGCAACAGGTCCCCTTCAAGGAGTTTCATCTCACTCGCCAGCTCTGTTTCTATAAACATCAGGACTCGTAGTCATTAACTAGACATGACTGTTAAAAACGTAAGCTTCCTTTCCTCCCTTCCAAGACAGAGAACACGAAAAGCACCAGAGCTCATCTTGACTCCCATTTTGAGAGCACGTAGGTTCAGTGATTCATTGGGAAAGATGATGTTGGGGGAGAGGCAAGGAACAGTGGTAGAAAAGGGGGGGATCTCCTTTGCAGTGAACTCTTGGATGCCCGTGAGTGGGTTTGTGAGGTGTGTGTGTACGTGTCCGTGTGTGTGTGTGCTGTCTGACACTAGCTCTACATACAACTCCCAGTCAAATATAGCTACTGAAGCCGGACTGGGAGATCACAGTGAATCCAGAATTGTAGGCAGAAGCCTGTCCAATCCTGGCTCCTCACCTTAGGCGTGTCACTCAAGCTGTCTGGGATTCCATTCCCTTATGTGCAAACGGGTTAACAGTTTGTAGTTGATGTGCTGGGAGGAGCCCTGACTTAGTCTGGAACCTCACCAAGGCACGTGTTCCTCCCTCATCACACTCACATTTCTTCATTATTATATTTTACATTCACCAAGTGCCTGTGGGCAAGAGACCATGACACCAAGCGACAGAAAAGACCAGAAAATACCTCTCCTTCTTAAATCTAATTCCACAAAGATGGCCAGAGGAGATCTGCCAGTGCCCTATTTTTACGCTCTCTTCTTTTTTTAACTGAAACATTTAAAACCATTCCTCTCAGCTGAGAAAAACAGTTTGAAGCTCAGAAAAGCAGATATATTAATAAGACGAGGAAAATAACAAAACAGGAAACAAAAAGAGCAAAGGGAAGAGCAATAAAACAACAATGGTCTTCTCATCACATCAAACTCTCAGGTAGGAGGCCTGATACACAAGGGCCGTCCCACAAATGTCTGTGGGACGAAATTAGGAAGGAAAACAACAATAAAACAACAATAAATCAAACTCTCAGGTAGGAGGCCTGATACACAAGGGCCGTCCCACAAATGTCTGTGGGACGAAATTAGGAAGGAATTGGGTAGTTTCTGCTTTTCTGCATCGTACACAGGGTGGGCTCGTGGTGAATGTAAGGATAGTCACGCACACATGTGGTGAACACGTATTTTTTCCAGACTTCTGAATAACATGGCCCAAGGAGTATCTGAGGGGCTTCAAGACATCCTGGCTTTGTGCTGATGGCTACCGTCAGCTCTCAGGAATCCAGCAAGGTTAGTCCAGGGGCGCTCCGCATTACACTGTCCTGAGCAGAGAGGGGCATTAGTGGCGGCTCCCTTGCTGTCTGGTTAGGCTGTGCTCACGGGCTTCTCTGCCACCTACCTTTTCAAACACAGGAAAGTATCTAATTATAGCCTTCTGGGCCATGTTAACCACTTCCTTTTGCTGATCATCTGGTTTTAGAAAAGGATGCATGATAATCAGTTCCAGCAGATCTAACGTTCCCTCCACGTACATGTCAATCCTTAAAACGAAAAAAAAAAAGCTTCCTCAGTTTCCCCTTCTTTGAACTCATCGGCTTCCACAACTAAGAATTCAGAGCACTTTTCTCTTAAGGTTCTGGCAACCTAAATGCCCAGAAGCATTTATCTATACCCGTCTCCGAGAGCAAAGATACAAAGTCAATTCTAGCTGTAATTCAGAAAAATCTGTCACATGTCAGAAAGCACAAGAGTCACGGTGTCCCCCTCTCCCGGACCCCTAGTCCTCTACCCTTACTCTAGTTCCCACGCTCGGTGTGGGTGGAATTTAACATTTGTAAAAATAGCAGATATCATTTATGGGGAGCTTGGCGTGTACCAGGCATGGTGCTAAACGCTCTCCACCCAATATTTCATTGACTCTGATGACATATCAGGTATGTGCTACCCGTATACTGTACAGGACGCTCAGTGGGACTGCGGAACTCGGCACCTCGCCTTGTGTCACGCATCTCAGGAGGCACAAGGACGAGGCTTTGAGTTCACAAAGATAATCGAAATTACAATCAAGGCGCAGGATCCCAGACCTTGAAAGGCACAGCGGCTTCCTGTTCTTCATATTGGTGAGAATGAATTTGCAAGAAAGGTAAAAAGCAGCGTCAAAGCATTGAAAGATGCTGAAGCCTGAAACAATCACGCCCCAGAGAGAGGATCCAGTATCCGAACTCAATTCTTCTCTACGGTTTCACCCAGACTCTCTGCACTGATTATTCCCTGTTTACACTAACGCTACAAGGCATAAAGGAGACGGGGCCTGCTGGAGAGCCTGCTATTCAGCTAAGGTGTCAGTGAGTGACAGCGAGAGCACTTGACAGGGCCACAGTACAGGGTTCTCTCCTTGAGGTCCTTGCCAAAGAGGTGGTGCTTCTCCGCGACGTAGTGGAGGATACTTCGGGTCTGCACCAGCTTCATCCCGTCAATCTCGACCATGGGCACTTGCTGGAACAGCAGGTGGTTACCTAAGAATGGTGACCCAGAGTTAGAACTGAGCTCATCCCTGTCCCCGAACCCCTAAGCACGCCCAACCGAATGAAAAGGGACCGTGGGGTCAGAGCCTTGAGACCCGTGTGAAGCTCCCTAAGGACAGATAATCTCAACTTCATTCAGGGGAGCAGACTGAACCATCAAAAAAGCCTGAAAGCTGGCACTGTTCCAAACCTTCCTTTTTCATTCTCACCCCAGGGGAAATACCTACCCACCGTGGCAAGGGGCAGGAGAGAACGCAGGGAAGGTATTTCTGCAAAGCTGCCTTGGCCAACACAGCAACCAGAAGCTGCATGTGTGTAGGGAAACCTAAACTTAATCGAACTTCTGAAACATTTAGAATTCCATTCCTTAAGCACGCGCGACACACTTCAAGGGCTGAGTAGGCACACGCGGCTAGCAGCCACTCCATCGGACTGAGAGCAGAATGTTTCCAGCACTGTGGAATGCTCTACTGGTTGCACTGCTTTAGAAATTCTGAGCATACAACCGAAGTCACCAACTGACAGTTGTATACACACTGGCTCTTCCGCAGCCACAGACCACGTGCGACCAAGTTTGCTGTCACTGCTCAAAAAGCAATCCATTGCTTTCTCCAACAAACCTATAAACAAATTCGTTGTTTCTATTTGCAGAGAGACAAATATAGGATACAGCCCAGCCCTCAAGGGTCTCAAGGACTGGCGGTACCTGAGGGTCTGGGGGAGATGAGCACTCCGCATATGCCTAGCGATGTCAGGCCAGTGTCACGCACGAAGGCTGACACTGCAGCCCGTCCCTCTCTAGGGAGCCTCCAGCTGGGCCGAGAGACCCTGCTGATGGCTGGGAGGGAGGCTACTTACAGAGTCGCTGGTGTTCCTTATGGAGCCTGGGCATGGAGGGAGAGGGGCTGACTGGGAGTTAAAGCGGGGCCTTTTCCCTGAATTCACCACAGAAAGGCAGCCCAGTGGAAATGGGGACTTCTGTCTGCATACTTCAAGAAAACACGGGTGCCTCAGACAATTTGGAAGAAGCAAGGTGGGGAAGATGAAGAGGAGGGAAGGGATTAAGGAGAGGAAAAAAGAGGGGAGGGAGAGGTCAGTGGAGGGCAGGAAGAGGAGAAAGGGATGGAGAAGGGCCATTCACCTGACGGTTCACTCCCTTTAGCTCTGGTTCACTCCCTTTAGCTCTCAGGGAATTACTGACTAAAAGTGATTTCCTGGCAAATTTCAGTTATTTCTCAGCATCCTTGCCCTTCCACATAAAGATCTGTTTTTAAACGAAATCGTTATTGGAGCGCCTGGGTGGCTCAGTGGATTGAGTGTCTGACTCTTGATGTTGGCTCAGGTCACGATCTCAGGGTTGTGAGGTCAAAGCCCGCATCGGGCTCTATGCTTAGCACGGAATCCACTTGGGATTCTCACTCTCCCTCTCCCTCTGCCCCCCACCCCCACCCTGCTCACGTGCTCTCTCTCTCTCAAAATAAAAATAAGTAAATCTTTAAAAAAGAAAATGTGGAAAGAAAAATTAGTACTACCAAACAGTTGTTTCATTTCCATACTCACCATCCTGCAACTTCTGCAACTGTTCTTTTGTCTCTAAGAATTCTTCATCAAACTAAATTAAAAACACAAAAAAGATACCCCCCCACCCAAAGAAGGCATAGGTCATTACAGGATCAGGACTGAAGCTACCAAGTCAAACTGTCTCAGAAGCAGAGAGAAAGAGCACACTTAGCACCCACATCTTGGCTTCCCACTAACAGAAACCACAGCTCCGGGAGAAAAGGTTGATGCTGGTAGATTAGAAAGCAAAGAAGAGCTCAAAGACCAATGAGATATGGCAAAGGCAAAGGCAGAGGCATGCAGCAGCCTACTTGAGGGGGAGTCCCTAGCCAAATTTGGGACAATTCAAGCATCGGAAGGGTAATGTCACTCAGGGGTCATCACACACCAACAACAAAATCCCTGTCTTTAAGTGAGGATACTCAAAAAAGTAGAAGGAAAAGCTCTTTTTTACAGACGAATTAGTGCTAACTAAGGATAAAATTAGGGTATTACCAGTTTGTAACCGACAACTGATTCTCATAAGCATCAAACTGGATGCTGAAATCACTGAGTTATAAAGCACAGAACATTCGAACCACCTTGAAGTCGCAGCCCGTAAGTTAATTATGACAGAGGAAATATGTAGCTTTGTGGTGGAGAGATCTGGAGACCTCACCATCTATCTAACCAAGTGCTCAAACTCAGCTCCCCACCGGGGGACGTGGAGACATCGTGTGCTTCCTGCTGTGACCCAATGAGAAGGGCACGGCAACACTGAAACCCAGATCTAACCACAAGGTGACAATCAGGCATATCCAGAATGTGGGGCACTCGGCAACAAAGACGGCCGGGACTCTTCCAAACCTACAGAAAACTTGTTTTGGGGGTGCCTGGGTGGCTCAGTGGGTTAAGTGCCTGCTTTCAGCTCAGGTCATGATCTCAGGGTCCTGGGATTGAGCCCTGCGTCGGGCTCTGTGCTCAGTGGGGAGCCTGCTTCTCCCTCTGCCTCTGTCTCTTCCCTCCACTCATGCTCCCTCTCTCAAATAGATGAATAAATAAAATCTTAAAAAAAAAAAAAAAACAACCAACTTGCTTTGTGTTTAAGTTTCTCGGTGCACAAGGTTTGAGAATAGGTTTGAGGGATTTGCCTCTGCCATTCCCACTCTGCGCTCCTCACCACTTATCTGGCTCTCCTTTTCTAGACTTCCATTCACGCCCCAACTGAAAGCCTAAGCTCCATTGTCCAAGGACAAATCTTTATTTAAGAGATTTGCCTTTAGCCAGGTAGCCCTCCTCTAACTCTTCTTTATGGAATCTGGTTTCCAAGTTCATGCAAAGAGTCAGTTTCTCCTCTACACATTTCTTTTCAGTGAAGTCAAGGGTATGGAAGGAAAAGAAAAGAAATAAAAAGCAGACACTCTTCTAGATGAAAACAGACTAAAGAGACAAAATAACCCAACACCTGAATCCTGATTAGATCCTGGATGTTGGGTACGGGGCGGGGGTGGCGGTTGTAACTGCTAAATAGATAACAGTTATATAGACCTTTGGGGGACAGTATGGGACTTTTGAATATGGATCACATATTGCTATTGCAAAATTAGTATTAATGTTATTAGCTGCCACAGTGATACTGTGGTTATTAGAACAATTACTTTTTCTTTCTTAGAAAAATACATGTTGATGTCTGCAACTTCCTTTCAAATGGTTGACAAAAAAAAAAAAGCAGAGAGAGGAGGGGAGAAAACAAACGTAGCAAAATGTTAACGATTGGTGAATTCAGTTGAAAGGTATCCGTTATTCTATTACAACTTTTCTGTAGGTTTGAAAGTTGTCAGATTAAAAAGTTGGGGGGAAAAGACAACGCTGGAAGCATGTTCCTCTTCTTGTACTTTAAAAAAAAATGTGTTCTAATGCACAATGTATTTCACGTCAAGAAGGGGAGACCTCCTGTCCCCAAGTCCCCAGATGACTCCCCACCCATGTATGTCCCTGTGCTGCTCTCCCAAATCATCTGAGGGAAGGGCAGAGCTGACCAGCACAAAATCAGCAATCCTCCCCTCTTCTGGCTCAACTACCTGACTTGGGGGTTGAATCAAGACAACGGGGCGTAGGTATGTCTTCTGCTACTCGCCGGGATCCTCGCGGTGCGAGAGGAGTCTGGCAGGACCACCATCTGGTGCCTACCGAGCAGCCTCCTCAACGCAAGATTGTTCAGGGCGGGGCGCCTGGGGGGCTTAGTCCGTTAACATCTGCCTTCGGCCCAGGTCACGATCCCGGGGTCCTGGGATCGAGCCCCACATGGGGCTCTCTGCTCAGCAGAAGGCCTGCTTCTCCCTCTCCCTCCCCTTTTCTCTCTCAAATAAATAAATAAAATCTTAAAAAAAAAAAAAAAAGGATGTTCAGGGCATTCGGTGCAGGTGGTGCTCCCTCCATACGACGGCTCCCAAACTTTTATAACCACGGTCATTCAAAGCCAATAGGAAAGTGTATGCGTGCATGCGTGCATGTGTGTGTGTGTGCATGTGTGCACATGCATGTCTGTGTGTGTGTGTGTGTGTGTGTGTGTGTGAGAACCCAGGCCCACTCTTGAGAGATTCACATTCAGTAGTTGAGAGAGACTAGAAATGTACATTTTTTAAAGCAAATCTTTCTAAAGAGTTCTGATTCTGGCTTCTGACTTCCTGGGAACATTAGGCAGATCTCTCACCAGGGACACTCTTGCGTCCAGCTTTACAAAACATGGTCAGTAAGAGGCAGCGGGCACAGGAACAGCAGGTGAGAGGGCGGCAGAGGCAAGGAAAAAATCACAAGGCAGAGCTTGGAGGGAGCTTGGTACTGTGCAAGGCTGAAGGGTAGACGCACTGTCTCGATTTCTATCGAGACAATTGGTCGCCTTTGCTCCCTAACCAGGGTACCGTTCCCAGTGGGATACTTTGGAGAACTGCCCTCTTGCCCACCACACCACTCCCTTTTCAACAGTCTGTCAGTTTTCTGTGAATTGCCCAGAAACCCTGAATTAGGAGTTTGTGGCACTTCAGTCTTCTTTGACATGTGTTACTCTTCCTCTTTAACAAGGGGGATCGGACTAGGTTTCTGGGGGGTCTTCGGGCAAATAGAGCCCCAAGCAGCAATGAAGGAACACCGGGCAGGGAGCAAGAACAATGTCTAAGGACCCAAACCAAGCGACTGAGAGCGAGCATGCTGACTCTCCGAATCAGGCGGGCTGCCGTCCAGCNGCGAGCATGCTGACTCTCCGAATCAGGCGGGCTGCCGTCCAGCAGATTTTGGTTACCGAGTGACTCAGATGTGGGTGCTTGACACATCAGGCTTTTCCAAAGCACGTTTTTAGTTAAGCTCAGAGATCTGAAGCAGCTGTGGAGGCTGGGCTGGCAGCCCACTGGGTAAGTTCATGATTCCCCACGTCACAGTGCTGGCCCCCTCACCAATACTACCTTTGGGGAATGGCCCCTCTACACTATGTGGCCGGCCCCTAGTAAGGGAGGCCAATCTAGTTCCCTCCACACGGGTTTGGGACCCTCTGGGCCAACACTCTACCTCACCTGTCTGCCCGCTGTGACTGGTCTAGGGGAGGTGGGTCATATGACCCATGTTCTTTTTTGCTTAACTTACTTAGGGTTGGTTTTTCTACTGCTGTCACCAAGAATCTTGATTCACACATAGGGGAGTAGGAGGAACAGGGGAGAATGAAGGCTGGAAAGAGAGGATGTGACAAAGGATTAAATGCACAAGTAAGACACCCACTGCAAACCTATTAAATAAGCCAGATCTGCAAACTCGGAAGCCCACAGGAAAAAAGACACGTAACATCAATAAGCCAACCAGGTTCAGGTCATGGGACCAAGAATTTTTCCACTCTCCTCTGAACACAATTAGAAAATCTATCCTGAGACAACAGGTGGGCAGTGTGATGAACTAGAAAGGTCCATCCATAGTGGCAGTCCTTCCTTACTCAGATTTAGCAATTACCACCCTCTGAGAATAAGGGCCTAGGATCATCAGATCTTCAAATACATCAAGAGAAGTCAGAAATCAGAATTTGTATATAAAAATGGTATCAACCTATTTAGCTAAATTTAAAACATTGTACAGTGAGTTAGAATGCTATGCAAAGAAATCAAAACCGAAACCAAACAAACAAAACACAAAGCCCCAAACCCAACAACCCTCCTTTGCCATCTTTGGAGGTTGGCAGGGTAACGACCGAGTATTCTGAAAATCGATAGAGAGACTGTATCAAGCATTTACGTGACCTTTCCCATGTGAACTGGACTTCAAGGGAATTAAACAGTTAAGTTAAAAATTACTCTTTGTGGGGCGCCTGGGTGGCACAGCGGTTAGCGTCTGCCTTTGGCTCAGGGCGTGATCCCCGCGTTCTGGGATCGAGCCCCACATCAGGTTCCTCTGCTGGGAGCCTGCTTCTTCCTCTCCCACTCCCCCTGCTTGTGTTCCCTCTCTCGCTGGCTGTCTCTATCTCTGTCGAATAAAGTCTTTAAAAAAAAAATATTACTCTTTGTAAGAGAAACACAGTTAATAAATTCAGATGCAATGATAGAAAGAAACAGAAAAATCACCATTTTATAATCCCTAACAATGGTAATGATAAATTGACGCTAAAACCACTCGTTAAGAAGGTAATGGAGGAAACTTCATAACGCGCGGATCAGGCTGACGTTGCCGGAACATGGCTGATCAAGCCCAGCAATGCTGAAAGGGAGACAGTCAGACATCATGCATCCCTTGATGTCGTATAATAAAAACATGTTCACAGTACCCCTGTGATGGAGTCTCTGGCAGGCAAAAAAAAATAAAAAAGGTGTAGAGATAGAAAAAAATGAGCCTGGATTTGATCCCATCTCTGGGTCCAACTAGCAGTTTACAGGAAATATAGGAATAGAAGAATATGGTAAAATGGGGGTAAAGCAGCCAAATCTAGAATGGAGGAAATTCTACAGGGCAGTTTCTTCCACAAACAAATGGCACTAAACACAAATACAGACACTCAGCACTCAGCTCTTGGTTGCTAAAACCACTTGCTGATAAAAGGGACCAGGACTCCTTGGAGAAATACCAGATTCTAGGGCCAGGGCTAGGAAAATACAAAATGAGCCTGGAGCATCTTCAAGGGTCAGAAAGTAAGAGAGAGCTGAAGGGAAGGAAAAGAAAAGGGAGCACGGAGCCATGTATACAGACGTGACGCAGGAGCCAACCTGAAAGAGCCAATGGCCAAAGTGGGACTATCTGGACAAGAAAACATTACTGGATAATAGCACAAAACATAAAATAAATGCTATATACTTACGTCCATACTGATATAAAGAAATGCTTGAATAGATAAATGGAGGAGGAAAAAAACCCACAAGTCTCTTTTACGTAAGAATTCTAAATGCAGATGCCTCCCTTTTCAGGAGGTGGAGTTTAATCCCCATCCTTTTGAGTG
>NC_048236.1:10623178-10629678 GCF_002007445.2 Ailuropoda melanoleuca
CGGGATCCTCGCGGTGCGAGAGGAGTCTGGCAGGACCACCATCTGGTGCCTACCGAGCAGCCTCCTCAACGCAAGATTGTTCAGGGCGGGGCGCCTGGGGGGCTTAGTCCGTTAACATCTGCCTTCGGCCCAGGTCACGATCCCGGGGTCCTGGGATCGAGCCCCACATGGGGCTCTCTGCTCAGCAGAAGGCCTGCTTCTCCCTCTCCCTCCCCTTTTCTCTCTCAAATAAATAAATAAAATCTTAAAAAAAAAAAAAAAAGGATGTTCAGGGCATTTGCGGTGCAGGTGGTGCTCCCTCCATACGACGGCTCCCAAACTTTTATAACCACGGTCATTCAAAGCCAATAGGAAAGTGTATGCGTGCATGCGTGCATGTGTGTGTGTGTGCATGTGTGCACATGCATGTCTGTGTGTGTGTGTGTGTGTGTGTGTGTGTGAGAACCCAGGCCCACTCTTGAGAGATTCACATTCAGTAGTTGAGAGAGACTAGAAATGTACATTTTTTAAAGCAAATCTTTCTAAAGAGTTCTGATTCTGGCTTCTGACTTCCTGGGAACATTAGGCAGATCTCTCACCAGGGACACTCTTGCGTCCAGCTTTACAAAACATGGTCAGTAAGAGGCAGCGGGCACAGGAACAGCAGGTGAGAGGGCGGCAGAGGCAAGGAAAAAATCACAAGGCAGAGCTTGGAGGGAGCTTGGTACTGTGCAAGGCTGAAGGGTAGACGCACTGTCTCGATTTCTATCGAGACAATTGGTCGCCTTTGCTCCCTAACCAGGGTACCGTTCCCAGTGGGATACTTTGGAGAACTGCCCTCTTGCCCACCACACCACTCCCTTTTCAACAGTCTGTCAGTTTTCTGTGAATTGCCCAGAAACCCTGAATTAGGAGTTTGTGGCACTTCAGTCTTCTTTGACATGTGTTACTCTTCCTCTTTAACAAGGGGGATCGGACTAGGTTTCTGGGGGGTCTTCGGGCAAATAGAGCCGCAAGCAGCAATGAAGGAACACCGGGCAGGGAGCAAGAACAATGTCTAAGGACCCAAACCAAGCGACTGAGAGCGAGCATGCTGACTCTCCGAATCAGGCGGGCTGCCGTCCAGCAGATTTTGGTTACCGAGTGACTCAGATGTGGGTGCTTGACACATCAGGCTTTTCCAAAGCACGTTTTTAGTTAAGCTCAGAGATCTGAAGCAGCTGTGGAGGCTGGGCTGGCAGCCCACTGGGTAAGTTCATGATTCCCCACGTCACAGTGCTGGCCCCCTCACCAATACTACCTTTGGGGAATGGCCCCTCTACACTATGTGGCCGGCCCCTAGTAAGGGAGGCCAATCTAGTTCCCTCCACACGGGTTTGGGACCCTCTGGGCCAACACTCTACCTCACCTGTCTGCCCGCTGTGACTGGTCTAGGGGAGGTGGGTCATATGACCCATGTTCTTTTTTGCTTAACTTACTTAGGGTTGGTTTTTCTACTGCTGTCACCAAGAATCTTGATTCACACATAGGGGAGTAGGAGGAACAGGGGAGAATGAAGGCTGGAAAGAGAGGATGTGACAAAGGATTAAATGCACAAGTAAGACACCCACTGCAAACCTATTAAATAAGCCAGATCTGCAAACTCGGAAGCCCACAGGAAAAAAGACACGTAACATCAATAAGCCAACCAGGTTCAGGTCATGGGACCAAGAATTTTTCCACTCTCCTCTGAACACAATTAGAAAATCTATCCTGAGACAACAGGTGGGCAGTGTGATGAACTAGAAAGGTCCATCCATAGTGGCAGTCCTTCCTTACTCAGATTTAGCAATTACCACCCTCTGAGAATAAGGGCCTAGGATCATCAGATCTTCAAATACATCAAGAGAAGTCAGAAATCAGAATTTGTATATAAAAATGGTATCAACCTATTTAGCTAAATTTAAAACACTGTACAGTGAGTTAGAATGCTATGCAAAGAAATCAAAACCGAAACCAAACAAACAAAACACAAAGCCCCAAACCCAACAACCCTCCTTTGCCATCTTTGGAGGTTGGCAGGGTAACGACCGAGTA
Source organism: Ailuropoda melanoleuca (assembly GCF_002007445.2). Classification (NCBI taxonomy): domain Eukaryota; kingdom Metazoa; phylum Chordata; class Mammalia; order Carnivora; family Ursidae; genus Ailuropoda; species Ailuropoda melanoleuca. Next base: position 10,625,234 of record NC_048236.1, read on the forward strand.
TTCTGAAAATCGATAGAGAGACTGTATCAAGCATTTACGTGACCTTTCCCATGTGAACTGGACTTCAAGGGAATTAAACAGTTAAGTTAAAAATTACTCTTTGTGGGGCGCCTGGGTGGCACAGCGGTTAGCGTCTGCCTTTGGCTCAGGGCGTGATCCCCGCGTTCTGGGATCGAGCCCCACATCAGGTTCCTCTGCTGGGAGCCTGCTTCTTCCTCTCCCACTCCCCCTGCTTGTGTTCCCTCTCTCGCTGGCTGTCTCTATCTCTGTCGAATAAAGTCTTTAAAAAAAAAATATTACTCTTTGTAAGAGAAACACAGTTAATAAATTCAGATGCAATGATAGAAAGAAACAGAAAAATCACCATTTTATAATCCCTAACAATGGTAATGATAAATTGACGCTAAAACCACTCGTTAAGAAGGTAATGGAGGAAACTTCATAACGCGCGGATCAGGCTGACGTTGCCGGAACATGGCTGATCAAGCCCAGCAATGCTGAAAGGGAGACAGTCAGACATCATGCATCCCTTGATGTCGTATAATAAAAACATGTTCACAGTACCCCTGTGATGGAGTCTCTGGCAGGCAAAAAAAAATAAAAAAGGTGTAGAGATAGAAAAAAATGAGCCTGGATTTGATCCCATCTCTGGGTCCAACTAGCAGTTTACAGGAAATATAGGAATAGAAGAATATGGTAAAATGGGGGTAAAGCAGCCAAATCTAGAATGGAGGAAATTCTACAGGGCAGTTTCTTCCACAAACAAATGGCACTAAACACAAATACAGACACTCAGCACTCAGCTCTTGGTTGCTAAAACCACTTGCTGATAAAAGGGACCAGGACTCCTTGGAGAAATACCAGATTCTAGGGCCAGGGCTAGGAAAATACAAAATGAGCCTGGAGCATCTTCAAGGGTCAGAAAGTAAGAGAGAGCTGAAGGGAAGGAAAAGAAAAGGGAGCACGGAGCCATGTATACAGACGTGACGCAGGAGCCAACCTGAAAGAGCCAATGGCCAAAGTGGGACTATTTGGACAAGAAAACATTACTGGATTATAGCACAAAACATAAAATAAATGCTATATACTTACGTCCATACTGATATAAAGAAATGCTTGAATAGATAAATGGAGGAGGAAAAAAACCCACAAGTCTCTTTTACGTAAGAATTCTAAATGCAGATGCCTCCCTTTTCAGGAGGTGGAGTTTAATCCCCATCCTTTTGAGTGCGGGCTGAACTTAATGCCTTGCTTCAAAATAATAAAGGGGAAAATAATCCCTTTACAATGAAGAAACCTGGCAGACACCACCTTAACCAAGTGACCAAGGTTAATATCACCCCTAATATGACACAATGAGAAGGACACTTGAGCTCTGTGCTAGTCTTCCCCCAAACCACAAACCCCAGTCCAATCATGAGAAAACATCAAACAAACCCAAACTAGGGAGTTCAACAGAAATTCTGATCAATAGTTTTCAAAACTGTCAACATAATGAAATAAAGAAAGACTGGGGAATTGTGACAGATTGAGACAGACTTAAGGAAACACAGTGACTAAGTATAATGTTGGGTCTAACCACAGTAAAGGACATGATTGGCAAAACTCATGAAATTTGAATAGTCTGCAGTTTAGTTGTGCACCAATGTTAATTTCTTAGCTTTGACACGATTATGTAAGATGATATCATAGGGGAGACTGGCCGTTACATGCACTGTCTTTATAACTTTGCTATAAATTTGAAATATTCCCACATATAAAGTTTATTTTTTAAAAAATGCAGAGGAAACTGTTACAGATTTTAAAAATACTGAAAGAAACATAACCAAACACAATGTGTGGGTGTGATTTAGATCCAGCCTAGAATAAACTTACTATAAAAAGACCTGTTTTGAGACGATCAGGCTGTTCAGATGTTAATAAGGAATTATTAATTTTGTTGGGTGCGATTGTAGTATTGTGGCTCTGTTTTAAAATCCTCATCTTTTAGAGAGAAAAACTGAAATACTCATTACCGATGAAAGGATCTGATGCTTGGATTTCGCTTTAAAATATTCCCACAAAGCAAATGGAGGAGATGGATGCGACGAGAGCAGCATAAAGCAAATAAATGACTGCTGAAACTGGGTGAGGGAAAGGCATGGCAATGTTTTCTCAACCTCTGTACCAACTTGAACATTTCTATAAATAAGAAGCTAAGAGAACAAAAAGATAAAAACACTGTGGGTCAAAGCCTACACTACACTCAGACAAGAAGGCTACCAGTTAGAAGCCATTGAAGTGAAGAGGAAATTTACCTACAGATTGTGTTAATTAACAAAAGTCGTCACTGGCAAATTTCAGGTTCATTCCTTTCCTCCTTATTAATAAATACTGGCGGCAGATCAGAAGCTAATGTTGAAGAAAACCACATTCCATTTATAAAGAAAAAAACCCCTGGCAAGGAAGGAATCTTCTGACTCAACCAAGCCTGTCTGTGTTGGGGGGGCCGAGAGCTAGAACAGGACTCCGCCATTTATGTTTTCCTCAAAAGTCTCAAAGTTTACGACAAATCTGTGAAGAAACAGCATATAGGGTACCTCGACTCCAGCGGCAGCTAAAACCCATCTTACGGATTCCATGCGGCCTCTTCCGTTAGGATAGTGGAGTTTGGGCTTCGCTGCCATCATGGCCTTTCAGGCTTTCTGGAAAAAAGAAACAAAACAAATGCGCAGCTCCTGGTAGACGAGCAGTCTTATTTCGCATCTTTAACCCTGTGCCCACGGCCTAAATGAATATTCAGGATTTTGGCACAGGAAACCGGTTTTGTTTTGGGTTTTTTGTTTTGTTTGTGTGGGTTTTTTTTTTATGACTGCGTTTTCCCTCACTCAATAAAAACCTACCTCCATTTCCAAATATTAAAAGAAACAAACACCTTGGTTTTCATACCGTTTCTACTTATGATTTCTTCTTCTGGATCTTGGAAAGCTGGGGACATTGGTTATGGAAATATTTGTGCCAGCAGTAAGGTACTTCATAGATTCAGAACATCACATCTTTGACCTTGAAAATTTTAAATTTTCCAACTGCGGCTTGAAGAGGCAAGACGCGGAGGGCCGCCGAGGAATTATGCACCCTTTGGAACCGTTGCAAGAATTCATGCTCTCACATGCATCATTTTATTTGATGATCACAGCAACTGGGAGGTGGACGGGCCGAGCAATACTATTGTCTGCAAAATGTGCGTCCGTCGTCCCGCCTGCGGTAGCTTCCCCCCGGGTCCCGCACGTGCTCCGCCCCAACTGGGAGTTGAGCCTCCGACCTTCGGAAGGCGCCCACGCCACGCACTAGGCCACCCGAGACTAGACTCCTGGGCTACCCCGGTCCCCGCTCAGCTCACGCTAGCCCGGGGCTTCGGGAGGATCCGAGCTAGTCTTCCACTGAAAGCGGTGGATTCACACTCCGCAGAGCGGGTTAATAAAAATACACACACTGAGCCAAGAATGACCCCAACCCCAGCAAAGGAGCCCACGCCTGCCCAGATGGGGGCGGAGGCGCCAAAGGACCGGAGGGAGGGAGACAAGAAGGATTGAATGGGGGCTGGGGAGAGTTGCAACGGACGATGGAGTAAGAGGCTTGGGGCCGAGGAGTGGAGGGGAAGAGAAACGCGGCGAGGAGAGAGGGCGGTTGGGGGCGGCAGGAGGGAGACAGACCTGGAGTCCGCTCGGAGCACCCGGAGCCGTACAAAACGCTCTGCGAGCGGTCCGCAGCGAGGCGGGACCAACTCTCTGCCAGAAGGCGCCCCCCGGTGGGCGAGGCTCCGGGAAGTTTCACCAATAGAGACGGTAATGTTTAGCATGCCCCACCCATCTGCAAGGCATTCTGGGTAATATGAAAACAGCCCAAATTCGACCGGTTTCAAGATAAATTTTAGCGTTGTGAGGTATGAAATGGCCTTTGAAGTGTCGGTTCAGTGACAACTGTAGTTAAGAAAGACATGTTGGGGATTCGATATGGTTAAAACAATTCGACCTATCCGTAAAGAAAACTTCATCTTAGGGTTTATATAGCCCCCGCGCGGGCTAGGTTTCTCGGATGTGAGGGCGATCTGGCTGCGACATCTGTCACCCCATTGATCGCCAGGGTTGATTCGGCTGATCTGGCTGGCTAGGCGGGTGTCCCCTTCCTCCCTCACCGCTCCATGTGCGTCCCTCCCGAAGCTGCGCGCTCGGTCGAAGAGGACGACCATCCCCGATAGAGGAGGACCGGTCTTCGGTCAAGGGTATACGAGTAGCTGCGCTCCCCTGCTAGAACCTCCAAACAAGCTCTCAAGGTCCATTTGTAGGAGAACGTAGGGTAGTCAAGCTTCCAAGACTCCAGACACATCCAAATGAGGCGCTGCACGTGGCAGTCTGCCTTTCTTTTGACAGTACAATCTTAATCATTTTTAAACAAATAACAAGAAT
>NC_048236.1:10636989-10724513 GCF_002007445.2 Ailuropoda melanoleuca
ACAGGACTCCGCCATTTATGTTTTCCTCAAAAGTCTCAAAGTTTACGACAAATCTGTGAAGAAACAGCATATAGGGTACCTCGACTCCAGCGGCAGCTAAAACCCATCTTACGGATTCCATGCGGCCTCTTCCGTTAGGATAGTGGAGTTTGGGCTTCGCTGCCATCATGGCCTTTCAGGCTTTCTGGAAAAAAGAAACAAAACAAATGCGCAGCTCCTGGTAGACGAGCAGTCTTATTTCGCATCTTTAACCCTGTGCCCACGGCCTAAATGAATATTCAGGATTTTGGCACAGGAAACCGGTTTTGTTTTGGGTTTTTTGTTTTGTTTGTGTGGGTTTTTTTTTTATGACTGCGTTTTCCCTCACTCAATAAAAACCTACCTCCATTTCCAAATATTAAAAGAAACAAACACCTTGGTTTTCATACCGTTTCTACTTATGATTTCTTCTTCTGGATCTTGGAAAGCTGGGGACATTGGTTATGGAAATATTTGTGCCAGCAGTAAGGTACTTCATAGATTCAGAACATCACATCTTTGACCTTGAAAATTTTAAATTTTCCAACTGCGGCTTGAAGAGGCAAGACGCGGAGGGCCGCCGAGGAATTATGCACCCTTTGGAACCGTTGCAAGAATTCATGCTCTCACATGCATCATTTTATTTGATGATCACAGCAACTGGGAGGTGGACGGGCCGAGCAATACTATTGTCTGCAAAATGTGCGTCCGTCGTCCCGCCTGCGGTAGCTTCCCCCCGGGTCCCGCACGTGCTCCGCCCCAACTGGGAGTTGAGCCTCCGACCTTCGGAAGGCGCCCACGCCACGCACTAGGCCACCCGAGACTAGACTCCTGGGCTACCCCGGTCCCCGCTCAGCTCACGCTAGCCCGGGGCTTCGGGAGGATCCGAGCTAGTCTTCCACTGAAAGCGGTGGATTCACACTCCGCAGAGCGGGTTAATAAAAATACACACACTGAGCCAAGAATGACCCCAACCCCAGCAAAGGAGCCCACGCCTGCCCAGATGGGGGCGGAGGCGCCAAAGGACCGGAGGGAGGGAGACAAGAAGGATTGAATGGGGGCTGGGGAGAGTTGCAACGGACGATGGAGTAAGAGGCTTGGGGCCGAGGAGTGGAGGGGAAGAGAAACGCGGCGAGGAGAGAGGGCGGTTGGGGGCGGCAGGAGGGAGACAGACCTGGAGTCCGCTCGGAGCACCCGGAGCCGTACAAAACGCTCTGCGAGCGGTCCGCAGCGAGGCGGGACCAACTCTCTGCCAGAAGGCGCCCCCCGGTGGGCGAGGCTCCGGGAAGTTTCACCAATAGAGACGGTAATGTTTAGCATGCACCACCCATCTGCAAGGCATTCTGGGTAATATGAAAACAGCCCAAATTCGACCGGTTTCAAGATAAATTTTAGCGTTGTGAGGTATGAAATGGCCTTTGAAGTGTCGGTTCAGTGACAACTGTAGTTAAGAAAGACATGTTGGGGATTCGATATGGTTAAAACAATTCGACCTATCCGTAAAGAAAACTTCATCTTAGGGTTTATATAGCCCCCGCGCGGGCTAGGTTTCTCGGATGTGAGGGCGATCTGGCTGCGACATCTGTCACCCCATTGATCGCCAGGGTTGATTCGGCTGATCTGGCTGGCTAGGCGGGTGTCCCCTTCCTCCCTCACCGCTCCATGTGCGTCCCTCCCGAAGCTGCGCGCTCGGTCGAAGAGGACGACCATCCCCGATAGAGGAGGACCGGTCTTCGGTCAAGGGTATACGAGTAGCTGCGCTCCCCTGCTAGAACCTCCAAACAAGCTCTCAAGGTCCATTTGTAGGAGAACGTAGGGTAGTCAAGCTTCCAAGACTCCAGACACATCCAAATGAGGCGCTGCACGTGGCAGTCTGCCTTTCTTTTGACAGTACAATCTTAATCATTTTTAAACAAATAACAAGAATGCCTTGCAAATTCATAAAAACTACTTCTGTAACATGGTATTATTAAACGGAACCTATATTATTAAAAAGAACTTAAATTGTCTCATTTTGTATATAGATCATATACTTTTCTTTCCCTTTTCTTTCTTGACCCCCCAGTGATCATCTTTTTCCCTTCATTTCATACACTTTAAAGACAACCACTCTAAGTCACAGGCTAAACAGAGCACTTGCCTGGAGGGGAGGAAGGGGGGCATTGGGGTGGGGTGGAGGTGTTGGTGGGGCTAAAAAAATAATTTGTCTGGTAAATAAGTTAAAACTTTAAAAAACAGAGTAAAGCCATCAAGGCTATAATATAAAGTAGAATGCAGAATTCACATGGATTTCAAGGTTTAAAATACATGCCTTCAAAAGGACTCAAAAACTATTTCTTGTTTTTAGAGGCAGCTTCTGCTATTTCTCAAACTACAGATATTGTTGACTATTGTTTCCTCCATGAGGGGCTCTTGAGAGTACCTGCCTTGAGAAACTTGTGGCGCTGAACAGTTGCAGCAAATAACAGAGATTTTAATTTCAGTAGATTTCTGTGGCAGGAGTTGAATTGGGACAATGGGAAGGAATGAGAGACCTATTAAATACCCATGTGAATTAAAGCAGCACCATAAATTTAAAGATGATGATTAAGAAAAGGTGAGATATTAAGGAGATGGAAAATGACAGATTTACTAATCATATCACCGCAAGTAGAGGAAAGGAAGAGAAAAGGTCTCCCCAAACACACACATTTCCTTTTCCACCCTCCTTCTCTATTTGTCATAACATTTATTGTCATCTAACATATCAGGTATTTTAGTTAAGTATTTTGTTATCTGTCTGTAGATTTAATAGAATGTAAATTCCATGAGGTTAGGAATTTTCACATTTTTAAAAAATGTGCTTTTGTATATCCTGGTCCTAGAACAATTCTTAGCCCAGAGTAGATATTCAGAGAATATGTGTTGGAAAAATGATTAAATGAATCAACAATGGTTGGTTTCTGCTCCATAAAGGGTGGAGGAGGACAAGGTTTAGGGAAAATAATGAGCTGATTCATCTTTCATTCCTACAAGCCATTCATCTGAAAATGTCCACGAGACAGTTGAATAAGCCAGTGAGGACGCAGAAAGCATGACTGAGATGGATCCAACAGGCAGCAAAAGGATGAGCTTATCCAGAGAAAGTATGTAAAGTAAGAGAAGCAAGTCAAGAACAGCCAGGCACCACAAGAATCAAAGTCACTTACACATAAGACTAACAGTATATGTTCAATTTCACCTTTCTAATTCTGACTTAACACAGACAATACTTAGTTTAACGTGGGTAGGAAGTCATATTTTCCAAAGCTGCTGGAAGTGATCATTCTTTATTTATTTTTTCTAACCCATCTTTTTGCAAGAATTCACTTTAATCGAACTAGATAAGACAAGTATTATTCAACTTTGTTGATAAGCCAAATATTTATCTCCATTTGCTTATTTCTAATGAGTTGAACCATATCAAATTGCTGATATTTTACTGTATTTTTCTAACCTACAACAATGGCAACTTCACTAAGTCCAACCAAATAGGGGTAATATTATCCCTAGCAGTCTTGTTTACCTGAATGAGAAACTAAAGCGGTATTGTGAAACTCTATGATTACACAGGCTTGTGGAGAAATGAAGTCCTGTTATAATAATTCTGCCATTTTTATGGTAGGTACCCTTAGGTCATTTTATTCCCTGGAAGGTTTTTATGTAAACTCCAGAAAAAAGAAAGCAATTGGCTTACATTCAGCCTTAGCTATAAATGACTGGTATCAGAGACCCTATCCTTTTTTTATTTTTTAAAGATTTTATTTATTTATTTGACAGAGAGAGAGAGACAGCCAGCGAGAGAGGGAACACAAGCAGGGGGAGTGGGAGAGGAAGAAGCAGGCTCCCAGTGGTGGAGCCTGATGTGGGGCTCGATCCCGGAACGCCGGGATCACGCCCTGAGCCAAAGGCAGATGCTTAACGACTGAGCCCCCCAGGCGCCCCCAGAGACCCTATTCTAACAGCAAGGTAGGTTGTCAATTTGGGGGAGTTTGATCACATTGTTCTATTCTTGGAGACTCTTGGGGTCACTCTCAATCTGGGATAGTCTTAATCACAGTGGATAATATGGTAGTAGATAGTAGATAGATTCTACCCACTTGGTATGTTTTCAGTGCCCAGGAAAGTCCTCAGCCTTCAACCCTTTGCCCACCCACTCAGGAGCAGGTAAAATTGACTTAACAGAAATCACTGAGCTTTGAAATAACCGAACTTTAAATCTCAGTTTTGGAGAAGTTTTACATGTAAACACTCCAGGAAGAGGGAAGCAATTGGTTTAAATTCAGCCTTAGCTAAAAATGAATGGTGTCAGAGGCCCTATTCTAACAGCAAGGTAGTTTGTCAATTTTGTTCATCTTTTCAAAGATTCTGATTTAAGTGTAGCTACTCCTGCTTTTTGTCATTGTTGTTGTTACCACTCGCTTGGAATGTCTTTTCCCATCCATTCACTCTCAGACTATGTGTGTCTTTAAGGCTAAAGTGGGTTTATTGCAGGCAGCATATTGTTAGATCCTGGGTGTGTGTGTTTTGTTTTGTTTTGTTTTGTTTTTACCCATTCAGTCATTCTATGTCTCTTTTAACTGGAGAATTTATCCCCTCTATGTTAGAGTAACTAATGATAGGTAAGGACTTATCATTGATTATCATTTTGTTCATTGTTTTCAGGTTGTTTTATCCACCCATTGTTCCTTGTTTCTTCTCATGCTGTTTTTGCTTTGATGTCTTTGGTATCAGTATGCTTTGACTTCTTTATCATGATCTTTTGTGGAATGACAGCAGGATTTTCCTTTGTGGTTACCATGAAGCTTACATAAACTGATAACTTACCCATCTTTTTTTTTTTTTTAAAGATTTTATTTATTTAACAGAGGAGAGACAGCCAGTGAGAGAGGGAACACAGGCAAGGGGAGTGGGAGAGGAAGAAGCAGGCTCCCAACAGAGGAGCCTGATGTGGGGCTTGATTCCAGAACTCTGGGATCACACCCTGAGCAGAAGGCAGACGCACTTAACAACTGAGCCACCCAGGTGCCCCTGGTAACTTACGCATCTTAAACTGATAACACCCTATCTTAAACTGATAGCAACTTAACCAATAGAAATTCTTCTTCTTTTTTTTTAACCAATAGAATTCTTAAACTTTATACTTGTATTTTTCTTCCCCCTCACATTTTAGGTTATTGTTGTTACAATTTACATGTTTTTTTATAGTGTGTGACTAAAAACAGATTATTGTAGTTATGGTTATTTTGACTACATTTGTTTTTAGTTTTTAACTTTTATACTAGAGATTTAGTGAATTACGCACCACTATGATTGGGTTGGGGAATCTAACTATGACTATATATCATTATCAGTGAGATGTACACTACCTGTTCGTGTTTTTATGATGCTAATTAGTGTTCTTTTACTTTCAAAGAAATCCTCTTAGCATTTTTTGTAAGGCAGGTCTGGTGGTAATGAATCCCTCAGCTTTAGTTGGTTTGGGAAAGTCTTTATCCCTCCTTCATTTCCAAAGAACAGCTTCACTGGGTACAGAATTTGGGGCTGACAGTTATTTTCTTTCAATATTTTGGATATGTCATCTTATTCTCTCTGGCTCGAAAAATGTCTGTTGAGAAATCCATCAATAGTCTTAGGGGGGGTTCCCTCATATGTAACTTCTCTCTTTTCTCTTGCTGCTCTTAAAATTCTTTCTTTGACTTTTGACAATTCAATTATAATAAAATATAATATAAATATAATATATATAAACATAAATATAATTTAGTTATAATACAATAATGTATTGTATCATCTCAGTGTAGCCCTATTTGGGTTCAACCCGTTTGGAGTCTTTTGTGCCTCATGGATCTGGATGTCTATTATCCTCTCCAGGTTTGGGAAGTTTCCAGCCATTGTTGCTTTAATATACTTTCCATCCCTTTCTCTTCCTCTTCTCTTTCTGCAGTTCTTATGATATGAATATTATTTCATATTGTGTCCCATAAGTCATTGTTCCATAATTCCTATAGGCTTTCTTCACTCTTTTTCATTCTTTTTTGTTTTTGCTCCTCTGATGGGGTCTCGTTCCAGTGTCTCGTTCTCCAGGTCACTGATTATTCTGCATGGTTGAGTCTCCTTTTGAAACTTTCTATTGAATCCTTCAGTTCAGTTATTGTATTTTTCAACTCTAGAATTTCTAGGGTTTGGTGGGGTTTTGGGTGGGTTTGTTTTACTTTTGTTTTTTGATGGTTGCTATTTCCTTGTTAAGCTTCTCATTTTTTTCATGCATTGTTTTCCTAATTTCGTTTAGTTGTCTGTGTTTTCTTGGGGTTACAAAACTTTCTAAAGAGGATTATTCTGAATTCTTCATCTGACAGTTCATAGATTTCCATTTCTTTAGGGTAAGTTATTGAAGCTTTGTTAGTTTCTTTTGATGGTGTCATATTTACTTGATTTTTTGTGATCCTTGATTCCTTACATTGGTATCTGTGTATTTGAGTAATGAGGCTCCTCTTTCAGATTTCACAGATTTACTTTGGGAGAGACAGTTCTTCACAAGTCAGCTCAGTTAGAGTTTCTGGGTGTGTCTGCTGGTAATGTCCTTGAATAGAAGAGGCCTACTATTATGGTCTATTTTTGGGTAAGGCAACTGTTCAAGCTCTGAGGATGGGGATGGAAGACTGTGCCACTGGGTGAGAACAGCAGGACAGGACTGCTGGCTTGGTTCCCTACCCAAGTGAGGATGTAGGATGGGCCCCACAGTGCCTGGTGAGGCTTGCTAGGTGGTCAGGACTGGGGACTGTCTTCAATAATAGATGGGGCTATGAATTAACTTCCTTGTCTTAGCGGGGTAGCAGGACAGAGCCCAGGTCTTATATAGCTTCTTGTTTCAGGACCCAAATCAGGCCAGAATACGCACTGAATTTTGTGGTCAGAGGAGGCCATTGTTTTTGCTCTGCAGATGGGAAAGCCATGGGCTGCGCTCTGTTCCAGTGTCACTGTATATGGGACTGTTGAATGGGCTACACAGCATCCTGTGTGCTCTGGTTAGGTTCCCTGGCTGGACACGCTGAAGTCGGTATTCAGTGACGAGCAGGACTATGAATTAGATTCCTTGCCTGGATGCAGCAGGAGAAGCAGCTGTAAAGCTGGCACAGCTCTTCATTTATTTTCTTAATTCGAGTGCACCCACACCCCACTTCCCTCACCAAACAGGGCCACTGGCTTTGCTCTGCAGACTGTAGGCTCTGCCTGCTTCTAGGCTTGAGTACTGCTGGGTTACACAGCTTCCAGGTGTTTGTGCCAGCTCTTCTGATCAGATGGGGCCAGATGACACTCTCTATAGCAAGTAGGGCCATGTTTCCCTTGCCTGGAGGGAAGGGGATGGGCTGCTCCAGGCTACTCTCAATTTCCCAAACAGGGTCCCAGGTTGGGAGGTGCCAGGAGCTATCCTTAGCCTTGGCTGTGAATCAATCCCCCTGCCTGTGCATAGCATGGGAACACTCTGCACCCCACACTGGCTTTGCTCTGCGGGTGATCGGCTCTGCTCAGCCACCTCCTAGCTTGAGTGCTGCTGGGCCACACAGCTTCCAGGAGTCGGGGCCATCCCTTCTGGTCAGATGGGGCTGAGAGACACTCCACAGCAGATAGAGCTGTGATTCAGCTCCTTGCCTGGGCATGGACAGATCGAGCACTAGGGCCAACAAAACTCCACGATTGAGGATCTGAAATAGGCAGATTTGCACCCCACCAAGTTCCCTGGTCAGAGTGCGCCCCCGACTTGGTTCTGCAGATGAGATTGGGTTGGGATTACTGCTTGGGCACTGCAAGTATGAATTTGGTCTGCTGAGATCTGTGTGCTGGTTGTTTTAAGTTTTTCCCCATTTTCCATCACAATCACATTCCTGGCAGCCGCAGGTTGCCCTGGTGCGAGATGAGGGAGGGGCTCCTCCAAAGTGACCCAAAATGCTGGGGGGAGGCCCGTTGTCCCCCTGGGGTTCTCTTTTCCCACTGGAGGAAACAGAGGCTCTGGGGAGACCTCTCTATGTGGCGCTATGCTGTCTTGGGGGAGGGGCAATGCGGTCAACATGTAGTCACTTCTTACCCTTCTAATGCAGAAGCTCTTGGGGCAGGGGGCGTTTCAGCCTCAGCTGCATTTTCTAGGATTCTCAGCCGTGTCTTGTTCTTGAATAGCTGCAGGCTGTTCCGGTGAGAGGTCATGAAGTCAGGAGCAACCTATGCTGCCGTCTTGGTGACGTCACTCCCCAACAGCAGGGTTTTATTTTTGTTCATTTGTTTTTAGTCGAACCAACTGAGGCTTCGTTTATTTATTTGTTTATTTAGATTTTCAGTAACCTGGACACCCAACCTGGACACTCCAACTTACAACCCAGAGGTCAAGAGTCAAATGCTCTACTGACTTGAGCCAGCTGGCACCTGAGGCTTTATTTTAGAAAAGATGCCTGAATGGGCTTTTAGTTGGAGGCATGGGCAAGAGGGGGTCCCCAGGGCAGTAGACTTCCCCCAAGGGTAGGCTGAGAACTGGGGCTGAGCCTGAGGTGGTCTCCTATTCCCAGTGCTCCCCTGCACAGCTCCTCCCCACAAAGGCTCTATGGCAGGCACAGGATGGGGGACGCTGGGAGGGACCACAGCAGCTGCTTGCTTGGACAGGACATAGGATGACTCGGACACCAGCCTCTCATGGCGGGTCTTGATCTTCTTCACCAAGCATGGCCTTGGAGGAACTGGCGCTGCCGAAGGACCTGGAGCCCCCACCAGAGCCGAAGCTGGACTAGAAGGAGCTCAGGCGGTAGCTGAGGCCCCCGTAGGCCCCAGTAGCTGCTGGTGGGCTCGGTATGAATATCCACCTTCTGCATCCCACACTCCAGCCGGCTCTCCCCGCCCTCCAGCAACGTGGGTAGGTGTCGATCTCGCTGACCAGGGCCAGCCTGACGCTCCTGAGCTCTCGGTACTCCCATAGCTGCTGCACCAGGTCCTGCTCGGCTCGCTGCGGGGCGGCCTCCAGCTCAGCCAGGGTGGCATCAGCGGCTTGAACGGTCCCCTCCCCCGCACCGCTCAGCCTCAGCTATGGTGGCCTCCAGGGAAGCCCTCTGGCCTTGGAGGCCCTCCATTTCAGCCTGGATCGGCTGATGTTGAGGTTCGTCTCAGAAATCTCCATCTTCGAGCTTTGGGGGGCATCGGCGTGATTCCCAGCCAGGGTCCAGGCCCTTGTACTGGATCAGGGACACGTTCTCAGTCTTGGTCTGGCTGCAGCTGCAGCTGGCGATCCCCTGGTACTGGGCCTTGACCACCGCGGCGATGCCGTCCGGTCCATGGAGAGGACCCCAGACGTGTCGGAGATCCGCGGCCTGAGGAAGCCCATCTCTCAGGCCGGCCCCTGCAGGCGGGACTCCAGCTCTGCCTTATTCACGTAAACCTCATCCACAGCCTTGCTGCTGAGAACAGGTGCATTTTCCATCGCCGCACGCTCTTCGATCTCCTCCGCCAGCCCCTGCACATCCCCACGCTCCACCCCCAGCTTCTTCTGGGCTACTGTGTCCAACTGCGGCCCCAGGTTGTTGATGAAACTCTCCAACGTGCTGTCCAAGCTGCTCTGAACCATTTTCTGCTGCCGCAGGAGCTTCCACTTGGTCTCTAGAGTCTTGTTCTGCGTCTCTAGCTTCTGCACCTTGTCGACAAAGGAGGCAAAACTGTTGTGGAGGGTTTCGATCTCCTTCTCCTGAGTGCCCACGGCCTGGATGTTGCGGTCCACCTCCAGCCAAAGAGGGCTCAGCAGGCTCTCATTCACTGGACAGCCGTGGTGCCCTCCATAGCCCCGCTGTAGCCTCCAACCACACTCACGCAGGTGCCCAGGCCACCCCCGAAGCCGCTGCTGCCGCCCACGCAGGAGAGGGCGGAGGAGCTGATGCATGGCCGGGCGCTCTCAGGTAGGAGCGGCTACTGAAGGCCCCGGGGCCCGAGGTGGACCGGCGATGCAGGGAGCCGGGAAGCTGCTTCTACGTGGGAGACCGCAACAGCAGATTTTTATTAGCAGGAAGGATGGCGGGAGCTCGAATCCGTAAGGCCTCTGAAGGGGCCCGGGTGGGGAGATGATTCCAAAAAGTTAGACAAACGCTGTTGAGTTCACAGTTACGGATTCAGCAATACACCTCTGGTAAATTGTGGTCCTACAAAATTCTTTTGAAGATCCGAAGAACGGGAAGTGAATTTCCCGTGGAATCCTGTATGTAATTCATGAGGTGATGAGTTTCGTTTGAAGGTTTATGTTGTACGTATGAATATGCTGCGAAAAGCTGAAAACATACAAGGTAGGTATTAATTATGAGGCACGATGAAATTGGCAACAAGAAATTGTCTCCACCTGCTTTTTTGTCTTTTTAAATATTCCTAGTCACCTAACTTGCTAAATGCTAAATTTAAAAAAAGCCTCCAAAAAAAATAAATAAAAAATAAAAATAGAAGTCTCCAGATTGCAGGATAACTCTACATTGCTGCTCTAAGCTTATGCTTCTAATTTCATGGCAGTAACACTGTACTAAGCATTAAGAAGTTATAAAATATCAAAATCCCACATTAGGAAATACTAATGCTATCTTGTTAAAAGATTTTAAGTAATCTCTACATCCAACACAGGGCTTGAACTCACAACCCTGAGACCGGGAGTCGCATGCTATACCAACTGAGCCAGCCCGGCGACCCACTGTTAACTTTTGATGGAAGAACACTGAAAATAAAAACAGAACACTCAGATCATTTTTCTTTCTTTAATTGTAACTTTATTTGGAGCAGAATTTTCCTTACATGAAGTTAACGTTTTTAAACACCTTAGGACAAACTATTCAAAACGCAATATTTTATTTCAGGAGGGGCTTGTGTCAGTGGTTTTCTGTCCTCCTCTAGTCTCATCATTATGAATATTTGCTTTTTAAATAAATATATTCTCAGTTATTCCCTTGTAATCAAATCCGGTGACTAAACTTCTATCAGTACTAAGACATCGGAGATCAGAAGACTGTTCGGGTCATTTCGAATTCACATTAGCACAATGTCTCTAAGAAACTGATAATACAGATTGATGTGATGCTTGCCTCCAGTTTGTCTTCTTAATGGTTTCCATGAGAGGGTCCTCACAATAAGTTATACAAAATACAGTACTTTGGTTGGAAATTGTAAAAATAACTCTAAAAACTAAGCACATATATGAAACAAACGAGTTGCTACAGTATGCTTTAAATGATATAAAATAATTAGCATGTCAAACATTTTCTTATAAACATATTGCTTTTGGTCATACACTGAGCTGGAACGTACAGCCTGCATTCTCTTTCTCCTAACTGGCACAAAACAATGGCTTGATGGTAGGGACACGCTACTTCATGAGAAAAGATGGTGCCCGTGAGCCCCAGCGGTATCGGCATTTGTACTTCGGCGTTACCTTGAATGTATTCAATTTTCCATAATGTCAGAAGATGACACATTGTCAATCAGTTAGATGTATACAGTCCTTTAGGCTATGTGTAAGAGAGGTGTCAAAAAAAACTGTTTGAAAATCAATTTTCTTCCTACTTAAACCCTATCACACAGGAGCTGGGTGAGTGCTTAGTAATTAATGGAATTTTATTGCAAGATGAACAATCACACCAAGAGTAGTTTTTATGCCCATGTAGCTGGCCTTGCAGTTTGCACACGTACCGCCTGCCACACCACTATCACTGGACCTTTGGGTGTGGAATGAGAGCCATCCCTGTACCATTTCCCGACGTCCCGAAAAGCTCTCTGACCGGAAGTGAGGTATAGTCATGGGCAGGTACAGTGAAACTCCGCATTCCTCTTGGTGTCTTGCAGTGCCTCTTCTAACAATCTACTAACTAAAGATACACCCACCAGGTAGCATTTGATTTTCACTTAACAAAAAAATGGTCACGATTCCCTTCTACAGTAAACAGCGTGTACACACATTTGTCCTTTACCTATTACGGGAGGGAAAAAAAGAACTTTCTAGAATTTTGCTGGTTCTTTAGAATTTACATTGTTTTTTCAGTCTTCTAGTTTTCTCAACTGCACATCAGCTTCTTGACTCTCACAGGCATAAATGTGTTTGGCTTCCTAAGGAAGCTGTTTATTCATAAATAAAGGAAAAAGTAAGAGGACGAAAAACAGAAATATTTTCTGAACTTGGGCCCACAGAGGTATTACAAAAACAATTTCATGTAATAACCAGGTGACTAGGTTTTTCAATTAAAAAAAAAAATGTCCTGACCTTAACATAAGCTAGAGTGCCCAGAATATGGTATTCACAATCCATTAGCTTCTCTAAGAGGTATTTACAATTTAAAACCAGCTTTCCAGCAAGCTGGGTAAGGTTACAGATTAACTTACTTTTTATACATAATACAGCAAGGGAAAATAAATATTAATCGCAGTAAAGGACTCATCTCTGAAAACACATTTTCTGTTGCTTTAGATGAGTTGAGAATATAATACAGAAGTGAACTCAGCTTCAAGTTGTGCTTACATATACATATTTGTTTTCTGGAGCTTTGCTGCCAGTTTGTTAACAGAAAATATTACCTATCAAATCCACATCCATTATGTGCTTTTCTCATGCCCCTAGGGAACATAGTGCTTGGTCAAGTACATTTTTGCACCAGAGACTCCAAAGCGGAAATTACTCCCTGATTTAGATTAGGGCCCTTTGGGAGCCATGGCAACTTGTTCAGGCTGCAACATACTACTAATACATCACAGCAATAATTTACCCACTTATTGGGCTGAATCATATCAAAGTGCCAATATTCAGTTTAATCTATCATTTTCACCTACAGAAATGACAGACAATTTCATATGGCTCAACCTGCTATAGCCTGGAACCTGGAACCAAATGAGAGTGGCTTGGGGCCTGGGAGGATGTGAGTCCATACGCTACTGAGCTTGTATCGTGTTCACTGGCGGAGACCTTCCCTCCTACCTTTCGGGTAACCACAGGTGGAGGCACATGTGCCCCACGGAGATGGTTGAGGAGTGGACTTTTGTCTTTTTCTGTCTCCAAACTAGCTTTGTCATTTTCAAAATTGCTGTAAACATTCCTCTCAATGGAACAGCCTGTGTCCAACAAGTAGAGTTCCCACCGTGTGAAGAAACTACACAAGGGTTAAGAGTTCAAATGTGGCACGCAACAGACACTACCATCGTGGTAGCCGGGACTTCCCAGGTCAGTGTAACCTCTGCCATAAATCTTGCCTGCTCCCCGAAGTGCCCTGAGAACGTGGCCAGGACAGAAGATTATTCATTGTCTGCTCCTGGCCAGGCCTGGAGAGCTGCACTGAATGCGAAAGTCCATGAGTTATTATAATAAGAAACTCTGCTGCTGCTTTGCAACTTGGCTTTTTGGTCGTGCATCTTGATAGGAATGTAAGTTGAATGGACTGTGTTGACCTTTATGTTAAAGACCTGTTGGCTTGAAAAGCTTCCCTTTTGTGGGTACTTATACAATTGGATTTCAAAAATGGAAGAAAAATCAAAAACGGGAGAAAATAGAAAGAGAGGGCCTAGCATGAAAAAACCTGGTTCATACCTCCAACCACCTTGCATATCTCCTACCACCAAAAAGGGTTGTTGTAAAAATTTCAAAAACCTATTTACTTAGAGTTCTTTCACCCGGGAAGTTAATTGCATAATAGTACTTTCAGAACCGCACAGTGGTATCACAAAAGCAAACCAATCACCTGATACTGAGAAAAGCAGAAGATCATTTATCTAGCGCTGAGGTTGGTCCCAGAAAGCCTGAGGTACCAGTGTGCCACATTTAAAATTTAACCACTTCACAAATATCTGCACGTGTCGAGTAAATAACCCTCTGTCGTGTAGCCTTCCATTGCACCCCTGCTGCAATACTGCATCAGTATTATTACATTTTTAAAAATCTGTATAAAATATTATCTGGAACCCCAAAGGAAAATCAATTAATTTTTAAAAAGTTCATTACAAAGTTGACTGTATAAAATGCTAAAACGTAACCCATATATACAAAATGCTGCTGTTTAAGAAAATAACGGGACCCAGTTTTAGAATAAAATAATTTTGTACAAAAAAAGGGTATTGCATTCAAATCAATATTTAAAAAAAATCTTAAAAAGAATATTGAAATGTCTTAGTTCAGAAGAATAACTATAAAGTGTTTGTTTGCTTTTACACCGTCTGCCAGTTTCTTGCCGGCAGAAAACCAGCTGGCCGAGGGACCGGGTCTTGCCTTTTCCCCCACGCCCAGAAGCTTCCTGACGGTCATCGGCGAGAGGCGTACTTAGAAACCCAGTCCGTCCGGCCGTGCACTGGCTGGGCAGCCGGAGGCCGTGGCATCAACCCGGGAGTGCTTCTAGGCTGGGTGTGGAAGAAAGGTCGCCCGGGATGCGGTCTCACAGCCTTCAGGGAAGAATAGCCTGCAATGAAAGACGAAGGTGGGTTGGATTGATGCGGGACTCCTGCAAACAAAGCAAATAAATGCATCTTGGCGACAAAAACATCGGGAAAGGGGAGTTCACGAGAAGCCTTGGTGGGCGACTCACAGTCTTCCCTCTCTCGGTGAAGGACAACTCCATTCTATTGTTGTCAGGCCGAGACTGGTGTCATTCCTGACCCCTCTTTTTTCACAGCGAATGACACTGGCTCTCCCTTCCAAATATATGCAGCATCTGGGCCAGCTCAGCTGCTAGTAGCCTGGCCCATCACTCCCTGCTGGATAATTCCAGCAGCCAGTCGGTTTCCCTGCGTCCCGGCCTCGTTCTCGGCCCCCTGGCTAACGACAACAGCACGTGAGTGAGGCTACAAAATGGAAGTCAGATCACTTCACACCTCTGCTCCAGACCCTCGAGTGGCTCCCCTGTCGCTCACAGTCAGTGACAGCATGCTTACGGTGGCCTGCAGGGCCTCATACCACCCTGCCTTCGGTTACCCCTCTCTCCTGCCCACTCCCCTTGTCACTCTCGCCACGCCTGCCATCTGCCTCCCTGGCCTCCAGGCCCATGCTCTAGGAACCCCGTGCGGGGGCAGGCTCACCCACACCGCAGGGCGAGCCCACTGCCTCCTTCACACCTTCACTCAACGACTCCTTTGCGGTGAGGTCTTCTTTGGCCAATTAATTATTTTTTAATTAACATATAATGTATTATTTGTTTCAGGGGTACAGGTCTGTGATTCATCAGTCTTACACAACACCCAGCGCTCAGTACAGCACATTCCCTCCCCAGTGTCCGTCACCCAGCTGCCATATCCCCGCATCCCCCTCCCCTCCAGCAACCCTCAGTTTGTTTCCTAAGATTAAGAGTCTCTTATGGCTTGGCCACCCTCTTTAAGAATGCACAGTCCAACCTCCACATTCCCTATATCCTGCCTACTTCATTCTTCTCCTCAGCACTGGTGAGCATCTGCTTCCGTTTACTTATTGCGTGCGGAGTGTATGTTCGTGGGACGGGGAGTCCTGTCTGTCTCCTTCGCTGGTGGGTCCTTGGCCGACAGCATACCTGGCACAAGCCGTTATTCGATAACCATTTGATGAACTGCTTCATGAATAACCAAAATAGAACTCACCAGGAGAAGGGTCTGGAATAGGCGCCAAGTGTACCCTCTGCATAGCAGAGCCAACTTCTTTTTTCAGAAAGGATGGGATATAGTTTCCAGTCAGTCCACTAGAACTCGTAGAACCGGAACCAACTGATTCATAAAAGCAAAAGCTCATTACTACAAAGACCCCACGTGCATAGAACACCAACGGGGTTACACAGGTGCGGAACAATAAAGAATTAGGTGTTTACTTTTAGGGGGGAAATACGATAAAAACAGTGGACTGAGAGCAGAGCATTCCTCCACACCACACTGTCGGAAAGACGGGGAAGAGGGGCAGCAAAGACAGGGCCGCTCCTGTAGCCTGCGCCTGAACGGAGCCTGGATGGCTGGTTCGCTCAAGAAAAGGGAAATGTACAGTTTTCTTTCTTTGTTGGAATACTTGGTTTAGCCTATCCTGAAATTTGCTTTTTCCACTCCATAACACAGAGTAGTTACCTTTCCGTGTCAGTATATACACATTCTAGAATCTGTCTAAACCATAATTCACTGAACCGTTCTCTTACTGAGCACCACGCAGGTGATCTTAATTATTTAGTTACAACAAGTAATTCTCCACTAAATACTCTGGCCCGTAATCAGAAAAATTAATAATCTATATTATATAGATTCACTTTTTAATGACATTTTGATAGTGAGAGTGCTTTAAGGGCTGGAACTGTATGCGACTCATCTTAGTACTCCGGGATAATGGGATGCCTTCTATGTAGCAGTAATCAATACATAGTAGACGGGTAAACACAGACCTAGAGGCCTTATTACGACTTAAGGTACACACGGAATGACGAAAAATGTTATTAGGGGCCATTATACAAATGGAAGTTATACCTGGTGGGAAAAGAGAGAATGTGTGACAGAGTGGCAATGCCTGGGTGAGGAGCTGTGTTGTGCTAGGGCACATTTTGCATTTTGGGTGAAGAGATAAAAAAAAAAAATGGGAAGGGAATTTGAACAGGTAAGTCACAAAAGGGAAAAAAACACAGAGTCCATGAACACAAAAGATGCTCAACTTCATTAGTCCACAGGACATGCAAGTCGAAGCCACAACAAGGTACCCTCTCACACCCATCAGACCAGCACACAGTCTGCAATCTTGACAGTACCCAGTGGCATCAAGGAAGCAGCACCACTCCCAGACCCTGCTGGAGAGCAATTTGGCAACATCTGTAAAGTCAAAGATGAGCACACCCTTTAACCTGTTTCCATTGTCCCCAGAGAAACCTTTATGCAGGTGCGCGACAAGAGGGTACGCCAAGGTTCTCTCTCTTTTTCATCGCAAAACTGGTTCCCAACTTACATGGTCATCAAGGAGAGAAGGATAAATACATTACGGTCCAGTAAAAGTAATCAATTAGGGAGTGATACGGTGATATATGTTATGTTTTATGATATATACTATGATGGGTCTTACATATACATGGAATTTCTATATCATGATATAATGACTAAAATGAGTGCAGCTCCAGAATTACGTTCGTATTAGCTTTTGAACATGTAAAAAACTACTTACTAGGTAGTTCATGAATCTTTTAAAAATGCATAGAAATAATGAACACCCAAATCAGGTGGGGATCACAGGAAGGAGAGGGGAAAGAGGGAAAGGGTAGGAAGACCTAGACGGTGGGCTTCATGTGTATTTGCGAAGTTTGACTCCTTGAGCTGGTGGTGGGTACATGGGTGTTGGTACCTCATTTCCTTCTTTTTTGTATTTCTCAAAATAAATGAACGTGTAACAGATAACGCAGGGAGAAGTGATGCCTAGATGTTTACCTGGCAATGTGGAAGGGGAAGCAATGCATGGCAGGGGCTGCCTGTGTGAGGGAAAATGACACGGAAAAAGGGGCCTGCTGGGAATGGGGTGAGCCCGCCTGGAAGGCTTATGAAATTCATTTACTCATTTTTAAAAAAGAGGGGATGAGAAAAAAAAAAAAAGTGGGGCTGGCCCTCTGAGTTGTCCATCTTCTTTTTTTTTTTTTTTTAAGATTTATTTATTTATTTTTCAGAGAGACAGCCAGCGAGAGCGGGAACACAAGCAGGGGGAGTGGGAGAGGAAGAAGCAGGCTCCCAGTGGAGGAGCCTGATGTGTGGCTTGATCCCAGAACACTGGGATCACGCCCTGAGCCGAAGGTAACGACTGCGCCACCCAGGCGCCCCTGAGCTATCTTCTAACCAGAAGAGGTTTCTCGATGCTCTGGGCTAAGGCTGGGGCATCAGAGCGGGGGGCCGAGCTGGAGCAAGGTGGACGGGGCTGGATGTGCAGCAGGGTGGGGCCTTGGAAGTCAGAGGTGCCCAACTCCCCAGTACCCCTGAGGGCAGACCCCGTGGCCGCTGGCTGGCGCCCCAGAGCCTGCTGCCAAGAAAGAGATAGGAGCATGGCCTGAAAAAGGGGCCCAGTGTTTCCACCCCAGAAAACCCGCTCACTGCCACAGTTTGTCTCTCTGGACCTGTCCTGCTACATCCAGAGAATTTGTCTCTCATCATTTCAGAGTGAATAATCACGACTCACCTGAATTTATTTTGCTGATTACTGATACTGTTCCTGAAGATTTTCCAGACAAACCAGAACTAGACCATGGGTTAGATGGAATAAAATCCTTGCCTGGATTTGGAAGTATGCCGTTTCTTATATTTATTCCTAATAGGGAAGAAATGATTTTCAAATGCAAAATACATATTTTATCTTGCACCAGGTTTCAGTGGTAAACTCATCACAGAACCCACTTTGTCTAAACTTCCTGTGGTTCAACAGTCAGAGCAAAAACTGACCGCGAGCTTGTCTGATAGATGGCAGAGGAAAGGAGGAAAGATGGCATCTTGGGGCTTTAGTAGGCTCTCACTGGTGGGCGGCCTGAGAGAGCTCTCCTAAACTTCTTCCAACAGATCTGTCTCACATCTTCTGTCTTGGTCCCTCTGGTGCTCTCCTGGGTGTCAGTGCTCCTGGTCATTCCCACCTGTACCCCTGCATGGGCCATTGCCTGTCTGTCACCTTCCCAAGTTCCTCTCTGACCCAAGTTCCTCTCCGTTCCTCTTCTGCGGGGCCAGCTTCACAGCCCCCTGCTCTCCTTTCTCTGCGTTCTGCCCCCCAGATCCTCCCTCTCACCTGACCTGGACCATTAGTGCCATCAAGTGCTGGTGACTTGGGTCTGCACCAGTGACCCTCACGGACTCCCTCATGCCCAAGGCTGCCTTGACCTTAATCAGTCACCTCAACCTCAAGCCAATCCACCCACTAGACCACCCACTCTCCCACTTATGTCAAGCACTGCAGCTATTTTTCAGAGCTGAAAGACTGAATTCATCTTTTATCCTCTCTTCCTCTCCTAGAGCCAAAAAGAAATAGCTTTCTAATTCCCTCCCGGCTCCCTTTGGCCTGTGGCCACCGGAGTTCGAATCTCTGCCCCTGACTCCTGGACCACTGCTGTACCCTGTCACCTGCTCTCCCTTCTTCCAGGTCATCCTGGGAGGCCAACCAAGGCCGAGGAGTCAATACACCAGCGGGGCCTGCTGTTCCCACCTCATGTGCCCTGGGCCCCGCAGCCCCAGCCTGAGCCACACTCCCCTTACTGCACGCAAGCTACAGCCTGCCCTCATCCACTCAGCACACAGATGGACAGGAAGCCAGCGTGCCCTCCAGTTAAACTCTTCAACAGCTGCCGGCTGCTTGTGAAATAAATTCCAAGTGTCTTACAAGACTCGCAAAGATGCCTCGCGCTACGTGTATCACCCTCTTACCACGCTCTGGCCATGCCAGCCCCTCTGCCCTTCCCCTCACAAGCCAAGCCCCTTCCTGCCTCCCAGGCTCTCCACTTGCTGCTTCTCCTGCCTGCTTCGTTCTGCTCATTTGTTCCTCCCTATTCTTTATAGGGAGTCACTTGCTCAGAGAGGCCCTTCCTGAGCACTCTCTCTACGGTGGTGCCTCCTCTCTGCTGTCTATCATCACCGGAGCTACTGGCTGTCTATTTGTTTAGGGTCTGGCTCCCACCACTAGAATATAAGCCGCACGGGGGTGAGAGTACTGGGTGCAGGGCTGTTGTACAAAGTCACTGCATGGACTGTGGTCCCACTTGGCCACTGTGTTCACCATAATTTCCCCAGTGCCTCGCACACATTCGATGCTCAGTATGTATGTACCGACTGAATGAATTTGTGAACGGGCAGTTGGCTGATGCCGTGAGCTTGGAATTGGGAGAATCTGGAGAGAGGCTTGTGTTCCCATCAAATGATAGCATGTACACTTACCCCCTGGAATACTGCCAGGTGGTGTGACTGAGCGCCTACCCTGGTCTCCTGAGAGCACACAGGACTGGTCACTGTTCCTAACCGTGGTCTGGTGCAGGGGCCTCAGGCGTGCCCCCTGGCTCTCATCTCCAGTTCCTCCCTCCCGGGGGACCAGACCCAATTTCAACTACAACATTTTTTCTTAGGCAACTGTATATATATATCTCATAGAAATATTTGCTGAAGCCCAGGCCTCACATTTTATATATATCTATGATGCTCCTGCCAGTTCTGAAGTTCTAGAAGCCCCTGGGCACTTGCCTGCGAATACGTGATTCCAGGGAAATGGTTTCTTAGCAATGATGAAAATAAAGGCAAGCATTTCTATTACCAGGCAAGTATCGCGAGTGCTTCAAGTAGTGCTGCTTGGCCGCAGATCTCAGGGTCGGTGTGTCTCGCCTCTGATAGGAGATCTGGGTGGGGGCGCTGTTGCCTGTACTGACGGGCTCAGAGGGCTTCAGGTCCAGAACACTCTCAAATCTGAAGCAAGGGAACGTGGCTTAGATGAGCATGAGGTGGAAAACATCATCAGAGAGGTACAGGTATCATTTCACAAGCCCCAGATTCGGTCTGCGTGCAGAGCCGAGGTGCACACTTGCCTGCAGAGAGTCTCCTCGCTCTGTCTCTTCTTGTTTTTCAGGTCAATCCTGGTGAAGGACGGACTGAAATCCAAGTCATCCAAGTCAGCCCAGTCGTCAGAATCCTTTGTCGACCGGGACACGAGACCCCACCTTCTCCGACTCTTGGGCTTGATCTCCCCATTTTTGGGTTCCAGGCCAGCTAGCATTTTCTGTGCATCCCAGGAGTGGGGGATAAAGCAATACTTGGCATTAATGGAGCTCACCCACGAGTAATCCCCATTCCAAACTTCCT
Source organism: Ailuropoda melanoleuca (assembly GCF_002007445.2). Lineage (NCBI taxonomy): Eukaryota > Metazoa > Chordata > Mammalia > Carnivora > Ursidae > Ailuropoda > Ailuropoda melanoleuca. Next base: position 10,657,795 of record NC_048236.1, read on the forward strand.
TAGTGATGAAGAGGATCCAGGGGCATATCATTCTCAACACACAACTATGGGAAACACGTTCCCAGGCCTCTGTCTCTCACCTCCCCTGCGCACATCACACCCGTTGGCATCCTATGGGGATACCCAGGTGTACAAGATAAGGATTTTTAAAAAGAATTTTTTTTTTAAAGATTTTATTTATTTATCTGACAGAGAGAGACAGCCAGCGAGAGAGGGAACACAAGCAGGGGGAGTGGGAGAGGAAGAAGCAGGTTCCCAGCGGAGGAGCCTGACGTGGGGCTCGATCCCAGAAGGCCAGGATCATGCCCTGAGCTGAAGGCAGACGCTTAACGACTGAGCCACCCAGTGCCCCTAAAAAGAAATTTTTTTAAAATAGATTTTTGAGAGAGAGAGAGAGAGCGCGCACATTAGCAGACTCCATGCTGAGCACAGCCTGACACAGGGCTTGATCTCATGACCTGAGCCAAAATCAGGAGTCGGGTGCTTAACCAATTGCGTCACCCAGGTGCCCCTAAAAAGAAATTAAAGGTACTTCTCATGCGTGGGGGAGATAGCTAGGTTGTCATCTGGCCCTCATCCCTGAAAGCTTTATTCTGTCAGTTCAGATGTCAGTCATCTGCTCATTTACCAAAAACACTGCAAATATGCTTTCTTTGCCTTCTTAGTAGATCTGGATACTATTTAATTACAGAGTTAGCTACAACAGGAAATTTCCAAATACACATTGCTCCAAAGCTGTGGGCTGGGGTACAGCGAACAATCTAAAGACACCACTCTGGTAACCTCATGCGGTATCTCGTGTTGGCTGGGAGCTGGCATTTGGTGAATGAGTACTAGTTGACAGAAAAAATACTGCTTTTGCATAAAGCTGTCAAAAAATTGGACTCTCGGACAGCATCACAAAGCTACTGGGAACTAGATGCCCTTATCAGGTTATTATGGAATCTGACACTCATTCTTTTCTTTTGAGCACCAGTCCAAGAGGAGGAGAAAGATCTGGGCTCAATTAACAGCCTCGCATTAACAGCATTCACCGACAGCATTAATAGGAATAACAACCTATACATTTTATGACGGCACTTTGTGATTTTCCAAAACATCTTCACAATTAGCAGGACCTTTGATCGTCACGCAAGCCTCCTGGTCTGGCAGGCAAGACAGGCATCAGGATCTTCCTTTTACAGATGACGAAACTGAGTCCACAGAGATTAATAATAACGATGACTAACATTTATCAAGTTCTAATGAAATGTCAGCTACTATTTTAAATTCTTTCAAGTATTAACTCATTTAGTCCCCCAAAGAATTGTTACCAGGTAGATGCAATTTTTATCCCTGTCTTACAGATGAGGAAGCGAGAGGCAGGGAGGCCAGGGAACCTGCGCAGGGTCGTGGAGCTGGGAAGTGGCAGAGCCGAGACGGGACGGCCTGGCTCCATGAGTGCTCTGTGCAGCTCTCAACCACGACACCGCAGCTGCCTGCCGCCAGCCCCGCTATTAACAGGCACAGCCTGAATTTAGACCTTCAATTCCAAGGCCAAAGCTCTTTCTCTATCCCACGATATTGCAAAAATACATTTATTGTAATTAACGTTCGTTGTAATTAGATGTTATATGCTGAAAAAAGATGATCTTTCACACAATAAGTGGGTCAGAAGAGGAACAGGCCAGACAAGGCTCACTAGCAAATCTTCACTGCTTACCGACTGAGGATTCTTGGTATGGAGGGACGGGAAGAGCAACGGGCTTGGCTTGTCCTCCGGAAGATGGTTCGGGTGATCTGTCCTGGAAGACTCTGCTTTGTAGGGGTACAGGAGATGCTGCGGGGGCTGGCTGGCTTGATGTTGTCTCGAAGAAATCCGAGGGTGTGGCTTGGTCGGGGGCTGGGCGGGGGGGACCGGCTTGATGTGAGGAGGTGGGCCTGCCTTTCCCAGGACATCCTTCTGTGCCTTTCCTGAATCCTGAAGGCTCTGTGTGGTGCTGCCCAGGGGATGCCCAATCTGGAAGTAAGGGTACCGAAGCGCCTGGAATAACACATAGGGCTGCTTTAGGAGAAAAGTCTATCCAAGAAGGTTAATACCATCAGGCTCGCTGAGCTACATTTCATGGGACAGTTTACTACAGTTTATTAGCCTAAACCAACTGGAAAACAGCATTGAATGTGTGATGCTTTTTATGATTTTCCTTATCTAAAGTATAAAATGTACACTCTTAAAATTATTTGGATAAACCAGCCGGTTATACTACTATTACCTTGGTTCCTTCTGAAACGTATCTGGCTCAACACAGATGCTGGCTTTTTTTTTTTTTCTTTGAAACTTCCATTTAATATGAGTAGACCTCATTAAAAGCTTTAAAGGATATTTAAATAATTTCCATAGGCATTGTATCATGGAGCCATAGAAATATTGGTCTGTGCTGGCAAATCCTAAGTTTTGGTATATAGTTTATTTATTTTTAAAATTTAAATTCAATTAATTAACATATAATGTATTATTGGTTTCAGAGGTACATTATCAGTCTTACATAATACCCAGGCAGATGCTGGCTCTGCAAGTTATTTGCTATGTATCTTCCCCGCGCCAGGGGTGGGGTGGGCAGAGGGAGAGGGAGAGAATCCCAAGCAGACTCCCCGCTGAGTGTGAGCGGATGTGGGGCTTGATCTCACAACCCTGAGATTACGACCTGAGCCAAAATCAAAAGTCGGACACTTAATCTGACTGAGCCACCCAGGTGCCCCTGCTATGTGTCTTAAATGTACTATTTCACCTTTCTGAGCCAATTTCCTCAGTCCATAAAAAGAAAAATAAATAACAGAAAATATAAAACTGAGAGAGCCAAACACAATAATCCTGGAAGACTCTGAAGAATCAAGTGTAAAACGAGCAGGTATTTTACCCCCGGAATGCCAAGAACGTAATACGTGATAAAAGTTAAACCCTGCCTATCAACAACAGACCTTGTTAGTCGTTCTGAACAATCCAGTTTTCCGCATAGTGAGGGGCTAAATCTTAAAGGGCTGGGGTTTACAATTCTTTCTGAAATATTCCCTAGTCTTTTGAACGGAAATCACCGAACAGAACATAACCTTTCTTAATAACTCTGGGTCGTAGCTGAAACATCTGTAATGATTATATGTAAGTGTAGACACAGAGGCCGGTAACGTGGAGACTCTGGTACTGGTTTTGGACCCTGGCATCTAACTTGAAAAGTCTCTGTAGTTCCAGGCATTTTTGCAAACTGATCTGGGGCCATTTTTAGCTTTTCTGACACTGCTCTTAAAGGTACACATTGTTCTCTTGGTTCCTTGCTATAGATTTTTTTCTTTTCATCTCTTGGGTACAGCCTTTAAAAAACTGGGTTAGTCAGAAGGCTTTTCTCCTGCCCTCAGGATATTTGTGAATTTCATCCCCTGGAGTGCACTTCTGAGAGCTCTCCAACCCTGGCCACCCAGAGTCTTAGGGTACCAAATTATGGCTCTTTCTTTTCTGAGCCTTTGGAAAGCTGCTCTTCCATAATTCCTTAACCCCCCACTATTGTCTCTCTGGTTCTGGCAAATTCTTTCTTTTTTTAAAATTTTATTTATTTATTTGACAGAGAGAGACAGCGAGAGAGGGAACACAAGCAAGGGGAGTGGGAGAGGGGGAAGCAGGCTCCCAGCACAGCAGGGAGTCCTACGTGAGGCTCGATCCCAGGCCCAGGTCCCTGGGATCATGACCTGAGTCGAAGGCAGACGCTTAATGGCTGAGCCACCCAAGCGCCCCTGGTTCTTGCAAATTCTAACATCACATCGGCCCTGTCTTCAAACCTCCCATCACTTTTGTTTAGCCAAATCTTTGTTTCTGATTAGAACTGGTCACCTTTGTCATTCGGAGCCACGTAATTGCCAAGGGGGGCCGCTGAGCTGAGAAGGAGCCAGACACATTAATGCAGAGGGAGGCGGAGGCTTGCAAGAGGCACCAGAGTGGCTGAGCCCACAGCTCTACCACACCTCTTTGGGGGCATTTTATCATCTAAGTCAAAGTGGCCTGGGGGAGCGCGGGCTGAGAAAACAGGAGGTATGAAGCACGAGACCTACCACGTGCGTCACCAAACTCCAGTCGGTTGCACGATCCGTACTGGTTGCTGGATGAATGACTAGGGGGCTTCAACTTTCTGAGATTCAGTGTTCTCACAGAGTGAAAACAGTACCACTGATTTCACAGACTCTTCACAGGGTTAAAGTCACGTAAAAACACACTAAAGCATCTACAAACCGTTAGATGCTATGAAATACTACCGATGTTTATCATCCTAGCTCTATCTCGTCTGTGCTCTCTCTCCATCAGCTGTAAAACAAGGGAGCTGGACTTCACAAGATATTTTCAAATGCCCTTTCAACAACCAGTACTGCCTTATAAGAAACTGCTACATAATCTTAACTAACAGAATCTCTTTGAAAACATTCTCCAAAGACAGGTAGACATACCTGCTTATTTCATTTCCTCACATGTGGTGATGGGAACCTGTAGGCCAATTTTCAAAGCAACCTTATTGTTTAAACCTTTAACTGTATACAGTGAGTTTCAAACTATTTTATGTTTTTATATATAGTATACCATTAGTGGCATTTGGTACTATTTTTCACCCATAATACCAAATAAAATACTTCCTATAAGATTTATAGGAATTATTCAGAGTCAGATATGAACTTCATAAGAAATGCATCAAACAGAAGGAAACGGAAGAAAACCTGACTAGCTGTTGGCCGTTTCTTGGGATCCCACTGGAGCATGTCTCTCAGGAGTTGAATGGCTTCGCTGCTAGCATTTGGAATCAGGGTCTTTAAGTTATTGGGTACACACTGCGGCCAGCGAAAGTTCATCGCACTTGAAAGTTGGTAGCCTTCAGGCCAGTCGGTCTGAAAGAAGACAAAATAGAAGATCTTGCTTAGCCCACTTGTGATAGTTTCTACTCGAGCCCATGTACCCCTAACGGAAAAGCGATCATGTCCTTGTAACACTCATACTCACAGTGTGCCACTGTGTGCAGTGGAACACAGGGGATGCTAATGGAGGGCCTACAAAGAACACGAAGTCAGGGGAACCGTGGGAAACACCCTGAATTTGCCACCAACTGGTTTTATAACCTTAACACGAGATAGTTTAAATGAGTATTTTCCCAATTGTGTTCTATGAGACAGAGATCTTAGAAACCGCTAATGAGAAATTGTCTAGGGGCAAAAAAATAAAAGAAGACACCTCATTTCAAGTTAAATAAACTTGTGATACCCTACATATGACAATATCCTCATTTTTAAAAAAGATTTTATTTATTTGACACAGAGAAAGAGAGAGAGACAGAGACAGAGACGCATAAGCAACAGAGAGAGAGGAGAACAGGTTCCCTGTTCAGCAAGGAGCTGGACTTGGACCCTGGGATCATGACCCAAGCTGAAAGCAGACGCTTAACTGACTAAGCTACCCAGGCACCTGACAATATCCCCATCTTGGTAATTCAAAATAACCATGCTGAGAAGTCTAGCAGTAAAGAAAGCTGTTCCACTCAGTCTTAAGCTCCCCACTGCTTCATGCATAATTACCACTAAATTCTGGAGGTAATGACAGAAAATGATGAGCAAATAATCTTTAAGGTCCCTTCTAGTTCCAACGCTACTATTTTACAAAACACATTCTGGTATAATTGCTTCCATCATTTTTTAAGGCAAAGTGGCATTATGTATAGCTAATGTCATTTATTCAGTTAAGAGGTTATTGAGTGCTTACTATATGTTTAGTGTTGTTGGGTATCCAATAATAATCCAGTATAAATCCTTCCCTTAAGGATTTATATGTCACTGTCCAAAAAGAGAACATAAGACATTTATTTAAAAATAATAATACAGAGAAAAAAGTGATGAGGGTCACAAGAGAGGTATAGGTATCCAGAAGAGGGAAAGATTCTAGCAAGGGACTTTGGAAATCTTGAAAAGGTGGCACTCATGATTTACAAAAATGATCTAAAGAATTTCGGAGGGTCTGGTTTGTACCAGCAATGGTGCTAGGACCTGGAAAAATAAATACAAATAAAGACAAGCCTATGGTCCAGGGCACAGAGTTGTACAGGGATAATGATATTAGTAATGCAGAACACAGCTGAAACGGAGAAGAGATTAGAGCAGCAGAGAGGGGGTAAATTATTGAGGGGCCTTGGAAAGAGTGGAATTCGGTCACGTGACACAGTCACCCAGGTGTGCAGAGCACGCATGCGCAGAGCCAGAAGTGGGGCGCCACCAGGGCCGCGCCAGGAGGGTGCCGGTAGCACGTGGGAGATAAGCGGTGAGACGAAGAAAGTGGGGTGTAGGGACTCAATGGGTCTTTTTAGCAGGGAGGACCGTACCGGGGCTGCTGTTTGGCTGGGGGAATCTGGCTGCAGAGCAAAAGATAAGCTGGGGGTTACGACTTGAGGGCAGGCGGACCGAGAAGATGCCCCAGACACAGGGGAGGGGCACCGCTGGCCTGCGGGGGCGGCAGCGGGGCTCCTGGGCCAGAGCCGTGCAACGAAGTTCCACAGGATTTGTGGCCGGCTGCTTGGATGAGAGGAGGGAAGGTACGGGAGAGAGAGAGAGAAAGAGGGAGAGGGTGACACTGAAATTTACCCTCAAGGCTGAGACGCTGGGATTCTGGTAGGAATGTGGACAGGAACGGGGAACGGGGAAGGAAGCTAGCTGGGGGTCAGAAAACACAGTCCGTGTCAGATGCTGGGTCCCAAGGTGAGGTGAGGGCGTTGGGAGAAAATCTCACAGATAGGCTAAGTATGGGAATGCAGTTCCAAGGAGGGGTTTCACTTAGGAGACTTCTGAATGGATGCAGGAGTCGTACCCATGAGGATAGAGAAGTCCATCAAGGGAGNAAATGGATGCAGGAGTCGTACCCATGAGGATAGAGAAGTCCATCAAGGGAGGTGAGGTGGCTGAGAGAAGAGCAGAGGGCCAGAGGGAGCCACGTCCGCGGAAAGGGCAGGGAAGGCCCACTGAGGTCGAGAGAAAGACTGCAGGAGGAGCAGGCGATCCACAGGGCCAGGGCTGCATGGGGTGCAGGAGAGGAAGCGCAGGCGAGCTGCTGGCTTTAGCCCACGGGCTTCTGTCCCCTGTCATTACCTTTTTGGGTGTCCCCAGCAGCTGGCAAATTTTGAAGATGGTGTCAATTTCACTGGCCCCGGGGAAGAGTGGCCTGAGGGTGTACACTTCCGCCATGATGCAGCCCACTGCCCAGATGTCAATGGGGGAGCTGTAGTTGCTAGACCTCAGGAGCACTTCTGGAGCCCTGTACCTGGAGGGCCAAAGAGCAACTGCCCGTTAGTGCTGCTGCAGGTCTGAAGTTAAATGAACTACTATCACCAGTTCTCAGGTAGAGACCTTCTATATTTTGAATTTCTATCTAGTTCTGTGTGGTAGGTAGACTCCGGCCGGCTTGGCAACTGCTATGGCTGCTGTCATAAAGTAGGGCTTCTCTATTTCACAGTATTTTCTACTGAGCATTTCTCGGCAGGACTCATCTGTACGGCATCCTTGAGAAACACAGGGTGAGAGTGAGGAAAAAGAAGAGCACAGGAGAAAGAGAGAATATACAACCTGTTGTCTGTAGGCTACTTCTTGGTCATGGCCAACTGCTTCAATTCTGGTTTTTTAGACAGGTTTTTGGAGAACCTTCTACACAACTCTTAGGAAATGGTTGTCAGTAAGGGTTGTATATAAAATATTATTAATATCATGGAAAACCATAACAGGCCTCCTTTTAAAAGGCTTTACAGCCCAAGCTTTTAAACCTTTAGTGAAAAGTTACTTATTTGTGACATTAATGTTATCCTCAGTATAATGGTATATTTTAAAAGAGGTGCAATTAAATAATTTTGAGGAAAGAGGATTTACCATCTGGTAGATACATAGTCTGTGTATGGGGGTCTTGATCGGATTTCTCGGGCCAACCCGAAGTCTGCAATTTTCACAAGTTCCGGGCCCATGCAGAGGAGGTTCTCAGGCTTTAAGTCCCGATGGAAGAAGCCTGTAGAGAGAATGGAGAAGGAATCCCAGTGCATGTTTGCTTCTGCATTACTCTTTGCAGCTATATTTCTCTTTTCATAAATATCTGTAACTTGAAAAGTAGCTTGGAATGAAACCGAGGGCTCTATGCACAGGACTTCTTTCAATTCCCACTGATGAATTAAAAATGTACGACAAATCAGGGGCNCGACAATTCAGGGGCGCCTGGGTGGCTCAGTCGTTAAGTGTCTGCCTTTGGCTCAGGGCATGATCCCAGAGTCCTGGGATCGAGCCCCACATCAGGATCCTCCACTGGGAGCCTGCTTCTTCCTCTCCCACTCCCCCTGCTTGTGTTCCCTCTCTCGCTGGCTGGCTCTCTCTCTCTGTCAAATAAATAAATAAAATCTTAAAAAAAAAAAAAAGTGAGACAATTCAAAAACTGCTCTTTGTAATTTCTTCCTGAGATAGACAACAGCTTTTAAATATCAAAACTCAGTTACGGGCTGAGAAAACTTTACAAAAAGAAATTGTCACCCCAGGGGGAAATGTACATATATAAAACATTGCCCAAGTCAGCTAGAAAAAATTTGAGATTAAAACCATTTCAGAAGACAAAAGTCTCACGAGTTCTTACAGTTTATATCACAAGGAAAACACATTACAATTTTTGTTTAAGGAACAAGGGATTTAAGAATACGACCTTCTCGTATCTGAGATTCTGGTGTGTTGCAACAAATATTTTATATGTTCAATGCTTATTACTTTGCCTAATGAAGACGCAGAGGCATATCTGCAGCACACGTTGGGGAAGGCAAAGACAACTCACCGAACGGGAAGCCTGTCTCAGCTACAGCAGAGCTCTGGGGGTGCGTGAAGGACATTCAACACGCAAACTTTCCACGTGTGCTCAGGCACCCCCGATGGGTGATAAATGCCTCTGAAGACCTAAAACCTTCCACTTGTAGAGAGCATCACCGAGAGACACATCACTCTGCGTGACTCTCAAGCTCAGGGGCCACCAGAACTGGACATATAATTCTGTGAATGCTGCTGGATGGTGTTATTTGTTATGTGCTGTCAGTGTGGATTATTGTGACCGTTGCATCCCAACTAGCACATGATGGGGGGAATGAATAGCCAGCACAGAAGAGCTACACTATTCCTTGACAACCTCCATGCTGAAGACACTCAGATCTGCATCTCTGACACCTCTCCCACCCTTCTCTGGACCCGCGTCTCCAGTGGGGTAGCAGATGGATACCACAGTCTCTCCCCATCAACCTGCCCCAAACCGCTTTTCTCCTCTCCTGAATCCTTTTTCCTTCCCAACCTTTGATAAAATATCCCAGTTTCTTGCAGTTATATCGGGTTCTTCCCAAACAGTCATGGAATTGTGTTCTATTTCTCACCCAAATATCTCCTATTTGACCCTTCCTGCTCCTTTTCACTCATCCCTCCCAAATCTTTGCTCTCCTTGCCTATCCCTGCACTGCCACTTGCTGGCAGGCCTTCCTCGATCAGCTTCTCTGGATTTCCACACTTCCCGATAATTTAAACACTGTCTTTCCCTTGTCACTGTCACACACGCACACGGCCTTCCATGGCTCCTTTAAACTTATTTAATTAGCTTGAACTCCTTTCAGTCTACCTAAAGAGATAGATTTATTTTCTAATACTTATCACCAGGATGTATAAAAAGTATGTTCCGATCAGGTAAAATTCCTTATTTCCTTCAGGTTCATTGTTATCTATTCCCATTAGCAATGTTGCACCCTTGTTCGTTTTTATCTATATACCAATCTTTATCATCCTTCAAGACCTACATGGAGTTTCCCATCCTCCAGGAAGCCATTTTAATTATGCTAGCCTTCCTCCCTCATTCACCCTACCAATAAATGTTCCCTGAGGGCCCACTCCAGGCCAGGCACCGGGCAAGGCTCTGTGGATTCAGAGGCAACCCAAATGAACACAATTCTTGCCCTGGGAGACATGATAAGCCGTCCCCTCTGAACTCGAGCAGAACTCTGCCATTTTCACGTATATTGACCATCTCTCTCTGATCGGATGGAGCACTTTAAGGGTAGAAGCCACAATTCTACTTTTTCTAAATGCCTAGCACCATGGTAGAGGCATGATGGTCTCATAATATAGTCTTATTGACCGAACAGAGGTCTTGAATAGGTTTGTAGGGAACATGAAAGAGCTCAATAGTGACAAATCTACTTTGGCCAAGTAGGCACGGGCAACAGAGAGAAGACCAGGAGGCAGGAAGGCTCTCAAGACAGCAACTGAGAAGTGAGAAGAGCAGTGACCCTGAAGCAGTGGGGGAGACACTGAGGGCTCAGAGCAGGAAGTCCTCAGCAAGGGGAAGTTCCAGCAGGACTAAATCCCCCCAACCCTCTCTGCTCTAGAGGAAGGGATGGGTGACTGCGATGTGGTTACACCCTAACATGCACTGGATGTCATGTCACGGAAAGCAACCATGTTTTAAAGAGAAGACACTCCCCTCTGTTCATCGCCAGAGCTTGGTATTAGGTCACACTCCAAATGGATAGTATCACGGAATAATGATGGGTCTGCAGGCGAATGGCTGGCTAAGATGCACAAAATACATATAATTACAGAGCACACAGAAGGGGTTGAAGGGGGGCGCCTGCGTGGCGCAGTCGGTCAAGCACTGGACTCTTGGTTTCAGCTCAGGTTGTGATCTCAGGGTCATGAGACTGAGCCCTGTGTTGGGCCCCGTGCTCAGTGTGGAGTCTGCTTAAGACTCTCTCTCTCCCTCTGCCCCTCCCACTCACGCTCTCTCTTTAAAATAAATAAATTAATTTAAAAAAAATTTTTTTTAAAAAGAAGGGGCTGAAGGTACAGAGGGGATCATATATATTCAAAGAGGGCCACAAGTGAGAAGAGGAAGTATTTCCTTCCCACCAAAGGCTGCTTCTGTTTCCCATAATCCAAGGCCTTGAGAAGATCAAAGAAGTCCTACCTGGGTTAGACCAGAGAGGGACAGAGAGTTTGCTATTGGTACAGCCAGTGAATATGTGTGTGCACACACCTATGTATATCGTTTGCATGGAATGTGTATGGAAAGAAAAAAAAATATATGTCTACATTCCACTGCTTCATTCCTTATCCCGCCACCACCCCAATATAGACCCTATGGCCCTCTTCACACCACTTCCTTAAGTATCCTAAACAAATTAATAATAAATTAAACCTAAATTATAGTAAGATCCAAACTTGAGGCTGTCATCAAATTCAAATGGTAATTCAGTATTAGTCAAGGATGGCCTTTAAAATAAAAGAATTTTCTGATGTGGACAACTTTGGATGGCTTATTATTGGGTGAATTAAATAAAGATGATCAATGCACACCACAGTGGGTGGCTTCTAAGACTCTGTATAGCTGAGTCATCATGTTTGGACCCTGTGTTCTTCAGAGTACCCTCCACCTCCCAGAAGGCCTGGTTGTACGCTCCCATCTTGGAATTGGCTTAAGAACTGCGGACAGAAGCAGTTACCAGAGAGCGATCTTTCATCAGTGCGTGCAGGAAAACTCCTGTGGCCCTGAAAAGCTATGAACTGTGGGACCATGGCCTGTCTTTCCAAAAACTCAGAGCATTAAAAACATACCAGTGAAAAAAAGAAATGGCAAACATCATTTTTTGACTGAACAGATGGGAAAAGTGAGTCATTGGTTGGTGATGGTTGGGTGTGGTTAATTACTCTTAATCCTACCAGAAATGTGCTAGAGCCATTGTTGGGCTCTACTCTGTCCCTCTCAATCCATATAGTTAAATCTTCATTTGTGGTTCTAATCCTCTCAAGTACACACTGATGCTATTTCTCCTCTTAGACTCCCTCTTTCTCCTCTACTTGGGCTAAATTATTATTTCCAAACTCATGCAGCCTTTCCCTTATCGTGAGTCATTTGTCCTCCAGCACCCAAGCCCCATGGCGAGCTCCCTCTGCCACCATCTACAACAACAACAACGACTTGCACCTTATCCTTGCTCAGCTCATCCCATTGCACTGACTAGTCCTGTGATACAAGTATCACTCTTACATTCCAGACCTTGCACCTTGCTTCCACCATAGGTCATGGCTCCCATGAGCACAGACCACCTCCTTGCATTGGTCAAGCTCTATCCTTTCCCTCACTGCCAGCTCCTCTTTAATCCCACCAGAACAGGTGCACTCATAAAATGAGGAGAATGAAGATTCTGGTCCCCCATGTATCTGTGTAAGCAGCTTCACGTTCTGTAGATCATACTTCAGGCCCAAAACAATCAGAGGAACAATGGCTAGGAAAAAACTTAATTGTGAACAAACCCTACAAATGTCTAATGAAAACTGTATTCGTCAGGTGACATATGTTGTTATACCGTATTTGAGTATAAGCCTTTATAACTAGGAGGCATTCATGAATATGTCTGTAGAAGACCGAGCCCTCTGTTCTTTTCATTACTAAATTAACTATTAGTCTTATACCTATGAGTTCTATTCCTTGGTAATTAAAACTATAACACCTTCATGTCATGGACATTTATTTTTCATCTCTATTTTAACAAAACATTATAATTTCCATATAAGAGGCAATCCAGCATAGTGGTTAAGTGTGCAGACCAATCAGGTTGCCCAATTTCAAATCTCAATTCTGTTCATTGTCTGGAAAATCACTTAACCTCTCTGTGCCTCATTTTCCTAATCTGGGAAATGGGAAGAAAACCCTGAGGGCTCGTTTTGCAGGATTCAATGTGTTAATTTTCTAAAGGTTTTAAAGCCTTGCTTGGCACTCTGGCACCTTGCGAGACTTTGTCATTAGTAGTAGTATGAATCCTCTCGTTTATCCTCCCAATGGGGGGCAGGCAGACACAGCTCCATTTTTTGCACGTAAGCATTAAGGCTTACGAAGCTAGCCATGTGCTTCAACTGTGAGGAGGTGGTGCTGAGCTCTGATCCAATTCTTAGCTAGGTACGTGTTCTGCTGATGTGTGCACAGCAGCTTGTAACAATGAGCCCCCTTCTTCCTCTGGGCTTCTGATTCACAAAGGAAACCTGAACAGATGGGTCATTCAGACATCACGCAACAGCAAAGTGCTATGAAGATAAGAATCTTCCTGTTCAAAACTGTTTGGCTTCCAGAAGACCTTCCTTTTAATTTCAGGGTACCCCATGCCAGTCAAATAACAGAGGGATTTTCTCTTTCATCCTGGCAGAAACTGTGTGATGCTTACTTTTCATTAACAACCCTTGGGCCAGGAAAACATCACACCACAAAGAAGGCTTTCTCCCCTCTGCCACATTCTGTTGACGATGAAGCTGATATGAATATATGGAAATAACTGGAATACTGAAACGCGAGGAATTTACGGAGCACTCCTTCCTGCTATGGAAGTTGTTAGTTTCACAGATATTACTGAATTTAAACCTACAGTGTTTTTATGATCAAGAAGACCAACAGGACAGCCACACACAGAAAGGCCAAGGTATGACTCAAGGTCATGCACTGCGAGACAGTGGTGAAACACAGAAGCAGAGAACCACTTCTCGGGGCAAAACACTGTCCTCCCAGCCACCTAAGGCATTTCTGATTGGGTAACAGTGAGTAAGTGTGAGCTGGACATTTCTAAGGGCAGGTCAAGGATGAAACCCGGTTTGCATTTATTATTTAATTCCAGCAAAGTACATACGTTCTGGCATTGCTCAATCAGCACCAAGTGCAGTCACGTTTTCATTCCCTACAGGGGAGAGTACTCGGTGACACGAACTACGGCTATAGCAACTGCCTGCAGCACGGCTCTCCCCTCTCCAAGGATGCCACTCCCTGGGGGCAGAATGCACCTTCTCGCAGTGAGAACAAGCTAACAAGACACATCTGAGAAGCGCTTCAGATGATTTTTTTTTCCATTACCGGAAGAAAGGGATAGTATGGAGTTACGTGTGCACTGAAACAAAGGCAAGTCAATACTGTACAAAAACCAACCATTATAACGTTTCCGAAAATCATTTATCAATGAAAATGAGATGGGACCTGTAAAATTAATATCCTTCCCCCTACAATTATCATCACTGGTTTGTTCACCTCTGATTCTCTGGTTCTCTTTGAGAAAAGACAGGTTTTTCTAGTAAAGCATGGCAAATGGGCACCGATCCCCGAGCTAACCTCCCCCCTACTACTCTGTTGCAGTGGGGCCTTTGGCAGGTCTTTCAGCCTCTCTGAACATCAGTTTCATCTTCTTTGGAAGAAACAGATGCCATCTGTCCTTGCTAACTGAGAAGGTGGCAAGGAAATAAGTCGGGTGACAGAGGAAATGTTATGAAGCTCAAACTAGACCTGGGCACTTAACAGCTGGGGGAAAGCATCTACAAGAATCTTTGGTAATAGCGATGGCTCTGGGGTTGCAAAAACAGAGGTGCGCTAACTTAGTCCATGACCTAAGCCTTCCCTTGCACCATCTTCATACACGATCTGAGTGTCCAAGGGGTGTGAGGGAAACTGTGCGTAGTTTCCAAGAGCTGTGGTGTCACAACAGTATCTGGATGCTGCATTACTGTATACAAATACGCATGTGTGTGTGCCCACAGACGTGCATTTGTGGGTGTGGGTGTGTGCCTGTGGGGGGGGGAGCAGCATACACACAGGTATGTGGGCTCGCGTATGCGTATGCCCATGCGTGAGGCACATGTGTGAGTGTGTGAGTTCATTTGATGGGGTTAGGTAGAGACCCAAGCAAAAAGACTACAAGTCCTTTCTGGCAACAGATACCTGAGTCTCACGAAAAGCAACTAAAGGAAAAGAAGAGAAAGCCAATGAATGTTCACTTTCTTTGAGGTCCACTACTCAGTTTCCAGGACTGAGCAAACAGCCCGAGTAACGGAGACATTATGTGACTGTGCCTGTGTGAAAACATTCTGGCCGACCTTTCTCTTTTGAGAATCTCTTTGATTTCTCATCACTTTCTTTTGCTGGGCTCTTAAATCCAGTAAGTTACCCTTCTCCCCCTATTTGTGCCTCAGACGCCATACCAGTTTTTCATGTTTTGCAAATTCCATCCCTTGTGAATTCCATCCCGGTGACTGAAGGCTCCATTGAAGCCAGCAGAATCGGGCTGACTTTTTACTAAAAACTTCCTACAGGAATTGGTTCACAAGTGGACTCAGTCTTGCATATTACTCACTGATGACTCAGCATGTGCCTGAGGCTGACATGGATTTGCATAGATAGCCGCTAACCGAGGGGCCTCTTAGAGGTTAAAGAGCGGGCTGGGAAGGATCCCAGATGAACCGGGCCACTGGCTGAGGCACGGTATCTTTTCTACTCACTGCCAATTTGTGTTAAGTCTGCACTGACCGTATTATCAAAGGGCTTCCGCCCGGGTTCCTTATTCGGTAATGGAACTCATCTGTTGGTGCAATATTTGCAATGGCAACAACATCTTTAGGCTGGGGGTGAATGGCTTTCTGCCTGTGTAAGATCAACTGCTTGGCCCATCTGTCTTCAAAGTTAAAGTGACTCCTGGCTCCACTGGTGAACACGCCCATCCCAGGGCTCTAGGTCCACAAGAAGCTGGGGGTCTGCGTCTAGTTAGTAGCAGAGGCTTAGTGGCGAAGGTGTTTGCTGGAAAATACAGTTTCAGAGTCATTGTTACTTAACACCTTTCAAAAGCTCAGCTAAGGACAACAGTATTGGAGGATTTCCCAAAGGGTATATGGCCATCCATTCCTGTAGATATTCTAAATCTCTCCTTGGACGACCCAGACCGTCACTACAGTGAATCACACTGGGCCCAGTAGGACTGTTTTCTCTGATCAGGTGATAGAACTGGCCTAGAATGAGGGTTATGACAGGAAACTGCCCTATGCAAACTATCACTGTTTATCACGAAGTCACTGATAAATCTAGTAAGGATCCACGAGAGAAGCCTCTTTGGTCTTAGTTCCAAGAATAGTTCTAGTTCTCTTGGGAAACTGGACTGTTTTTACTGGTGGTGAGGGAACTATGTTGGATACAATTGGTCATGTTTCACATTTTGCATTGTCAGAAAGCAAGCTCACATAAGAACTAGCAAGAAGATCGGTAGGAGAAGGAAGGGAAGAATGAAGGGGGGTAAACATAAGGGGGAATGAACCACGAGAGACTATGGACTCTGGGAAACAAACTGAGGGCTTCAGAGGGGAGGGGGATGGGGGATTGGGATAGGCTGGTGATGGGTACTAAGGAGGGCATGTATTGCATGGTGCACTGGGTGTTACACGCAAACAATCATGGATCTCTACATCAAAAACTAAGGACGTACTATATGGTGACTAACATAACATAATAAAAATTTATTATAAAAAAAAAGAAAGAAAGCTCAGAATCAAATCTGTAGCCTATTTCTTTTACTTAAATAGAACTTGCAGACGTGCATTTTGCAGGTTAACTTCCCCTCTAGCTATATCCATACCTTGTTTTACCTTCATCTTTTCCTTTCTTTGCTAATTTTTAAGTGATTTTATTTTCCTGTGTTGAATAAATTTTGTTAGGCCATTTTAGAACACTTTTGAACTGAAATATGATACATCAGGAAAATGAGAAGCCACGGTAAAGCAGCAGCAGATTACACACAATACGTGAAATGTCTCTGAATTCTAATCTCAGGTGTCTTAATACACCAGCTAATGGGCAGGAATAACTTTTAGATCTATAACCAATGAGCTTAATGTTAAAGCCTAAAGAAGAAGAACACGCAGACATGATAAATAATGAGAAAAATTCAGAAATCAAGTTACAAAAGAGAACACATCCCAAACCCCACTGTCAGCCTCTCAACCCGTCAACCTCTTCTGGGAGGTAGTCACAAAAGACCCTGATGCTTCCCCTGTCCCTTCTGCCTGATGACAACATGTCACTGCTGTTAAAAAGTACAAGACTCCAAATCACCTACCGTGTTTGTGAATAAATGCAAGTCCTTGTAATATCTGGTACATGATATTCCTTATAGCAGATTCAGGAAACAACTTATTTCTGGATGGGAGAGAGGAGGAAAAAAGTTATGAATCTAGATTTACATATGCCAACAAATACTCTATGTTCCTGTTCTTTTGGTTATACGGTAAGATTTTAAGAAAACATTTGCTCACACACTAATGTGACCAGATCCTTTGATCATAAAGACCAAAGAAAAGCAACCATTTGTCCATACAAGACAGCTACCCTGTAAACACGGGAGTATTGGTATATTGGTAATTGGTATGTTCAGTTATGTTACAAAGAAGAAAAGATTACAAATTTTATGGTAACTGCCCCCCCCAATCCCTCTGATCATATAAAAATCTTCTCTCTCCATAATATACAATAAAACTTTTAAAAAATTTTAATGGGAAAAACATTTTTTAATGGGGAAAATCCGAGGTCTTCCAGATGAAGTCCTTATGAAATGTAGCGGATAGTAGGGGATAGTGCCGTATCCCCCCTGGTTGGGCAAACCACATAGCTTCACTGTTGTTAGTGACAATGAAGACCGTGTTTGTTGGCTGAGTTCACTCAGAGAGAAGCTGGGAATGGCGCTCGCTCGCCACTGGGAAAATATGCTCAAGAATTTCCACGTGGTTCCCTTTCAAAGTTCAAAATTACCATCGCAGGTAAGTTTGTTACTAGTTTCCTCTTCCCAGCACACAAGCCCCTGAGCACTGTACAAGAAAGGAGGTGCAGTAAACCTCCAAGTTCTCAATGGAGGTCTCAGAATAAACGAGGCCGTTACTCCCTGACCTGCAATCGCTTTGCCCATACGTCCTTGTGGGAATGGAGAGCTGCGGAGTATCTGTTCAATCTCTGAGCTTCTCTGGGTGAATAACCCGTTGAAACATGAAAACGGCTGCATTGAAAGCAGCGTCTCTGAAGCCATCACGAGGCCTCTCGAGTTAGAATGTGGGCTGGGCCCTTCATCTACTGGGCAGCTTTCAACAGGGAAGCCTAAGCAGTGTTAACTGTAACAGACAAAAGCAAAAAGAAAACACATCTACTTTGCGATATTTACTTCTAAGATCATGATGACCAAACTGTACCTTTCTTTAATGAGTTGGTAAAGGTTTTCCTTCATGTACTCGAAGATAAAATAAAGATGATCATTTTCCCTGATAACTTCTTTTAATTTTACTACGTTGGCATGGTTGAGCTTCTTTAAAGACTGAAAGGTGAGGGGGAGAAACAGAAAAAAATGAGAGAAAATCTGTTGTTGGAAAAGAAAAGCAATCGCACATATACTTCGGAAGAAACATCTCATTCTAGAACCATGGAAATGCCACGATTCCTATCTTACTGACAATAAATGGTATTTATCTGAAGTCAATAATCACTTTATGTAGAAAAACTATTTTGATTAGCTGACTAGCAAGTAAGTACTTGACCACTGCGGGTATTTCTGGCTGCGGCTGCACCAGGCAATGGGCCAGGGCTATTTTAGGCGCGCTCCCTCCAGATGATGGAATTCATGACATGAAAATGGCCAGAAGAGAACCAATGGGAAGCTAAAGCTTTGATTGTTCCAGTATTAGAGAAGGCAGCTGCTCTGGGCCGAGATGACCAGCTAACAGTCTGCAGACCCTTTGAACAGGAAATTGTTCACATAGACAGAGGCTGATAGCCTGAGGCTCTCAACTTCCGTCTGACTCATGTGTGTCCATGAGTCAGTCCTTACGATGGGAGTTTCATTTATTTTTTAATATTTTATTTAAATTCAAGTTAGTTAACATATGGTGTAGTATTGGGTTTCAGGAGTGGTATTTAGTGAGTCGTCACTCACATACAACACCCAGTGCTCATCCCAACAAGTGCCCTCTTTAATTCCCATCACCCATTTAGCCCGTCCTGCCACCGACCTGAGTTTTAAAGGAGAAAGGAGGAAGAGGAGAAATCTCATTGCAAAGCCCCCCTACACCCCCCACTGTGAGACGGGAGACAGAGCTCTGCTTCTAAGAACAGCAAAGGCAAAAAAGTCAGGCGGGTGATGAGAATCAAGAGGGTGGCTCAGAAAGTGGGGCGTGACCTGATTCTTTATCGTTGCAAACGTGCAGTTTTCCTGTTCCTGCCGCATCCACGTGAGCACGGCCACGTGTAAACTTTTTTTCTGTTTGCATCACTAGTTCTGTTGATGACGAGCAAGAGCACTTTCGTATTCGTGAGCAGAGATCCTGTTCACGTACGACAGCCGGAGAAACTGTGGCTTTGCTCACCAGATGGTCAGAATTTGATTAACAGTCTCCTTCAAGGGAGCCTCAAAGGGCCACTGGCCAGTGGGTGAGCCCTTTAATTCCAAAAGCCTTTTCCTCACAGAGAAGTGAGTCCATAATAATATATTGTAAAGCCCTCCTAATCTTTGAATTTCCTTAAAAAGAACACTCCTTTTATAAAATAAGCACAGTGACTGAAGACAAAAAGGTGAACACGAATACCTGAATCTAGAAGGACGCCCAGTAATAATGCACCCACAGAATCAGAGCTTGCGAATGCTATAGTATGATCCAGTCACTTCAAGCGGCCGGGAAGAGAGAGGAAATATGGCCGGTGAATGAGAACAAAATAAAACTCTTCTGGAGCCTCCTTCCTGAAAGATAAACTCCTGCCAAGGAGCCTCTCTGGCAGGAAATAGTCAGCCCAAAGCTGGATCCTTCTAGAATGACCCAGCCAGGCTGATTACTTGTTTTAGTGAGGTTGGATTCCAGGTTCTCCATGAGTAACCAACACAAACATTGCTTAACTCGTTAAGTGTTCACCCCTGCAGCCATCTTTTCTATTCGCTTAAAATGCATCATAGCAATGGCTGAGATGTCCAATTGACGAGCTGCAGAATGAACGCGGCAAATTCAGTCAGAGGAAAATGAAGTAGGTTTTTTTAAGCTTTTCAAGAGGAGGATTCTAGGCAAGGAGCAGAGTACCTTCCATGCTTGGCCCGACATATGTTTTGAGCGTGAATTACTGGTTCAAGAGTAAGGGCTCTTAGTTCTTGTTTCTGAGTGAGCCTCATGGACAAGTAAAGTCTGTATCAGTTCAATATAAAAGGGATGAATTTAGTGTGGGAGATTTCATGCGACTCATTTTACAGAGAGAAGGCATCTTATTTAGGCACAAGTAAGGTTTATAAGGAGAAGAAGAGGCAGGACACTTAGGGCCGAGAAGCACAAATAGCAAATGAAACCAACCCAGGTTAGCAGTCCGAATGGAGACTGTTTATCCCCATTTGGATGAAGGTGCTTAACAATTAAACAGGGGGCGCCTGGGTGGCTCAGTTGTTAAGCCTCTGCCTTCGGCTCGGGGCGTGATCCCAGAGTTCGGGGATCGAGCCCTGCATTCGGCTCCTCCCTTGGGAGCCTGCTTCTTCCTCTCCCACTCCCCCTGCTTGTATTCCCTGTCTCGCTGTCTCTCTCCCTGTGAAATAAATAAAATATTTGAAAAAAAAAAACAACAATTAAACAAAACTACAACATACTGCTCCTCAACGGTACTGGGGGGCACGAGACACAGTCCTTGCCGGTAAGAGGCAAACAACCTAATTAAGAAGAGAGGGCATGAATACAAAATCCACAGAACAGAATGAGGGAGATTTTATTAGAGTCAAGAGAATGACAGAGACAAGGAACATTAGATATGTTTCAAGAAGGAGTAATCAGCAAACTCTGAATGGTCAATGAGTGTATCATCCACAATGTGACATGAAGGAAGAATAGCATTTAGACGAAGTCAGTGGGAGGGAAAGGCTGTGCCAGGACAGAAGCCCTTCTCAGGTATGGGTGTGGGAGTGGAATGGCGTGGTCTGTGCCTGAGGGATGAGAACTGCCCCAGTTTGGTTCTGAAGGAAGCGCATCCAAAAGATTCTGATGGGGGAAGTGGGCAGGCAAGACACTGGTCAGATGCCAGGTGTATATGCCATTGAAGCCGGACAAACGTGGGTCTGAAACCAAGCTTTGAGGCTTAGAATTGTATTTACCTCAAGCAAGTGACTGAGTCTCTGGGTCTTGGCTGTTCTCAGCAGCAAACCCAAGGTCCTAACAGTTTCCTCATGGGGTAGTTGTAAGGATGAAATAAGACAGTGCACGTGCTGCCTGGCTCATAGTAGTGTCTCAGGAAATGGTAGGTAGTGTGCGAACAGCTGAATGTCGCCGAGATCGTTCTGGGGGCAGCACACGGGGTGGATAAGATGTGGCGAAGTGAGGTCACACAGGCCACCTGCAGTGAGCTGCAGTTTCTGGGTGAATGGGTAAATGATTATTAACAGAAGAGGGAAAAAACAGGAGCACTGGGGGAGGCAGACATTCTAGAAAATTCAGGCAATGATTTCCACGAAGCAGTTGGATATGTGGGAAGCAGGTGTCAGCAAACTTTTCTTAAAGGGACAGAGGATAAATATTTTAGGCTTTCTAGGTCATACAGTCCCTGCCCCAACTACTCAACTTTGCCAGCAAAGCATGAAATCAGCCATAGACAATACGTAAACAAGTGGCAACTGTTTCAACAAAATTACACTTAAACAGGACGTGGCCATTCATCAACCCCTGGTCTAATGCTTACTAAGGATAAAAGATTTGATGAGACCACTGAAGTGAAGGAAGTAAGTGAAATTACTTGGAAGGAGATTCAGAGCAAAGGAGAAAATCCACTAAGGATGTAAAGTGAGAAATCATCACTATTTAAAGGGTGAACTACAGAGCACTTGGTAAGGCAAGAAAGAGGTAGGACAGTGGGGCAAAAGCAGAGTCACACAGCCCTGGGAGAGGACAACACCCAACACCACAGGCAAGAAAATGCTTGAGAAAACGAACTGGAGGGGCGCCTGGGTGGCTTAGTCGGTTAAGCGTTTGCCTTCGGCTCAGGTCATAATCCCAGTCCTGGGACTAAGTTCCTCACTGGGCTCCCTGCTCAGTTGATCAAGGAGGGTACATATACTTATTTCGAGACTGAAGAGAAGGAGCCAGTGGAAAGGAAGAGCTTAGAGAAATGGGAAGGTTCACAACAGCCAAAAGGTGAAAGCAACCCAAGTGTCCATCAACGGGTGAATGGATCAACAAAATGTGGCATATAGTTACAAACGAATAGGATTTCGCCTTAAAAAGGAAGGAAACTCTGACACAGGCTAGGACATGAACCTTGAAGACATGATGCCAAGTGAAGTAAGCCAGGCACAAAAAAGAAACAGGGTATGACTCTACATATCTGAGGTACATGGAGTGGTCAGATTCACAGAGACAGAAAGTAGAATGGTGGTTGCCGAGGGCTGGAGGCAGAGGGGTCACAGGGGTTGTTGTTTAACGGGTTCAGAGTTTCAAGTGTGCAAGATGAAGAGCGTTCTGGAGGTGGATGGAGGTGATGACAGTACAACCATATGAGCGTACTTAATACCACTGAAGAGAGCACTTACAAATTCGTAATATGGTAAATTTCATGTATGTATTTCATCACACTTGGAAAGGCAAAGGACGTTCATGGGAAATGCGTGAGATCAGAATAAATCCGTGGTGTAGTTAATAGTACTATATCAAAATTTAAAGACCTATATTCACAAATACAATAGCAGAGCAATCTTCTACTTTGAGCTATTACCTGTAATAATGTTATTTGCCCCCTTTTGTTGGCATCAGAGGAACAATTCAAACAGAATGACTAACTGTATCAACCATAAATCTAAGCAAGTATAAAGATATTTTAATCAACCGTACATAAATTATTCCCTGGTGTATTAATAAATACCTTAACCTCCCGAAGATTCATGCATTCCTCCCAGGAATAGAACTTTCTTTTCATTCTAGAAGAGAGCAAAGAAACAAATAGCGTGCTTATTCCCAGTAACGGGTTAAACCTTCTTGTTTAAAAATGTTTTCATTCTTCGGGAGGGGGTAGAAAAACAAAACCCCTCCAAAACTAAAAAACCCAAAAAACCCCAAACCCAAAACAAAACAAAAAAATGTTTTCATTCTGAATCTAATGAATAGTGCTTAAAGCTGGTTTCGATTTCTACCAAATATTATACTACCCAAAACATTCATTTTAAAATCTGGCAGTGCGATCAATCCTACATGACAAAATCTCTCAGCAGAGGCAGTGCAGGGCAGTGCAAGGAGATCTCTCCTGTGCTCTTGCTTCATCGCTAATTGGCTAACCTTGCCCTGGAGGCAAATCCCTCCGGGTTATTTGATCCAGACTAGGGCTCTCCAACAGAGCTTTCTAGATGGGAATGCTCTGTACTGTCCAGTATGGTAGCCACCAGACTACACATATCTGGGTAGTGAGTACTTGGAAT
The DNA here is from genome assembly GCF_002007445.2 of Ailuropoda melanoleuca. NCBI lineage: Eukaryota > Metazoa > Chordata > Mammalia > Carnivora > Ursidae > Ailuropoda > Ailuropoda melanoleuca. Next base: position 10,681,092 of record NC_048236.1, read on the forward strand.
ATGGCTAGCGTAACATAGGGACTTAATTTTTAATAAAATTCAGATTTAAATGCCCTATGGTTACTTGCTACCCTGCTGGACAACACAGTTTTAGACCCTCTGGTGCAGGGGTTGGCAAACTATGGCCCATGGGCCAACTCTATGCCACCATCTCTTTCTGTGCAGCCCATGAGCTAAGAATGACGTCTGTATTTTTAAATAGTTGGGGAAAACACATCAAAAGAAGAGTAAGATCTCATGATGTGTGATAATTTTATGAAATTCAAATTTCAGTTTCCATGAAGAGTCGTACTGGAATACAAACACACTCATTCATTTATACGTGACCTATGGCTGCTTTTACATGATCGCAGAACCGTGCTGGGGTAGAGACCATGTGGCCTGCAAAGCCTGAAATATTTACTGTGTGCCCCGGTACAGAAGGAGTTTGCCAACCCCGGCCTATAGCCTGAGGGGAGAGAACGAGAACCTTATGGGCTAACCAGAAACCCAAGTTTCAAGGTTCTATCTTTCATCACAAGGCAACCACGTGGTCTCACTGGACTCTTCCAGCAGCTCCAGGAAATAGATGGTACAAGGGAGGAAATGAATAAACAGAGAAGTCACGTGATTTCGCCCACGGTCTCCCTGCTGGCTAATAAGAGGCCAACTTCCAACTCTCTCCCTCACTTTCACACTCTGTCCCCAATGTCACACCGTCTGCTGGTGGAATTTATGCCCCAAATATTCTTAAGCCCCTCCCGCATGGCAGGGGCTTTCTCAGGCACTGGGATACAACGGTGAGAGGGGCCTCCCTCGTGGACCTGACATCACAGCAGGAAGGCGGGCAATTAATCATCACTTTGTGTGTGGAGTGCTGGGAAGGAAAGGCACAGGACATGGTGAGAGCAGACCCCAAAGTGACTAATTTAGTCTGGGGGTATCAGGAAGCACTTCTGGAATGAGGTGATCCTTCAGGTAAGACCCGAAGGATCAGAAGAATTTAGCCCCTGGAGGCGGGAGGCAGGGAATATCGATGTGAAGATTAGGAGCAGAAAGGGGTTTGAGGAGTTTAAGAAGCTGAAAAGCCAGAGTGGGGGAAAGATGTCGGCCGGGGGAGGGGTAGTGGCAGGAGGACTGAAGAAAACAGGGAGCAGCCGAGTGATGCAGCAGTGGTAGGTCACATTAAAAATTGGGGGATTGATCCTAAAATTGATAGGAAGGTATTACAAAATACTGTAGTTTGGGTTCCTCTGAATGCAGAGCCTGAGGCAAGGACTTGGATGCAGGTAGTTTGTTTGGGATGTGATTCCAGGAAGCCAGGGCAAGGAGCCCGGAAACTGGGAACACAGACATCAGAAACCTACTAAAGTGTGCATTACTGAGCTGACACCAAGGTGTGCAACTGGTGCTCAGTCCTGCTGGGGGCCTTCTATTAGCCCATGTAGAGGGTACCCTGGTTGAGAGTCCCCCATGTGCTTTTGGGGGGGGTGTGGTAGTGCGCATGGAACTATACACCACAGCACACTGAAGTCAGGTGGGACAAGGTGATGAGATACGGCAGCAGGGACACAGTGTCTGGGCAAATGATTTTAGACAATTAGATTCATGTGTCGAAAGTAATCCCTTCAGATTGGAATGGAGAGGGGTAGACTGGAAGCCAAGAACCCTACAGAGATTATTCTAGTGGTAGAGGTAGTAAATGGTGATGGGTTGAATGGGAGGTTCGCAGGGAGAACACAGAGAAGTAGGTGGATCAGGTAAATACATAGTAGTGAGAATCTAGGGTCTAGATAGCCAGAGGTGGGCATACAGAGGGAGGTCAGGAGGACGTGAAGGTTTTGAAGGGATAGGGAGGGAACACCGAAGGAAAAACAGGTTTGGGGTAAGAGAGGGAAAATGTTGGATAAAAGCTCAGTTTGGGATATAATGAGTCTGAAATGTCTGCAGGGCATCCAAGTGGGGACATTGAGAAAGTGACTAGATATAGATAGGTATGGTAGGCAGGCCCTAAAATGGTCCCTGAAGACTCCCACCTTCTAGCATTCAGAGCCTGGGATAACGCCTCTCCTTCAATAACTTGCTTCTAACCAATGGAATACAGCAATGTGAGAGGAGGTCACTTCTGTGATTAGTTTACAAAAGCAAAAAGATGTGATTTCCACCTTGGTAGAAGCCTCTCTTATGGCCTTCACGGCCCCCACGTCTTGAACCAAGGTGTCACGTTGTGAACTACTCTTTGGAGAGGCCCACATGGCAAAGGACTGAGGAGAGCCTCTAGCCAACCAGCCAGGAGGGACGTGAGGCCCTCAGTGCAACCATGAGGGAGGGAGGTATGGAATGCTTTCTGCAATCACGTGAGTGAGCCTGGAGTGGATCCTTTCCCAGTCCAGCCTTCAGCGAAGACCCCAGCACTGGCCAACACCTTGACTGCAGCCTCAGGAGAGACCCTAAAGTAAAGAACTCACCTAAGCCCTGCCCAGACTCCTGACTCACAGAAACTGTGAGATAATAAATGTGTGTAGTTTTAAACCACAAATTCCTGGGGTACGTTGTTATGCAGCAACAGATAACTAATACAGTTTTCTTTCTAATAAAATGTTTCTAAACCTGCTCGTTACTATGTCACAATGTAAGATACTTTGAAAAAGTACTAGTGCCCTATGCAAATCCAAAGTAGGAATGTGTTTAAGACCTCTGCCGTGAACATTCCAGAGCCAACAATCACCTAGCCTGCAGAAATCAACGTCTAAAACTTTCCTCCGTGCCTCCCACCCGCTCCCCTTTAGAAATTTTTCAATGATGAAAAGCCCAGAGGGTAGGGTTCAAACGATGCTGACAATGTGTAGTTGATGAACTGATGTGAGTGGAAGAATAAAACTTACTTTTTAATGGCAATCAGTTCCCCAGACTCAATGCTTCGTCCCAGTAGGACGGAACCATAGGTTCCATCCCCGAGTTGCTTGATCGTTGTGTATCTATTCATGGTGTGCCCGCTCAGGCCGGACACTCATCTCAGGGCCGAGGCGGTGCAGTCCTGCAGAGGCGGCAGGCCTCCCCGGAGTGTAACCAGATTTTTCGATGGCAGCACCAGCACAAGGTATTCAACAGAACGTGACTATCTCCCAAATACATATTTTCAAAGATCAGTCTTCTGCCTGTAGAGAAAAATGAGAGACAAGGGTAACTGCTAATGTACATTTTAAGTTTGTGCATTTTTATTGTCTAAATCAGGGGTCAGCAAACGATTCCCCTCCTGCCGGCCACCAGTTCTTATAAATAAAGTTTTACTGGAACACGGTTATGGCCACTCACATATTGTCTACAGATGCTTTCACACACAAGAGCAGAATTCAGTAGCTGTGACAAAGACTAAATGGCTTACAAAACCTAAAATATTTATGATCTGGACCTTTATGGACGAAGTTTGCCAACCTCTGGCCTAAATAATGCTCTTTTTAATTTTTATAAGATGAGAGATACCATTCGTGGAAAGTGAATTTGTCACTGACTCAGAAATGAATCAGTTGCAATTCAGGGCTTTTCTGCTGACCAGCCACTGTGGGCAAACACTGCATGAAAACTACCATCGACAAAAATTGCCAAGCCACAAAAGTCTGTACTAAATATACTGAGCTCTGTGTAATTCTGCTATGATTTACAATGTAACAAAGCCAAGAGATGTTAAAATTAAAGTTCTCCCAATACGGAATTTACATGTGCTCCACGAACTATTTGTGGCTAGGCATCAACAGTATTATTTTTACTACTAGACATACAGAAGCTAAACAAAGAACGACTAATTTCTTAAGGTCTGTAAGTAGGGTGTGCCCTTTTAAAAGTCATTCAGTTGTGTTTTCTTTAATAACAAATCATTGGTTTTGCAATTTATAAAACTGAGTCATTTAATCTGCCTATAATAAAGAAAATATAGTAATAATGTTAAGTGATTAAAATGCTTTTATGTAGACATTAATAAAATAAAAATGCTAAAATAAAAAAAAAGTTTTTTTGCTTATTTTGTTTTTTTAATATAAGCTCTACACCCAACATGGAGCTTGAACTCACAACCCTGACATCAAGAGTTGTCACATGCTCTACCAACTGAATTGACCAGGCACCCTGAGGAAAATACGGCTGTCAAACTATCTGAAAAATCAAAAGATGAGAAAACACTGATTAGAAGTATGTGACATTCTGCATCTAAATCCAGTCCATGCAGGTTCTCCTTCCAGAAGAATTCCAATCAATAAATGTAGAAGGAAAGAGGGAAATAAAAACTGTTAGGCAAATACCACAGTAAGATTTGTTGCAGACAACAGCCACTGATGGATGCAAGTATGAGTGGATAAAAGGTTGAGGGGAAACAGGATATTTACATAGTTTCAAAGTATCTCTAAGATACTTATTAATGTCAAAGAGAAAGATGGTAACTCTATAGGGAAAAATCAAGCAGACACTTCCTTACCCAAGTGATCAAATTCAATGTCACCATTAATAAAACTTATGACATCATGAACCCTGGATATGATGCTCTCAGAAGGGGACATCTGTTCCGTGGTATTCTTATAAAAAATGCAGAACCTCAATCTATTCATAAGAAAACTTCAGACTAACCCAAAATGAGAGACATTCTACAAACAAATGACCAATAGTCTTTAAAAGTGTCAAGATCATAAAAGGCAAGGACAGGCTGAGGAACTGTCACAGACTGGAGGCATTTAAGAGACGTGACAGATAAGTGCATGTGGGATCCTGAATAGGACGCTGGAACAGAAAAAAGACATTAGTGGAAAAGTTGGTGAAATCTGAATCAGATCTGTAGTTTAGTTAATAGCACTGTACCAATGCTAATTTCCTGGTTTTGACCATTGTTCTATGGTTATAGAACTTATTAATATCAGGTGAAGCTGGATTTCTAGGAATTCTCTCTATGGTTTTCTGTAACTCTTCTGGAAGTCTAAAATTAGTTTGGAATTAAAAAAATAAATCCAGGGGCACCTGGTTGGCTCAGTCAGTAGGGCATGTGACTCTTGATCTTAGAGTTGTAAGTTTGAGCCCTACATTGGGGGTAGAGATTACATTAAAATTTTTTTAAAAATAAAATCTTAAAAAATAAATCCAGTCATAACCTACTAAATGGGAGAAGTAACTGCAAATGATGTATCTGATAAGGGGTTAATATCCAAAATATATAAAGAACGTATACAACTCAATACTAAAGAAACTAAAACTGGGCAGCGAACCTGAACAGATGTTTTTCTGAAGAAGACATACAGGTGGCCAACAGATACATGAAAAGATGCTCGACATCACTCATCATCAGGGAAACGAAAATCAAAACCACCACCAAGATACCACCTCACACCTTTCAGAATGGCTAACATAAAAAAACACAAGAAACAACAAGTGTTGGCAAAGATGTGGAGAAAAAGGAACACTCATGCACTGTTGGCAGGAATGTAAACTGGTGCAGCCACAGTGGAAAATGGCATGGAGGTTCCTCAAAAAATTAAAATAGAATTACTATCGGATCCAATAATTCCCCCAAAGAAAACAAAAGCATGAATTCAAAAACATATATGCACCCTTATATTTATTGCAGCATTATTTAGAATAGCCAACATAGGGAAGCAGCCCAAGTGTCCATTGATAGATGGATGGATGAAGATGTGCTTTATATACACAATGGACTATTCCTCAGCCACCAGAAAGAATGAAATCTTGCCATTTGCAACAACATGGGATGGACCCAGAGAGTATAATGCTAAGTGAAGTAAGTCAGTCAGAGAAAGACAAATACCATACAATTTCACTCATATGTGGAATTTAAGAAACAAAAAGAAACAAAAAGAGACCAAAAAACAGACTCTTAAATATAAAGAACTGTGGCTGCCAGAGGGGAGGTGGTGGAAAAAAAGTCCAGCCTATGCTCTTGCAAAGGTTGTGTGGGTCTTTGGGAAGCTTTAAATGTAAAACTTATGCCTGATTTCACCACACTCTATGATATAACTGGAGAGCTTTCAGAGACCAAACTCCCCCACCCTGAACTCATTCCCCTCCCCCAGAGCCATTTTAAGGCCCCTGATTAAAGGGGCACTTTCCTTCCTCTTGAAGCATGACAGGATCAAACTCCCTGCAAGTTCCTACAGCAGCCCTTCACAGTGATATATTCTACTGCTGATTAACAACTACTTATAAAACACCTCCTATGTGACAGACCCTATGTTCAAGCCTGGGGTCAGAAAGAATATAAAATATTGTTCCTTTTTTCTAAGATCTTAGAGTCTCGTGGCAGGGGGATGAGGGTGGTGGGTAGGCCCAGATATGTACTCATGAATATGCACTGAGATATTTCAAGTATGCTTAGGTTTCAGGTATAGGACATGCGTGAGGTTAAAGGGAAAGTTCCCTGGCTTACACAGCTGGGTCAATTCCATCCGGGCTGAGGATGGGCAGAAGCAAAGTCTTCACAAAAGATGGAGCTTGAGAGAACAAGAAAAGTAGGTGTTTTGTAAGGTAAGGCATTCTAGCAGTCCAAGGAGCAGAAACAAAGACATCGACCTGGGAGGGAGGGAGAGGTGGGGAGATTACAACTGGAGAGAGAGAACCCCAGAGTTGTGTTTGTGGAGGGCCTTAGCTGCCATTTTGAAAAACATAGGCTTTGACTGGGTCCTGTACCAAAGGAGACGAAAGTACTACAAAGGACATCACTGGGCCAATGAAAAGTATTGGAATATATACGGTAGATTAGGTAAAAGTATTGCATCTGTATTAAATTTACTGAAGTTGATATCTGTCCTGTGGTTCTGTGGAAGAACATAGTCTTATTTTTAGAAAATATACCCTGAAGGATTTATAAGTAAAGGAGCATGATGTATGCAATTTATTCTCAACTGGGTAGAAGAAAAATATTGTGTATGTGTGTTGGCGGGGGGAATGGTGTGAGTGTAGAGAGAGAGGGAACAAATGGGGTAAAATGTTAACAATAGGTGAACTTGCGTAAAGGTATATGGGTATTCTTTGTATTAGTGTTGCAAGTTTTCTGTATGTTTGAAATTATTCTACATTAGAAGTTTAGAAAGTTCTCCTCAGAATGGTAGAGCAAGTGAATCTTTAAGAAGATACATATTGCAAACATTTTATTTCAGCTTAAGACACACAAGTGTAGATTTATTCAATAAAACTTAATATTAGAACACTATTGGGGTGCCTGGGTGGCACAGTCGTTAAGTGTATGCCTTCGGCTCAGGTCATGATCCCAGCGTTCTGGGATCGAGCCCCACATCGGGCTCCCTGCTCACGGGGAAGCCTGCTTCTCCCTCCCCCACTCCCCCTGCTTATGTTCCCTCTCTTGCTGTCTCTCTCTCTGTCAAATAAATAAATAAAATCTTTAAAACAACAACAACAACAACACTGTCATACATCATGGCTGCGTCTCAACACAACACAGAAGTACTTGAACCACAACATAAACAATTTTTGACTCTGCGTTTGTTTTCCCTTTTTCTTCTTTTTCATATTTACCTCCATCTCTATTTTTTATTTTACAAGATTTTATTTATTTATTTGGCAGAGAGAGAGAGAGCACAAGCAGGGGGAGGGACAGAGGGAGAGGGAGAAGCAGGCTTCCTACTGAGCAGAGAGGCCGACGCAGGGCTTGATCCCAGGACCCCAAGACCATGACCTGAGCCAAAGGCAGATGCTTAATCAACTGAGCCACCCAGGTGCCCCAAGGTTTTTTGCTTTTGTTTTTTTAACTTAAGAATAACATGATCAGATTCGCATTTTGTAATCCAGCTGATTAGAATATTTTTCTTAATGTTCAACTAAAACTTGCCTGTTCTAATTTAAGCTAATTTCTTCATGCTTCGTTTTTTTTTTTCAGATATAAAGAAACTATCCCACAAAAATGTGTTTGTACATGAAATTAGTAATCACATGTGTGTCTCTCAGCCTTCTGCTTTAATTATGCAACCTTTCCTCATAGGACCTTTTCCCACTCCTTTAATTATCTTTGGCATTCATCTCTGAATCCTCACAAACATCTCCATCCCTGTGATGAGCTGTGGTGACCAACCTTAATAATGATGTACATTCCAGTAGCATATGGGCTCTCCCCCACTTTTTTTTTTGCAATGGCATTATATTACTGATTCATATCTATAAATTATTAATCCTAGAAGCCTTTCTTTGGTAGGTAATAGCCCACTACTTCCTCATCCAATTAAATTGTGTAATTGGGACAACGCTGCTAGATTATCATTGAGAAAGCCATTTGTGAAAGAATTAGGAACTTTAGTGAAGTCAAGGTACAGTGAGTCATTCATTTAACACACTGTCACCCTCACAACTTCTCCTTGTTACAGTCTGTCATATTATCATAGCACAAAATTCAATTACTCTAGCAGCATTGGACTCTCACCATGCCATGATAGCTGCTTTTTAATCTTACATTATTTCAGGTGATTACATAGTGATTGTACAATGGATCGACTGGTGTCTCTTTGGGCACTGATGTCAGGTTGAGAGCGTACAATTTTATTGAACCTTTACTGAGATGCTAAGTATCATGCAAAGCTTTTGGGGCACGCTATGAATTAGGTAAGGGTCCTTCCTTAAATAACTCACAACTGACACGATCACGAAAAATGCAGAAAGTACTATGAGAATATGGTAGAGAGAGCAACCGACTCTTGGGTGGAGGGAGGGATCTGACAATCCTTCAGAGAAGAAGCAGTACTGAGGTTCTGAAGAATGAGCAAGGTTTTATTATACAGAAAAGGGAGAGAAAGGAATTATAGATGGAGGAAACTATGTGCAAAAGATTGGTGGTACAGGACCTTGGTGTGTTCATGAGACGGCCAATGCCCAGTGGTTCTATCCCTGGCTGAACATTAGAATCCCCTTTTAACAAATACTGATGCCCAGGCCTCACCTCTAAGGGTCAGGTCAGGGGTGGGGAAATGAGTTTCAGTAGTTAAGAAAGCTTTCCAGGTGACTCTAATGTGCAACCAGGCTGTGAAGTATGGGGCTAAGGCATAAAGACCATTAGGGCAGTAAGGAAATGGCAGGAAATGCCTAGAAAGTCAGGGTGGGGCCCAGTTGAGAAGGGGTTATATTTGTCATGGAGGAGTTTGGTCTTACCTTGCAGACAGGAGCTCTCCAGGGCTTTTAAGTAGAGAAATGGCAGGAGGAAGATTGCTTTGGAGACCACACAGATGTTAGGATAGACAGACTAGAGGCAGAGAGACGAGTTTGGAGCGTTGGCAGGAGTCCACATGATACGTGTTGAAGGCCTGAACAAAGGACCTGGATGGGATGACTCTCTGATACGGGAGACACAGGTTCAGAATATGGAATGTGTGTACATGTGACTTGGACAAGGTGCGGAGATGATGGGTTCTGCTTTCTAAGGTGTAGGATTTGACGTATGTACAAAACCTCTCATTGGAGATGCTCAGATGCTCAGGAGACAGTACAAGTAGTTCTAACGTTTATTTTTTCCAAAGATAATGCATTATTGGAGCTCTTATTAGGAGCACAGCATTCAGACAAGGTTGATACATTGCACAACTCTGGTCATTTCAACTTTGGGTGACAAACTTCAAGAGAGACATTAAAGAACATAACAAAGGGCCTAAATAAAAGTAGCTGAAGAAAAAATACTTGAAGTAAAAGAGAATTGGGGAGCCACGATCATTGTTTCAAGTGTACAGAGGGGCGTAAGAAAGAAGGATTAGTTGTACCATGTCTGGATCCAGAGAGCAGGACCCTGACCACTGTCTGAGCCTACTGGTCCCTATTCTAGTGAATTATTTCCCATACTCAAAAAATGCAGTGGTATTATTCAAATTAGCATTACATAAGAAGCATCGGTCCACCCACGGTCAGTTCTGAGCACATCCCAGCAGGAAGTGGTTAAATACATTTGAGATCAGCATTTTCAGTTGTTCGCCATTTTTGTGGTGGCCCAAATATGATGACTCATGTCATAATCTGAAACTGAACAAAACCTCACTGCTGCTCCGGGAAAACAACAGGGCAATGGACAATGCACTAGAAAAAAGAAGGGAGAGGCAGCGGATGCTTTTGCTGATCCACCCAATAGCAGCGCTGCCCTTCTTGCTTAATTTTCAAAACCCTGATTTTATTCAGGATCCAACATAATCAGGGATGGCAGCCACCTCCCACAGCCCCAGGGCATGAACTCTGATCAGTCTATGCCAAGCAAAGCATTTCCACTTGCCATTGAAATCTATGTGGGAATGGGTCTATGGCTCTCACTCGTAAGATGGAAAGGAAAGTGAGCTGGGAAGGGAAAAAGAAAGGCTTCTGAGAAGGACTCTCCTCCCTGATAAATACAGCTGACAAAGAGGTTGCTCTATGTTTCTGCCTTAAACATGGTTGCATAAAACTGTCGTAATTAGGGCTGAGACAGCCTTTTAGTGACTATGAGACATCAACTCTAACCATGAGAATCCTGTCTGCAGAGAATGGATAAAACGAAAGAAAGAGTATGAGTCTGTGATGATCACGTTGGGCTGCTGCACGATCTCTGAAAATACTAGCCTTAGATTTGTCGTTATATGATCTAACTAAAGGTCTTTGTTCCTGAAGCCAATGTTAGATATTCCATTGAGTATGGCTGAAAGCATTCTGGATACAGTAGACTAAGGCTACTCTGATTTAAGAGATAAAATACAAAATTCTATCTATATAGGAGATGATAGCTCAATCTATCAATCGATTGAACTTCTGTAGCTAGCATGGTTTTGAAGACTGAAAGAGGAATATAGGTGGAGAAAAATTAGAAGGTAATTCTGTTAGCCTAAGGTTCATTTTCCATCCATGATCTGCTTCCATTTCGGAAAAAAAAATGACTACAAATCTTGGGTGAAACAAGGATGAGTGTCCAAAATGGCCCCGGGTGTCACTCAGGGTTGCCTAGACAACTAGCCAACTGGGACTGGGCTTCCTTCTCCCCAAGATTTATCCAAACCCACCTTCTCTTGGGCCTTGAAGGTCCCTCCATGGTAGGCAGATGGTCTTCCCAGACAAGGACTCTACAGATGGCACCTAAACCCAGATTCTGCAGATCCTCTGAAAATGGCCCAACAGACAAGACTGCTCTGATGCCCACGTGGGACCCAGTCTATGTGCTGCTGATAGTAAAACTTACCACACGGAACAAGGGAGTTTAAGTTAAAGGCAACCAAGGAAATCATAGAACTCTCAGTCTGAGTTTTAAGAAGAAAGCAGTTTCAGCATACTAATGACTATTTGTACTACACTCCTCTTTGATGCTTGAGAGACATTTACATCTACAGAGTCAGTTCTTTAAAAAAAGCAAACATCAAATGTGTAAAATGCATATGTGAAATAAAAAGTTGGGTACTGCAGGGTATTTTATTAACTCACTGTTTTGGAATGCTCGTTTAGAACAAAAGCCACTAAGCTAAACTAGGCTCTTAACTGTAGCTAACTCAAGTCTCAACTCAGCATAAAAACAAACCAGTCGTATCATTCTGGTTCCTCTCAAGCCCCTCTTGTCAGCTCCTCTCCACAACACTGTGTCTGTAAGTCATTCTATTGAGATCTCAGTACATAAACAGAAGACAGTTTCTACTTTTGGGTTCTTTACAATTGGTAAAATTTTACAATTATTACAATTTGGTAAAAAGCAAAGTAGTCTTTTCCATGGTTGTGCGGTATACCCACATTCATGTTGCACAATACAGAAATATGTGAAATATATATATATTTATAGAAGTATACAAATATTTAAGGGCACCTGGGTGGCGCAGTCTTGGTTTTGGCTCAGGTCATGATCTCAGGGTCCCGGTATCGAGCCCCACATTGGGCTCCACACTCAGCACAGAGTCTGCTTAAGACTGTCCCTCCCTCTCCCTCTGCCCTCCCCCCCAACTCCTCCTCTTTCTCTCTCAAATAAATAAATAAATCTTTTAAAAAATTATATGAATATTTATTTCAGATATACAGGAATATCTGAACTATGCTCAAAAAATTGAAGTATCCACAACATATCACACAAGTGAAAAATTATGCACAAGGCACTATGCTCAGTTCTGAGACACAAGATCCGAAGAGCTGAAGGAGGTGGACCTGGCCTCTAGGACCTTCACATCTAGCTAGGGAGGTGGAACATATACAATGACCAGGAGACCCGGCAGGTGAGGTAGGTTCCTGGGAGGGGTGGAGACCATGAGGATACGATGGGTGCCCAAGTAAAGAGAAGTCACTTTGTGAACCACTGGCTAGGAATCTCTAGGCTTTTGGGCCACCTATCTCTAAATAATAGCTAATTTCTCTTGCTGAGGACATGCCATTTACCCATATAAAAAGTTTTCCTTACCTGCTATAGTAGTTTCCCAAGGCTGCTGTAACAAACTACCATAAACCTGGTGGCTTCAGGCAACAGAAATTTATTCTCTTACAATTCTGGAGGTCAGAGTCCAATACAGGGCTTCTCAATGGGCTGAGATCAAGGTGTGGGCGCTTCCTTCAGAGGCTCTAGGGGGAAATCCCTTCCTTGTCTCTTCCAGCTTCTGGTGGCTGCTGGCATTCCCTGGCCCTGGCCACATCACTGCAGTGTCTGCCTCTGGGGTCCCATGGCCTTTCTTCCGGGTGGTGTCAAATCTCCCTCTGCTTCTCTCTTATAAGAACTTGTATTTGCATTTAGGGCCCACACAGATAATCGAGGGTACTCTCCTCACCTCAAATCCCTTAAACCCCAAATCACATCTGCAGTCTATTTTGCCATACGAGGTAACATTCATAGGTTCCGGGGACCTGATATCTTTGGGGGATATTATTTAGCCTACTACTCTCCAACGTAAGTCCCAAAGACTTTCAATCAGCTGAATCACGGAGCGATGCTTTTCATTCACTCAAAGCTGAGTGTTTTAGGAATGTTATCAGAAGTCTGTGCTTACTTGCCCAATGAACAAGGGGATTCCTCTCTGAAAGACAGAGAGGATTTCTAATTTTGCACAGTGGACAAGACTTCACAATTCTGGCTGAAACCCTGAATATATGACATTAGCATATGGAGATCCCACACAGTGAGGACCAGGGGTAGCAAACCAGCAGCCTGAGAACTGAATTCAGAGGTGTGCTTTGAGTCTATATTTAAAAATAGGGACTCTCATATAAAAATGAGATTTGGGGCTTCTCTGGAAAAACCGAAGACCTAGTAACATGAGCTCCTTAGCCTTCGATGGTAATAAAAAGCCAGAGAAACGTCACCATCCTTTTAGAATGAGCAAGGGTCTCCAGGCTCATCACGGTCCCCATCCTGCCTGTTGTCCCTAAAATGGATACCATATGGTATCCAATGTTGCCAATATTTTTAGTTGTCATTTATTTTTGTACCTTCACACCACTTGTTTTACTGAAAGAAAAATATTTCTCTGTTCCTGGACCTCCATCAAAAGTGACAAAGTAAAAGACCGCCTGAAAAACCGCTCCTGTTTGGAGAAAAACTGGAGAAGAAAAAATTGTTCTGTTTTTTTGTTTTGTTTTGTTTTGTTTTTTAAAGAGAAGAGCAATTCCTTTACTGTTTCACAAGCACATACCCAGCTTCTCTGAATCTTCTGTATTTCTTCCTCTGCCTCCGACAGCATTTGAATTCGCAGCTCGTGGTACAGACTGCCTGAGAAGGGAACGGAATTCAGCAGCCCATCCTTTCTTGGGAATTAGCTAACCAGATGATGGGCAGTACTCTAAATACTGCTCTGATTCCAAGAATTAACTTGGATAAAGCACTCACCAGAATTAATCCACACTTAGCCTCCAAATACATCAAATAAGCCCAAAGGAAAGTGATGATGATAATTTAAATACTTGGTATGTGTACAGTACTATTACAAGTGCTTTGCATATATTAATTTATTCAATTCTCAATACTCCACCAGTAGGCACTATTACTATCCCTATCTTACAGATAAGGAAACTGAGGCACAAGGAACTTGTCCATGGTACTGTGATCACCAACCCGCCTCCCCCCAATTTTCTAGATAAGGAAACTGAGACACAAGTGGCTTGCCCAAGGTTATATAACTAATAGGTGATAGAACTGAGATAGGAACCCAGGCTGACTGCACCCAACTCAAAAGAAAGGTTGCAAAAGATCCAAAGATCATGAAACCTTTTGAGGATTTGAGAACGAGAGGAACTGGAAGTACTTTGTAGCTCAAAGTCCAAATATGGAAACCAGTGATGTGGCCATGTTCTAGTTGGCCTCGTTCTGTAATAAAACATCAGGGAACCCAGCAGGGACCTCCCCAGCACCGACTGTCTACAATGGAGGCAAAGTGAATGCAGACAAAGAGGGACTGGGTCCCAGTTTCAACTCAAATGCATCGTCACATAGACTGATCTCACAGGCTTGTTGACTGCTTTTAAATAGCAAATGATGCAGTTGTTTGAATGCCTTCACCTGTCCTGTGGAACAATCACCATTCCTTGATTTTTGTGTGGTTTTTTTTTTAAAGGAAAAGTTTTTATTTTTATATTATTATTTTTTTGAACTTATTTTTTTTTTAAAGTAATTTGTACACCAAACCTGGGACTTGAACTCAAGACCCCAAGATCAAGAGTCAGATGTCCCACTCACTAAGCCGGCTAGGAGCCCCCTCCTTGGGTTTTTAATACTGGGTATGAGGTGTCAGCCTTTGCCTTTATCAAGGGACCCACCCAGGATGGAAAGACTCTTGGGCAAAGACTATTGTTGGGATCATTTAGTGCTCTTTTTAAAGAAGCTCTTTTTAACTCAAACAGTAAAGTTTTTCTGTGACTCTGTCACATAGTGTAGATGGTCCCAAACCATTATTCTGGCAAAAACTGAGATGCTCTTGACACACCCATTTTTTGGTAACACATCCCGTCTTTTGATGAACATTAAACAGAAGTCTTTTTCCCATGATGCTACTTGATGCAGGCCCAATATGTTCTGGGTCCAATTTCTTGGTTTTCCTTTATAGGATACATAACAGAGTATATAGAGAGATTGGGATGTAAAATATACATCATTTGTAAGATAGCAGTTTGATCACTTAAATCGGTCCTCTCAGGATTTGCTCGGTCTCGTCCAGACCACATGGGTAGGACCATAGGCACCAACCCCTGTGACTCGGAGTACCTCTTGGTCCTTGGGTTTACTTTCTGTGCAATCGGGACATTGGACTTGATGAAGTGAGGTGGTTTCCCGCTCTAATGATCTGTGGCCCTGGGACTCTGTGTCAGGACTCAAGTAAGTGTTGTCTAAAAAAAAAAAAATGGACCAGTGTTTCCACTTTCCCCGTCACATGCACAAAAGCTAGCAAAGAGAAGGTAGTAGCCCAGAGCGACCCTGTACGCTACACATCTCTCTGTTACAGGGGACAGTGCCCCGCTGACTCAGCCAGGCCCCCAGATCAGAATCTACTCCTTCTCTTCCCTTAGTTCAGCTCAAACATCACCTCAAGAGCCTCCCGTCCCACAAGAGGCCAGCTAACAGCTCTCTCCCCCAGCCACCATAGCACCCTGTCCCCACCTCACTGCCAGCCCTTCCCTGGGGTCAGTGACACGCAGGCCTGCCCTCAGCATTGGCAGGACACTCACTGTGCTTCCTTCATCTCTGTGCCCTTGCACCTCACATTCCACTTGCACACTGTAGGAACTCATTGTTCCCATGGTCAAGATTTGAATTTAGTCTTTGCTCTTTATTTCCCGTACCACCCTTGGTAAGTATATCCCAACATAGAGCTATTTCCTCACATGCAACGTAACGATCACCAAATTGTTTGACCTGATCTGAAATGCTCTGAAATTCTAAAATGGAAGAATAGTAAATGCCATAGAAAGGCTGACGCAGGCAGGCCGCCGGGGCCCTCCCACCCTAACACCAGAACTACTGCATCTCAGGGAATCACAGAAAGTCCTCTTCAACATGATCAGCTCAGGCCTTTGGCCTTTGGGCAAGGCTGTCCTCAACGAACACAGACATACAGCTTTCTTTTGCCTGCAGAGTTCCGGCAAATCTTTGAAACAAATGTCATGGTTTCTCCGGCTAGGTGACATTGGGGAAAACCTTCCTGCGATCCGCCCCAATTCCCTCCCTTCAGCTTCAGTCCTCAGCAGAGGCCAAGAACATCTGCTCCTGGCCACCAGCTCACACCGGCTACCCTGCTCATTCACAGCCTGCAAAACAGGCTGGAGGCAGGGACAATGGAAGTCCGTTCGTCAGTCTGAAACTTGGACCGTCACTGAATAAATGTCACAGTTACTAATTTTTTAAGAGAGAACACAGAAAACTGTACACAAATTTGGTCTTGTCTGGGAATTGTGGTTCACTGGCCCTGCTAAATTCAGCCCCTTCTGAGCAGCTTTTCTCCCGCAGCCTTAATTGTGTTACACTGAAACTCATCTGTCCTCATAGGAAAGCTGAAATATGTGCCAAATCATTAAACGGCCCTTCTCATGGCACTTCAGAGTTCCATTTTACCTTATCCTGCAGGTAACGAAGAATCGTATTCTGGGTCCAAACGTGTCATAACTTTACAAGAGTTAAATTAATCCTGTTAATTTATTTTAAAAGGGTACTAAAAATAGCACATCTGTGTTTATATTTTTCTCTCTGGGGCCTAATCTTTCTGCCCATATTCATTTCAGCAAAAATGTCTTCCAAGTACTTTGCCTCTTGGATTAGCACTTTTTTTCTGCACTGGGGACAGCAGCTCAAAGCTAGAAGGCCACAGGAATCTTCTTTACTTGGAATTTACTTTGCTTTTACCTCAGCAAAGGCGTGCATTCAAGATGCTTTTAGCTATTGCAGCAACTGGAGTGAGGGGAGAAGAAAACTAGCTAGTTGGTGTGCCTCTGCTGTTCCCCAGGTGCCATGCCATGGCTCTCTCTCCCTCTCCTCCTTCCACCCTACTTCTGAGCAAAGAACACCTCATGCACCAGGGTCCTTAATACCACGAGAAGGATCCATGACGTCCCATTGCTTCTACTGTACCAAAGGGTGCTCCTGTCCTGAACCAAAAAAAGCCTTCAGCCACTTGTAGATTATTTCTAAACGAGGGCACATCACTATAGGGGGCTCATGGGGCCTGGGAGGAGCTGCAGTCAGCATGAAACGCAGAAGAGCGAGAGGAAGAAAACGTACACTGACTTGTGTGAAAGTGTGGATGAGCTCAGGGACAGTCCCCCCACGCTTACCAATGAAGGCTGTCGAGGGTGGCAACAGTCAGGCCCCCCGGCCTGCCTGAGTACCGCCCTGTGGTTGAAGGAGGGGCAGGGCAGGCTGAGGTGGAGATGGGGGGGGTGCACGAGAACATACCATATATCTCAAGGGCTGTGAAAATCTTAAACTCGGAGCTCATCTCACTCAATGCAAGGTCCTTCACTAGCATACACAACAAGTCAGCAACACACACTGAAGAGGGAAAGGCTTACTATAAGCAATAAAATAGGGCAGAGGTCAGCAAGCGTTTGCTGTGAAGGGCTAGTAAATATCTTAGGCGTTGAGGGCTATGTCTCTGTCACAAGTACTTAACTCCGCCAGTGCAGCACCAAAGCACGGAGACCGTACAGAAATGAATGAGCTGTGTTCCCACACAGTCTATTTAAAAAAACAGGCAGCAGGCAGAATATGCCTACAAAGCACAATTTGTCTACCCCTGAAACAGAGGAAATCTGCATATAAACAAACATTTTGGCCCTCTCCATATAAGCCTTCTGTACACTGGGGTTCTAGGGGTTATGGGGTTATACAAAGTGTGTTTCTCCCGAGAAGATAAATGCCTTGAGGGCAGAATTTTTATTAAGTTCATAACTCTCTTCCCAGCACCTACACATGGACCTGGCACGCAGTTGGCACAGACAGCTGCTCACAATAAATGTGTGTTGATGAATAAATTAATGAAGGAGCATATTATGGGTCTGTAAAGGGTAATTTTCACTACTGCTGACTCTCCTGTACCACCAACCGCAGTCCTACTGCCAACCCATCCCCTTGTACCTCCCTTCTTTGCAAGACGGGACGATTATGTGGGGGCCCAGGGCACAAAAATTATGAGTCCTTCTATGAATTTTTACACAAATATACGAAAACATTTGTTTTTTAATAGCTAAGATAATATGCAGGAATATGTATCTTTTTTCTCACTTGGTCTTGTCTGAGTTAAATCACTCTTTAATACATTTACTTTCAGAGCAAAGGCAGCATCCAAGAAGCCAACACCATTAATTACCATCTTCTGGAAACTACAAGTTCATGCAGACAGTAACTTTCATGATATTGTCAAATATGTAGTTGGACGTTACACGTAATACTTGACCTTTGGCTCTGGGACATTACCTTCCATAGTAACCAGGAGGGCAGTCACTTGTTATCAGCACTTTATCACAGGTCATATCACAGCTACAGGAAGGTAAATCATGACTCACCTTGACGTTTCTCACAAATATGGGGCTCTCACAAGTTCTTGGCCATCACTGTACATTTATCAAGCGGCTACTAACAGCTCTGGGCAAGGTGGAAAAAGTACCAAAGGAAATGCAAGGCACTATTGGGGCCCTCCCATTTTAAAAAATTGAGTTAAGACAACAAACTTAAAATTCAGGGGGCGCCTGGGTGGCTCAGCAGTTAAGCGTCTGCCTTCGGCTCGGGTCATGATCCTGGGGTCCTGGGATCGAGCCCCGCATCGGGCTCCCTGCTCGGCGGGAAGCCTGCTTCTCCCTCTCACACTCCCCTTGCTTGTGTGCCCTCTCTCGCTGCCTCTCTCTGTCAAATAAATAAATAAAACCTTAAAAAAAATTCTGGAAAAATTTAAGGTAGGATAATATATAACCCAATACTAATCAGTATAGATTGAACGCTAACTAAGTTCAACAGGACCTAAATTCAATGTGGATATAGCATAAGGGTGAGGAAACTTTAGACTACAGAATTAGATTTTTTTTTTTCCTATAAGGGACTTTAATAATGATCCAATACCTTCACTCTACGGATGAGACCTAGAGACCCAATTAATATGAATAGAATCTTTGTTATCTTCAGAGAAGCATATTTTTAAATATGTGAATGTAAGAAGTGTTCTAATAGTCTTTTTAAAGTATGTAAATATATTGTTAATCCTGAACCACATATTAAAAAGAAGGGGCAGAGGATGTACTAGCTTCAAACTCGGAGACAAATTCACAAGTCCACACGTACAGGGTTTCAGCTCCCTTGCACAGGTAAGCCTGACCACAAGCACTCTTTCTATGAAGGTTTCAACTTTCAAAGCACCGTGAGTCAGGCACTGACTCACTGTGCAAGGACACTTCAGTTTCCTTGCAAGGAAATCAGGAATGGAAGCTTTCCACTTGGATTAAGTATTTCCCTAGATCGGCGGAACAGCAGTATTTTCCTAACATCCCACAGCACCTCACTAGGAGCAGAGAGGGTGAGTGTGAGCGTCCACAGCAGCTTTCTTTACCATCTTGAGAAGACCTGGGCTGCTTCTTTTACTTCTTTGCCTGCAAATAAAGACATCTCTGATTTCTTCCTGCCATAATTAGCATTGTAATGCAATTTGCCCCACAAAATGACTTGCTTTACCAAATTGCTTTTACGAGGTCACTTTCCAGAATACATGTGTACACTGATAATAACATTAGAGCTCTTTCGGGATAAGCAAAGTCACAACCTAGGATATGGTTGCATCATAACCCCCCAACAGCCGCACGTGTTGATGTCCGAAGAGAGGAGATTTCTAGTCCTCCAGTCGGATGCCCCTCTCAGGACGCTGTGCTTGGCAAAGACTTCCAATGAGAGAATTTACAGTTCAGTGAGACCCTACTCACAGGCTCACAGATCAACATACACAGAAAGGTCACTGTATCCAGAATTCTGCCAAGAAAGTGCCAGGCATGGAGTCCTGCCATAAATACAGACACTCACACACACCCCACCAGCAGAAAAAAAGAAGGGCTAGGTACAGCTCCAACTCAGCAAGATCCTGCAAAATGAAATGGAGGAGCTTTCTGCAACAGAAGCAGTGAGAGAAGAAAAACCACACACACACACACACACACACACACACACACACACACACAAAACTAGAAGGCAGTAGTGTTCCTGGCAAGGTTCAGATGGAAAAACAGCAACGGATCCCAGAAGCAGAGCTGTAGCCAGGAATAACCTCAGCTCAAGCCATGTTAAGTAAGGGCAGGATAATACTCACCGAGGCTTCACTGCGCAGTTGCCCTGTCCTCTGGGTGTCCAGACTGAGCCATGACTTGTTGTCTACTACAAGTCAGTCCACAAATACCTACCAACTATGTCCTAAATGTTCAGGCCCCTTTGAGTCACTGAGTCACTGTTGGGGGGGGCGGGGTTTGAGCAAATTTTAGTCAGGCATGTCAGGCACTGTTGAGGCACCATAGACCATTTTCACACCCACCACCTGCTGGGGGAGGCATTTCCCCTCCTTTCAAATGCTAGGAGAAGGCCACATGAGAAATGAGTGGAATCAGGCCCTGACCTCAATTCTCTGCCTGACTCCAAAGCCCAAGATACCACATTACCACACATAAACTATGGCTTCTGCCCTGAAGAGGCTTAAAATAACCTAAACCAGTTAGAGATCAATACAGCCAATATCATGAAGGATTAACAAGTATCTTAAGACTTTAAGGAAAGAGAAGGGAGGGGCACCTGGCTGGCTCAGTCTTGAGAGTGTAGGAGTCTTGATCTCAGGGTTGTGAGTTCGAGCCCATGTAGGGTGTCAAGAGTACTTTAAAAAAAAAAAAGCTTAAAAAAAATAAAGAGAAGATAAATGAGTAGCTAGAGAAGACATTAGGGAAGAAGGAAGGTGTGGGTTCCTTCTCAGAGGATGGGGAAGATTTGCCAGGGAGAGTGGGGAAGAGGGAGGGAGTTTCTAGGGGAGCAATCTGGGCAGTGACACTGCAGTGGGAATAAGCCTGGTCCCCTTCGCAGGACAGCAAGACCAAATGGCATAGAACACTGGGGATGTACACTGAGCTGAAAACAGGATTTAGATAGGAGGGATGAGGCCTGATTATGAAGGCCTTGAAAAATCAGGCAAATTATTTTAGACCTGAGATAGCAAATGGAGAGGAACCAGGTTGAAAGGCAAGAACAGAGTCGAGGAAGTGATAGTTTAGAAAAGTTAGATAGACAACAAATGCTGAAGGGAACAGAAAGGGGAGTGTCTCATTCATTCATTCATTCATTCATTCGGCAAACAGGTACTAAGGACTAATTGAGAGCCAGGTTTGGGTGTCCAACTAATAGGCTGCTCCGGTCTGCAGGAGAGGAAGGGTGAGGTTCTGGATTAGAATATGGAGGGAGGGGTCTGTGTAAATCACATTTGAAAGGTCTTGGTGACTCATTGATACAAAGGATGAAGGAAATGAGGGGGAAAAATGGTTAAAGATAATTCCAAAGGTTCAATTTTGACATGATTTTCCACCTTTCCTAGGAACCTCAAAAGGCACTGAGAATAAAACAATGAAAGTATAAAAAGAGCTTTGATGGTGTTGCACAGTCAACAAAAGCCCCAAAGACCTGTTCTTTATCCTGGGAGCTCATTTACACGTAGCCCATAGGTAAGAAACTTCAGTGAGAAAAACTACTTCTGTGTGACTAAATGCTGAGTACCCTTGGCAAGGAGCACAGACAGGCTCCATCAATCCTCCAACACAGCCCTCCATCATCTAAAACTACACCGATGTCACTAAAAAACGTGGCTGCCCACTCCTGCCCAGCCAACAGCTTTAACTCTGGAGAAGGGGCAAGGCAAAGTGGAAAGGGGGAAAATCGAAAGTAGGCAGAGTCAGGTAGGGGGCTGGACCTCAGGAAGGGGGCAATGGTACAGGATATCATTTTAAATAGAGGATCCCAGCACTGCTCTCATTTCTACACCCACTTTCTAGTGTTTTACAATTACTGGTCCTCAGATAGGAAGGCCTTAAAGAATCTTTACCAAAAAAAAAAAAAAAAAGGATTCTTTACCAAATTGCAGCGCTTTGTCCAGAAACAATTTCAAATGTGCATATCTATGCATACATTAACTCCTAGTACAGCTAGCATATGGCTGAGACACAAATTCTTCTTAATAATTTATATGTTGACTACACAAATTTCAAGCTCATTTTAATTTTACATTCAGCAACAGTACAATTCACTATTGGGGCACATCCTGAAAGCCTACTCACTGAAAAATGCAAGAAATGAAAAGTGTAGTTATCAAACTTCTATTGCTATGAAGAGTGCTCCGGGCCAATATGAAAAACACAGGTCCCAATACCTTGGAGAAATCTAGACTTGCACGCAAAATTCAAGGCAGTATGTCCTCAGCCTAGCCCGGCTTTAGCAAAAGCAGATCTTTACTTAATCGTATGTAGAAATGAATACTCTCTTCTGCAGAATAACGCCTTAAACTACTTTTATATTTGAAAGTAAAAGTAAAAGCCCTCAATGTCAGTGTCCAAGTCAGACTTGAAAAGACACATTACAAAAGAAACGGTTGCTCTGGAAAAATCCTTCAACATCCTTCTAACACCTACTCAGGTTAGTAAGAAGAAACCAGAGCAGAAAGAAGCCCAGTGAAAAATGGTTGCACGTAAATATGTGAGGATTCCTGCTAAGACCCCATGTGGGACAGCCACAGGCCTAGTCAGGAAAATTCCAAGAACAAGTCCTCCACATCCCACTAAAGGGGCTTAACATCGGGCAAGGGTCTTCCCCCTCCCTAACACCGAAAGGTAAACACCCATCAAAATCTTCCAGACTCCGAGCAACCCGGAGTTTCCATGCCAAGAGGAAGAGAGCCACATGACCGCGGAGAGAAACTACAGCCCATGAGCCACTTCCTCTCCTCCAGCCCCTCGCGGGGGCCCCAGGCAGAGGTCCCTCCACAGCTCCAGTCCTTCACCCCCTGTGACAGGTCACCCAGCAGAAGCCCCTAAATCCCTGGCCCCACTTACTGGCGCCGCGAACCCAGGCGGGGGCCCGCCCCTGCGGTGAGCGCAGCTCCTCGGCGGCTGGGGCGCAGCGGCCCGCTGGGGAACTGGGGATGGGGGCGATCCCTGCTAGGACAGGCCGAGCGGTCCGTGCACCGACGCCCAGGAGGTCCGGCGAGTCGCACGGGCCGCGCGGCGCATGGTGGAGCAGCAGGAACCCGGCCGCTCTCCAGCCTCCGGCAGAAAAACAAACAAAAGGCAGGGAGGCTTCTAGCGGGGACAACCGGCCGCTTTCCCTGGGAAAAGTTACCCTGCAGCTCCCCTCGCTGGCCCTGCGCGTCTCTGCACCGCGTCCAGGCCGCCCGGGGGCGCCGAGCCGCCGCGCTGCGCTCCCCGCCGGAGCCGACGGAGCCCAGGGATCCCTGCGGCCCGCTGACCGCCCGTGCGCCCCCCAGCTCCACACGTACGCCTTTTTGCAGGTCGGCTGCATCAGGTATGAAGATTTAGAAATGGAGGCGGTGGACACACGTTATAAGTACATTTCATTACAGGTAATCATGGTGAAAACCTTTTCCCGGCTTTAACAAAAACGTAGCCGGGGATGCACGACATTGTGAATGAAATCAGTGTCACTGAAATGTACCCTTCAACATGGTTAAGATGGCAGATTGTGTTATGTTTTACCGCAATGAAAATATTTTAAAATAAAAACGCAACGGATTGCCCGTTAACATTCATTTGAACTTGTAGAGTTTTATAGTTAGCAACTTCAGTTTGAAAGACGGGATTGTTTTCCAGGTGGGAAACGGGCTAGATATGATCTACGCAACAATTGTCCTCTGCGTGTAATCTAACGCTTACACTTGGGTGTTAAACACACTCGTGTCATAAATTATATTGTAGACATTACCTTAAATCATCCATATAAGGACTGGTTCTGAAGTGACTTGAAAAAAAACTGCTTCAAGGCCCCTGATTTAAATTTACATAATTGCCCCAAGACTATATTTTTCAGAACTAGTTTAATGGCCATAGCAGAGGGGGTAACTTTAGTTGGAGGCATCAGAATCATCTGAGGGCTTGTGAAAACAGTTTGCTGGGCCTTATTCCCAGAATTCTGGTGCTGAAACTTCTGGTCCAGGGAACCATACTGCCCTATGCAACACAATGTTAATCTATAAAGCAATAGTTTACACACTGTTACACACTGTGGATCTTTCTCTGTGTTTAAATTCTCCAGCTCATCACCATATCGATTTTCTCTCCTTTTATTTTTGAATTCTAAGAACTCAAAGCATTGTTTTTTCCTAATAGAATCTATAATAAAGACCTGAATCCCTCTTCCTTTTTGCTCCTATTGAAGAGGCCCACAAGATACAAGACTTCCTGTCCCAAATGGGAAAGGATCATCTGGCCACTTGGCAAATGTGTAACATTTGTCTATCTTTGTGTTTGTCTATATAACACCCAAACCATATGGCAAATGAAAATTGAAAATTTTTATCAATGAAAAGACAGGGAGTCAAGACGGGTAGCCTAACAAATTATATACTGCTCCCGTGAAAAGTGATTTTTAAAGTATCTAAAATTACCAGTTTTAGTCAAATCCAGTTGTCCAAGCAAGTCTACTCAGCAAATACAGGGACTCTCTTGGTCTACCTTTAACAAGGGTCCACTGAGCTAGTAAGTGATTTAGGTCAGAAAAATTATAATCCTGTAAACATGATAGGTTAATACAAACCTGAGGTCTAGTGGATACAGTGGATACTGGTCTGAAATAGAAAATTAGTAACTGAAACAGAACAGCATTTTTATTTATTTATTTACTTTCTTACTCACTTACTTATTTTTAAAAGATTTTATTTATTTGACAAAGAGAGCGACAGACAGAGAGAGAGCACAAGCTGGGGGAGCAGCAGAGGGAGCCACAGAGGGAGAGGGAGAAGCAGGTTCTCCACTAAGCATGGAGCCCAATGAGGGATCGATCCAGGGGGCGGGGATCATGACCTGAGCGGAAGGCAGAAGGTTAACTGACTGAGCCACCCAGGTGCCCCCATAATAGCATTTTAATAAAATAGGTGCTTAATTTATCATTATGAATACTAATTCTTATTTTATTAACCTTTATTATTAGCTAGAATAGAAATCATCTGTATTAATTAACCAAGATATCTTAAATTAGCATTCAACACGTTTAATGAAATTGAGTAGTTCTGAAAACATTTCAATACCTCAGTCTTCATTTGCAAAACTGATTTTTTTGTTCATGAGTCACATATATTACTTTCTTTGATTATAAATCCTTACATCTGGCCTTCCCCTCCCCATTTAAATTGCAAAATCCAATTTTAAAGAGGTCATTGAGAGGAAAGTCTTCCTTAAAAGACATAAGTTTCCTTTAAAGATTAAAAACTATTAAATTTTTGGCCTTCGTTAAACATGAAGGTACTTTTCTAGGTAGCTGATTCAGGGAGCAAATAAAATCACCTATCCGAAGGGTGGATCATCCAATATTAAAAGAAAGCATTTGGGTTTCCTTATTGTAGTTCACCATTTTGCCACCCGCCTTTTTTTACTCTATTTTTCTGCGAAGATGTATTGCATTTCTCCTTTTTTTTTTTTTTAAAGATTTTATTTATTTGAGAGAGAGAGAAAGCACAAGCTGTGGGGAAGGGTAGAGGGAGAAGCAGGATCCCCACTAAGCATGATGTCCAATGAGGGATAGATCCAGGACCTGGGATCATGACCTGAGCTGAAGGCAGACGCTTAAGGGACTGAGCCACCGAGGCAGCCGATGTATTACATTGCTAATATCTCCAGAATAAAATAATGGATAAGAGACTTAAACTCTGTGGGCTCGCGGAACTAGAATCTGGGAAACCTGATTACTGCTAGTACCTGACACCTGGTAGAAATCGTAGAAACTCAGTAAATGTTTGCCAAATGAAGGTAAGAGGCTGTAAGACTGTAGGTTTTCACAGAGCACGCAAACTTCCGTATTGGAAATAATGTAAAGTGTGGAAAAAATAATAAACTGCCTGATAAATAAAGAGTGTCTTCTTAGGAAACAAGTCAGGTGTTTGGACTTTAAGAGGTGGGGCTAGTATCGCGGTAAGTTCCGGCACTCTATGCGGAGCATAGGACTACAAATCCCAGAGTACATCCCGGGAGCCGTCTCGGCAGGACTCCGGTTTCAGGGCCTTAGAAGCCTCAACGTCTTTTCCCGGTTGCATGATGAGATCTGTAGTAAGACATGCCTTGCGGTGGCCTTATTTACCTCTTGCTTCTCCCCTAAGCCTATCTTTTCCTTAACCTCCAGACTCGCGCTTTCAAAAAGTTTAGTCATTGTAACAGTCTGTGACTGTAGTGAAGTTTCACTTTCCTGCATTCCTGGCGTGAAACTCTAGAGAACCCCTGAAAAGCGTGTAGCTACCTGCCGGAGCACCAAGTTCAATGCTCCTTAAGGGATGTTTGCTTTAGGGTCTCAACCCTAAATTTGTGTTATAAACATTTTTTAGATAATGCTTGTTCAAGTTTGCATAAGGGGGTCGCTGAGACAAATACGTGGGGTGAATTGGGGGTCAGCAAATTGGTGACCTGACTGCCAATTCCGCCTCGCGCACACAGTAGGCCCACACCACCGACCCCTCCACTAGGCGGCGCACGCGAGGCAGGGGAGTTGTGAGGCGCACGCAGGCAGTGGCGGTACTGCGCATGCTCAGTGCGTCCGCACAGGTTTCCGCAGTAGAGGGGGCAGCTCCGCCGCGGCGTCCGGGGTTTCCAGCAGCGCCGACGCTCTGGTTCTCGCACGGTCCTCGGCCTCCGCTGGCAGCGGGCGTCCCTCCGCTCCGCGACTTCCCGGCCGTCGCTCTAGCGCGCCCGGATCTGGCCCCCTGCCCCGCGAAGATGGCTGCCGTACGCCGGGCCCGCAGTTATTGCCGCTGCCTGGTGCGCTTCTCCGACCGAGAACTCTGCTAAGCCCCGTTGCAGCAGACGGGCAGGAGTAGACACCCGGACACCCAGCACACCTCCTCGGGGGAGCGGTGCAGAGGGGGCGCGGAAAGCCCCTCGACCGCGGCGGGCTGCCCCGCCAGCATGGTAACCCGGGAGGGGGCTCGGAGGGACACTGCGAGGCGGGAGCGCGGTGTGCAGAAGGGGCTAGGCCTGGGAGGAGCCCCTAGAGAGCGGGAAGTGGAGACTGGGAGGAGTGGGAGCTGCTCGGCCCCCACCCACTGTAGGGCCCTTGGCCTGAGCTGGAGTGTAGCGGGTGCCAGCCCTGACCGCTCCGCGGGGTTCCTTCCTGCCGCTNCCTACCCCCCCCCCCCCAACCCTGCCGCCGTAGCCGGGACCCGATGTGAGGAAGAGCGGGTGTGCAGGACAGCGGAGAAGAATGCCTCTTCTTGGTTCGCTGAGGACATTGAGCCAGTCTTACCCCCCTCGAGGGATTTTATCAAGAGCAGTGAGCATAGGTTGAGGTGAGACGTTGCAGCGTCTGAAATTGGCGGAGGGGAGGGGAGCCTTGGCAAACGGAGACACTTGTTGATTGCTACCCCCTCCGGAAAGCAGTATCTACGGAGAAGCCGTTCTGGTCCTTTAAGGAGTCCTGAGGTTAGGACGCACCTGCCCGGTGATGCGTCAGTGCCGAGAGTAGGATGTTGGCAGGCGGTCCTGGAGGTGTGGGATCAGAGGGATTAAGTCTCACTTGGTAGCAGTGAGGGCCTGAGCAGCGTCAGTGCGGTCCAAATGGAGAGAGACAGAGTTAAGCGCCACAAATTGACAACGCAAATTCCACGGGACTGTTGCATGCTGGAATATGTAGTCTCTGGTCTGTGCTACCTTTCTTTAGCTTTGAATAAATTTCCCATCTGAGAAACTAATCTCTGGCTAGGATTAAATGAATCAAGTGTGAAATGATACCAGACTAATGATTTCATCGTAGACAAATATTTATTGAATAAACGGATGGCTGAAGGACTTGATTTTATTAAGTTAACGTGGAGGATAGAAAAAGCAGTAATTGACTATGCCCTTCAACTTTCAGAAGTGATTTTCTGACCAGGATTAAGCATTTAAACTTTTTATATTTCATTAATCCTATGTGTATAACAGGAGTAAAATGAGGGAGACATAAACTACTCAAGCGAAAGGCGCTGTTTGGATCAGACTCAATTATGAAAAATAAAGTGAAAATCTCTGGGTGACAGCTGGGGACCTACTTATTTCAAGTGGTATTTGAGTTGGCAAAATGTAGTAAAACCTCCAATTTGATAGTCATTGTATTTGCCAGAATTGAAGTAATAAAGGATTGGAGTTAATGAATAACACAGGAACTCAGGGGAGAAGACTCTTTCTGTGTTAATTGATCTCTCATTTCTTTTCCTCATCCTTGAGATATGCACTCTACGTCCGCATGACTTTTTATTTGTTAATTCAGGCAATTTTTTTGAGCACTTTATTAGTAGCCTGGCATAATGCTAGACCCCCAGCACAGTATTAGATCTTCTGTATAACCAAATCAAATCACCAAAGGTGATTTATGGTAAACTTTTAATCATAGAATGTCATTTTATGAAAAGGGACCTCAGAAGTTAACCATATCCAACACCTCTCTTTACAGATGTGAAAGCTGAGGCCTGGACAGGCTTTTACTGTGACTCAAGCTATGTGTTTGGCCCTCTGAGATTACAAACATGACCGATCCTTTTTCCCAATGCACTGACTCAAGGGAAGAGACAAAATGTCAGTACAAGTGCTGGAGCTGCGATCCAAGCACAGGCATTGTAGGAAAACAAAGGCAATTCAGAGGACCAGAAAATGCTTCTTACTGGTATAATCCCTGAGCTGAACCTTGAAGGATGAGAAATAGCCAAGTGAGGAAGAAGTTATTCGGGATGGAGAGAGCAAGCAGCATATGCAAGAGCTTGGAGCTGGAGAGAGGAGGGAAAGCTCTTGAAAGAAGTCACTTTAGCATGACTGCTAGGACAGAATTAGAAAGCTGAATTACTAAGAGGATATCCTAGGGAACTCAGGTCCCCTCCCATTAGCTGTACTTAGAGTTTATAGTAATAAATCAGCCTCTTACTAGAGAATAGAAAGAGCCTTTTCAGTGGGATCTATAAATTCAAAGTCCTTCATTATTTTCCGATAAGTAGGAAAGCTTCCAGGTTAAAGACACTGAAAAATATATTTGATGATATATTAATGCTTCCATTATCCAGTATTGTGGAAATTAATTCAGAATCTTGGCCTCTTTCATTTATTTTTTCATTAATTTATCCTTTACAGTGTGCCTAGCACTTTTATCTTATACCAACTAGTTCTAATCTTAAAGGCACCTCTGCTTTGAGCCTGGTTGTCAGAGATAAGAAGAGATAAGAAGTGGGGCTTATTTATGTTGCTCTGTAACGTATTGCAAGTCTGCCTGGTGGCCGAGTTACTGTAAATGTTTTTGTCCTAGAAACAAATTACAATAAAAATCTACAATTACAAAGCTTTCATCTTTGAAACAAGTGAAATTGGTTTCATTATTTCTTACTTCTGACCCTAAGCTCATTTCCCCTATTGCCACATTATAGGACTGAACACATGAAGGGTTGAGCAAGTCCCATTTGCTAATAAAGTCTGTTAGTCAACAGACTGACCTGAGGCAACATGTCATTTTTCCTGGAAGGTAGGATTCAGTTTAATTTAGCAAACATGTTGAGAATACAAGGATAAAATGCAAGGAAACTGACCTGAGACCTGGACTAAGCCCCAGGCCATTGCACAGTAATTCCAGTCCAGTTTTTTTCTGCTTTAAATCAATCCAATATATAAAAATCTGGGTTTGTGAAACAGAACCAGCTTCTTTACAAAAACATTCACTATTACATGTCTTTGATTAATGAGCTTTCCTAGGACATTTAAAAGAATAAACAGACAAAAGTCATATTCACATATTGGTAACATGCCAGTCATGTAAAAGGAAGGACATCCAAATATGGACTAAAAACTGTTTCTTAAGTGATACATGAAACAAAAATTATTTGCTGAACACTGTGCCGCAGCTACATGTTATTTTTTTGAAGCAAGCAACATTGTTTTAAATCACCTACCAAAACATTTTAACTGGAACCCAGTGAAGTTGTTTACAGTGTTAGGAAAGTATCAAATCATTAAACTTAACTGTGAAGGAGATACCTAGAGAGAAACAACTAAATAGTTACCTGGGCAGGTAGCTCAAGGAGATGCGGATTACCAAGGGAAACTGATATGCGCATATTCCTGATGATTCTTTTGGTTTTTCTCCCCTCAGGCAGAAGCTGAGGAAGATTGTCATTCTGATACTGTCAGAGCAGAAGATCAAGAAAATGAAAGCCCTGCTGAAACCGATCTGCAGGCATGTCTCTTCAAGTGTATATTTAATTCTTATTCCATTGCTTTCCACACCTAAGCAAAAATTGATTGTACTTATGAAGATTTATCAGTTCTTTTTTTTTTTGTTAATATTTATGTATTTAAGTAATCTCTGTCCCCATTGTGGGGCTCAAACTCACAACCCCCAGGATCAAGAGTCATATGCTCTTCTGACTGAGCCAGCCAGGTGCCAAGATTTATATATTTAACTATAATGACATTGGCTATATTCTCTATGGTATACTTTTCATCTCTGACTTATTTATTTCATAACTGGAAGTTTGTACTTCTTAATCCCCTTCATCTTTTTGCCCATTGCCCCATTGTTCCCTCTGCCAACAACCATTTTCTCCTCTGTATTTATGAATCTGTTTCTTTTTTCTTGTTTTTTCATTTGTTTTTTTAGATTCTACATACAAGCAAAATCATGTGACGTTCGTCTTTCTCTTACTTGACTTGGCATTATAGTCCCTGGGTCCATCCATATTGTCAAAAATAGCAAGATCTCATTCTTTTTTGTGGCTGAGTAATAGTCTGTTGTTTGTGTGTACACACATATACATTAACACATGCACACAACATCTTTATCCATTTTTCTATTGATGGATACTTTGGGTTTCTTCCATATCTTGGCTATTTTAAACAATGCTACAATAAAAAGAGAGGTACATATATCTTTTTCTTTTAACTATTTTTTTTGAGGTACATGTAATCTTTTCAAATCAGTTTTAGTTTCCTTTGGGTAAATACCCAGTAATGGAATTACTGGATTGTATGCTATTTCAATTTTTATTTTTTTGAGGAACTTTAATGCTGTTTTCCACAGTGGTTGGAACAATTCACAAGGGTGCCCTTTTCTTCACATCCTTACCAACACTTGTTATTTCTTATCTTTTTGATTCTAGCCATTATGACAGGAGTGAGGTGATACCTCATTATAGTTTTTTGATTTGCGTTTCCCTCATAATTAGTGATGTTGAACATCTTTTCATGTACTTGTTGGCCATTGTCTTTTTTAGAAAAATGTCTATTTAAGTCCTCTACCCATTTTTTAATAGGATTATTTGTTTTATTAGTATTGAGTTGTATAAATTCCTT
This sequence comes from Ailuropoda melanoleuca, assembly GCF_002007445.2. NCBI lineage: Eukaryota > Metazoa > Chordata > Mammalia > Carnivora > Ursidae > Ailuropoda > Ailuropoda melanoleuca. The sequence continues at coordinate 10,712,541 of NC_048236.1, forward strand.
ATATATTTTGGATTATTTGCAAACCTCTTCTCCCATCAGTAGCTTGCCTTTTTGTTCTGTTGATTGTTTCCTTTGCTATGCAGAAGCTTTTTAGTTTGATGTAGTCCCAGCAATTTATTTTTGCTTTTGCTTCCCTTGTCCCTAAGGAGACATATCCATAAAGATGTTGCTAAGGCCAGTGTCCAAGAGATTATTGCCTGTGTTTTCTTCTAGGAGTTTTATGGTTTCAGGTCTCACATTTAGGTCTTTGAGTTTTGGTTTTGTGTGGTATGAGAAAGTGGTCCAGTTTTATTCTTTTTAATGCTTTCCCAGCACCATTTATTGCAGAGCCTGTCTTCTCCCCCTTGCATATTCTTGCCTCCTTTGTTGTAGATTAACTGACCATTGAAGTGTGAGCTTATTTCTGGGCTCTCTATTCTGTTCCATTGATCTTTGTATCTGGTTTTGTCCCAGTACCATACCGTTTTGATTACCACAGCTTTGTAGTGTATCTTAAAAACCCAGAGTTGTGATACTTCAAACTTTGTTCTTTCTCAAGATTGCTTTGGCTCTTCAGGGGCCTTGTGGTTCCATGTGAATTTTAGGATTATTTGTTCTAGTTCTGTGAAAAATGCTATTGATATTTTAACAGGGATTGCATAGAATCTGTAGATTTGATTTGGGTAGTGTGGACATTGTAACAACATTAATTCTTCCAGTCTACAAGCATAGGATATCTTTCCATTTATTTGTATTGTCTTCCATTTCTTTCATCAGTGTCTTATAGTTTTCAAAGTATAGCTCTTTCACCTTCTTAAATTTATTCCTAGGTAATTTCTTTCAGATGCAATTGCAGATGGGATTGTTTTCTTAATTTCTCTTTTTGCTAGTTTGTTCTTAGTATTCAGAAATGTAACAGATTTCTGTATATTCATTTTGTATCCTGCAACTTTACTAAATTCATTTATTACTTCAAATAGTTTCTTGGTGGAGTCCTTGGGATTTCATATATATATATATATATATATATATATATATCTGGAAATAGTGACAGTTTTACTCCTTCCTTACCAATCTGGATACTTTTTAGTTATTTCTTTTCTTTTTTTTTTTTTTTTTTAAAGATTTTATTTATTTATTTGGCAGAGAGAGAGACAGCCAGCAAGAGACGGAACACAGGCAGGGGGGGAGTAGGAGAGAAGCAGCAGGCTTCCAGCAGAGGAGCCTGATGTGGGGGCTCGATCCCAGGACTCTGGGATCACGCCCGGAGCTGAAGGCAGACTCTTAATGACTGAGCCACCCAGGCACCCCTCTTGTTTTTTGTTTTTGTTTTTGTTTTTGTTTTTTTAAGATAGAAAATGCACAGGAGTTGAGGCAATGTGGGGAAGGAGAGGGAGAGAATCCCAAGCAGACTGCATGCCCAGTGTGGGGCCTGACACGGGGGCTCAATCCCACAGCTCTGAAATCATGACCTGAGCCAAAATTAAGAGTTGGACTAACTTAATCAACTGAGCCACCCAAGCACCCCATGGATACCTTTTATTTCTTGTTTGATTGCTGCCGCTAGCACTTCCCATACTATGTTGAATGAAAGTGGTGAGTGGGCATCTTAGGGGAAAAATTTGGATTTTTCACCATTGAGTATATTAGCTGTGGGTTTGTCATATTATGGCCTTTCTTATGTTGAGGTGTGTTCCCTCTAAACCCACTTTGTTGAGAGTTTTTATCATGAATGGATGCTGAATTTTGTCAAATACTTTTTCTGCATCTGTTGAGATGATCATATGGTTTTTATACTTCCTCTTGTTAGAATGAAGTTTCACATTGATTTGCAAATATTGAATCACCTTTGCATCCTTGGTATAAATTCCATTGATTGTGGTGCATGATCCTTTTAATGTATTACTGAATTCAGTTTGCTAATATTTTGTTGAGGATTTATACATCTGAGGTCATCAGAGATACTAGCCTGTAGTTTTCTTTTCTTGTAGTGTCTTTGTTGGTGTCAGGGTAATGCTGACTTTGTAGAGTAAATTTGGAAAATTCCTTTTCTGTTTTTGAAATGGTTTGAGAAGAATAGGTATTAATTCTACTTTAATTGCTTGATAGGAAAAGAAAATCCTTGATAGAATTCACCTGGTAAAGTCATCTGGCCTTGGACTTTTGTTTGTTGGGAGTGTTTTGATTACCAGTTCAGTTGTGTTAAGGTAATTTATCTGTTCACATTTTCTATTTCTTCTTGATTCAGTTTTAGAAGACTGTATTTTTCAAGGAATTTATCCATTTCATCTAAGTTGTCCAATTTGTTGGCATATACTTTTTCATAATATTATCTTGCAATTCTTTGTATTTTTGTGGTGTTAGTTGTTATTTCTCCTCCTTCATTTCTGAAGTTACTTGAGTTCTCTTTTTGTCTTGATGAATCTGGCTAAAAAACACTTTTTTTTCTTCCCAAAAAACCAGCTCTTGGTTTCAGTGACTCTTTCTGTTGGTTTTTAATCTGTTTCATTTATGTCTGCTCTGATCTTTATTATTTCCTTTTTTGTACTAGCTTTGGGCTTTATTCTTCTTCTAGTTACTTTAGGTGTCAGGTTAGATTGTTTATTTGAGATTTGTCTTGCTTCTTGAAATAGAAACTTGTATCACTATGAATTTCCCTCTTAGAACTACTTTCATTGCATCCCAAAGATTTTGTACCATTGTATTTCCATTTTCATTTGTCTCCCATGTATTTTTTGATTTCCTCTTTGGTTTCTTTGTTGATTTATTGGTTGTTTAGTAATGTGTTATTTAATCCCTTTGTGTGGTTGTGCTTTTCCCAGTTTTTTTCTTGTAATTGATTTCTAGTTTCGTAGTGTTGTGGTCAGAGAAAATGCTTGATATAATTTCAAACATTTTATTTTTTTATTTTTTATTGTAATTCCAACATAGTTAATGTACAGTATTATATTAGTTTCAGGTGTACCATATAGTGATTCCATACCTCATCCGGTGCTCATTATAGCAAGTACAGTCCTTAATCCCCGTCACCTGTTTCACCCATCCTCCCATTCACCTCCCCTCTGGTAACCATCTCAAACTTTTCAAATTTATTGAGACTTATTTTGTGGCCTAACATGTGATCTGTCTTAGAGAATGTTTCATTTACACTTGAAAAATACGTGTATTCTGTTGCTTTTGTTGGAATGTTCTGTATATATCTGTTAAATCCAGCTGGTATACTGTGTTGCTTGATTTTTGTGTGTGTGTGTGTGTGTTCATTGATTTTTGTTTCCTTATTGATTTTCTGTCTGGATGATCTGCCCATTGATGTAAATGAGGTGTTCATGTCCCCTACTATTATTGTGTTACTGTCCATTTTTTCTATGTTAATATTTGCTTTATGTGTATAAGTTCTCCTATATTGGGTGCATAGGTATTTGTAATTGTTATATACTTTTTTTGGATTGATCCTTTTATCCGTTTTACAGTATTATGGAGTGCCTTTCTTTGCCTCTTGCTACAGTATTTTAAAGTCTGTTTTGTCTGATGTAGGTATTGCTTTNTTTTTCTTTTTTTTTTTTTTTTTTTTTGCTTCCATTTCCATGGTATATATTTTTCTCTCCCTTCACTTTTAGTTTGTGTGTGTCTTCGGATATGAAGTCTTTTTTTCTTCTGACTAAACATACAATAAATGAGTAAAAGGTACACTTTATTGGCTTATCTCTATTTCTGTCACACTTGATTTTAGTCTTACAAATTATTTTTAAAAAGAGAAGATATACTGTGAATTAAATATTGTACATGGAAGTTGAAACTTGGTAAAGTTCTTGGGCCTTGGGTACTATGTTTTATTGTCATCTTCATAGCTGAATAAATTATTTTTTCTTTTGATAACAGTTTATTTAGTCCTATTACATAAAATAAACTTTGGAAAAAGGTATTTTTTTTGTACAATCTGATTTTTTTGTTTTTATTTTAATTCCAGTTAGTTAACATATAGTGTTATATTAGTTTCAGGCATGTTATACAGTGATTGAACCATTCCACACATCACTTGGTGTTCAGCATGACAAGTATACTCCTTAATCTCCGTCACCTGTTCCTATTCCTCTATCTCCATTAACCCATTCCTCCACCCCCCTCCCTTCTAGTAATCGTCAGTTTGTTCTTTATAGTTAAGAATTCTCTGTAGTTAAGGATTTGTCTCCCTCTCTTTTTTCCCCCTTTGCTCTTTTGTTTCTTAAATTCCACTTCGGAGTGAAATTATATGGCATTTGTCTTTCTCTGACTTACCTCACTTAGCATTAGACTCTGTAGTTCCATCCATGTCTTACAAATGGCAAGATTTCATTCTTTTTAATGACTGAATAATATTCCATTGTATATTTATACCACATCTTTATCCATTCATCAAGTGATGGACACACTTGGGGTGCTTCCATATCTTGGCTATTGTAAATAATGCTGTAGTGGTGCATGTATCCGTTTGGATACATGTAGTGGTGCATGTAGTGGTGCATGTATCCGTTTGGATTAGCGTTCTTGTATTCTTTGGGTAAGTACCCAGTAGTGCAATTGCTGGATTGAAGAATAGTTCTATTTTTAACTTTTTGAGGAAACTCCAAACTGTTTTCCACAGTGGCTGCACCAGTTTGCATTTCTACCAACAGTGCACGAGAGTTCCTTTTTCTCCATGTCCTCACCAACACCTGTTGTTTCTTACGTTGTTGATTTTAGTCATTCTGACAGTGTGAGGTGACATCCCATTGTAGTTTTGATTTGCATTTCCCTGATGATGAGTGATGTTGAGCATCTTTTCATGTATCTATTGGCCATATGTATGTTTTCTCTGGAGTAATGTCTGTGTCTTCTGCTCATTTTCAAATTGGATTATTTGTTTTTTTTGGGTGTTGAATTTTCTAAGTTCTCTATTTTTTTCAGATACTAACCGGTTCTTTATTGTGGATACATCATTTATAAATATCTTCTTCCATTCCATAGGTTGCCTTTTAGTTTAGTTGATTATTTCTCTTGCTGTGCTGAAGCTTTTTATTTTATTTTATTTTTTTAAGATTGATTTATTTTAGCGCATGGGGGAGGGGTGGGAGGGGAGAGGGAGGGATATTTAAGCAGCCGCCATGCTCAGTGTGGAGCCCGATGCAGAACTCGATCACATGACCCTGAGATCACAACTTGAGCTGAAACCAAAAGTTGGACACTTAACTGTGCCACCCAGGTGCCCCAGAAGCTTTTTATTTTGATGTGTTCCCCCCAATAGTTTATTTTTGCTTTTGTTTTCCTTACCTCAGGAGACCTATCTAGAAGAAAGTTGGTATGTCAGTGTCAGAGAAATTACTGTCTTTGCTCTCTCCTAGGATTTTTATGGTTTCAGATCTCACATTTTGTTCTTTAATCCATTTTGAATTTATGTTTGTGGAGAGTGTTTAGGAAGTGGTCCACTTCCCTTCTTTGTATGTTGCTATCCAGTTTTCCCAACACCATTTGTTGAAGAGACTGTTTTTTTTCCCATTGGATATTCTTTCCTGCTTTGGCAAAAATAATTGACCATATAGCTGTGGGGTTTTCATATATGGCCTTTATTATGTTGACGTATGTTCCCTCTAAACTTACTTTGTTGAGGGTTTTTATCATAAAGGATGTTGTACTTTGTCAAATGCTTTTTCTGCATCTATTGAAATGATTATATGGTTCTTATCCTTTCCCTTATTGATGTGATGTATCACGTTGATTGATTTTCACATATTGAACCACCTTGCAACCCAAAAAACTCCTACTTGATTGTGGTGAATGATTTTTTTTTTTTTAAGATTTTATTTATTTATTCAACAGAGATAGAGACAGCCAGCGAGAGAGGGAACACAAGCAGGGGGAGCGGGAGAGGAAGAAGCAGGCTCACAGCGGAGGAGCCTGATGTGGGGCTTGATCCCACAACGCCGGGATCACGCCCTGAGCCGAAGGCAGACGCTTAACTGCTCTGCCACCCAGGCGCCCCGATTTATTTTTTAAATGTATTTTTGGATTCAGTTTGCTGGTTTCGGTTGAGGTTTTTTGCATTTATGTTCATCAGGGATATTGATCTGTAGTTCTCTTTCTAAGTGGTACCCTTATCTGGTTTTGTTATCAGGGTAATGCTGCCCTCATAGAATGAATTTGGAAGCTCTCCTTTGTCTTCTATTGTTTTGGAATAGTTTGAGAATAAGCATTAACTCTTCTTTAAATGTTTTGTAGAGCTTTCANCTCTTTCTAAGTGGTACCCTTATCTGGTTTTGTTATCAGGGTAATGCTGCCCTCATAGAATGAATTTGGAAGTGTTCCTTCCTCTTCTACTTTTTGAAATGGTTTGAAAACAATAGGTATTAACTCTTCTTTAAATGTTTGGTAGAGCTTTCAGCAACTGGCAGTATTATAGCCAATGATGTTTATCTGAGTCACAATTATTGCTAATTAAATGTTTGGTAGAATTCCCTGTGAAGCCATCTGGTCCTGGACTTTGTTTGTTAGGAAGTTTTTTTTTAAATTTTATTACTAATTCAATTTCTTTGCTAATTATCAGTCTGTTCAATTTTCTCTTTAAGTTTTAATAGTTTATGCGTTTCTAGGAATTTATCCATTTCTTCTAGATGTGTATTTGTTGGCATATAGTTTTTCATAATATTCCCATAATTGTTTGTATTTCTTTGGTATTGTTATAATTTCTCCTCTCTCATTTGTGATTTTATTTGAGTCCTTTCTCTTTTACTTGATAAGTCTGGCTGGAGGTTTATCAATTTTATTGTTTTTTTTCCCAAAGACCCCGCTCCTGGTTTCATTGATATGTTTTATTGTTTTTTTTTAGGTTTCTTTATCATTTATTTCTGCTCTAATCTTTACTATTTCCTTCCTTCTGGTTTTAGGTTTTGTTTGTTCTTATTCCAGCTCCTTTAGGTGTAAGTTTAGGTTGTTTGAGATTTGTCTTGCTTCTTGAGGTGACCGGCATTACTATAGACTTAGAACCGATTTTGCTGCATCGCAAAGATTTTGTACTGTTGTGTTTTCATTTTCATTTGTTTCCATGTACTTTTTAATTTCTTCTTTTATTTCCTGGTCGACTCATTCATTGTTTAGTATCATGTTACTTAACCTCCATGTATTTGTGGTTTTTCCAAATCTTTTCTTGTGGTTGACTTCTAGTGTCATAGTGTTATGGTCAGAAAAGACGCATGGTATGTCTCCACTCTTCTTGGCATTTGTTGAGGTTGTTTTGTAGGTTAATATGTGATCTATTCTGGAGAATGTTCCATGTGCACTTGAAAAGAATGTGTGTTCTTTCTCATTTTGCATAATTCTTTTTTCTCTTTTGTTCAGCTTGATTACTCTCCATTGCTCTGTATTCTAGGTCATTGATTTGTTGTTCTGCTTCTTCCAGCCTGCTGTTTGTTCCATCAAATGTGTTCCTCATTTCGTTTATTGAATCCTTTATCTCTGTGTTATTCCTTATCTCTGTGTTAACGATCTCACTGATGTCTTTCATTCTTCTCAACTCCAGTGAGTATCTTTATGATCATTACTTTAAATTTTCTATCAGGCAAGTTACTCATATCTGTTTCACCTAAATCTCTGCCCTTAACTTTGTCCTGTTCTTTGATTTGGGACAAATCCTTCTGTCTTCTCATTTTGTCTAAGTCACTGTTCCTACTTCTCTGTGTTAGGAAAGTCAGCTAGGTCTCCTGTTCTTGAGGGTAATGGCCTTATGAAGAAGAGGTCCTATAGTGCCGTATGGTTTTGTGTCTCCAGTTTGTGCTGTGTGCATTCTGCTGTTGTGTTCTGGCCGCTTTATCCTTCAGGCCAGTCTGCAGAGGCTTTCTTTGCCTGTTATGGACAGTGTTTGGTCCCTGGCCTGAATGTGTTGAGTTTTAACCAGGTGTACTCTGTTCTGCCTATGAAATGACACCTGTACAACTGCCACCAGAACTGAGGCCCTACAAAACTCCTGGGCTGGGAAACATGGTGTGGGCAGGGGTTTGGGCTGGGCTTCTAGGGGAGAGGGGCCTGCCACAGTGGGACTGAGGCAGTTGTGACTGGGAAAGGTGGTACCTCTGGAGCATGGGGTGGTGGGGTTTGGTATAAGCAAGTTAGGTAGCAAGTGTCCACTCTGCGCTCTCCCCTCTGTGCTAGTCAGTCTCTAGCCCTTCTCTGCAACTGTGACTCCCTCCCCACTTCAGTGTCCATGATCTGTTTCTCTCCCAAGCTGTGTCTCCACACTTCTATTGTCTTTGATGTCACCTCTTCTCTACCTTTGTTGTGGAGTTTGTTCTGCCAGTCTTCAGGTCAATTTCTGAAGTATTTAGGGTAATTTGGTAGTTACCTAGCTGTATTCATGGGATGAAGCGATACCAGGGTCCACCTACTCTGCCGGCATCTTTCATACTGGGAAGTGAGTGTCTTATGGGCTGCAAATAGGTGGGTCTTGTTTTTTATCTCTTCACCACCCTGTTTGTTGGAGCATTTAGTCCATTTACATTTAAAATACTTGTTGATAGGTATATTCTTATTGCCGTTGTGTTTGTTTTTGTGTGTTCCTTTTTTCTTCTCTTGCTCTCTTCCCTTGTGATTGATGGCTTTCTTTAGTCTTATATTGGGATTCCTTCCTGTTTATTTTTTGTGTATCTATTATAGGTTTTTCATGTGCGGTTACCAGGGGGTTGGTTCATTTATCACATCCTGTGCATATATCAGTCTATGTTAAGTTGATGGGCACTTAAGTTCAAATGCATTCTAAAGCACTAACTTTTCATTACCCATTCCCTGTTCTTTGTATATGATGTCTTATTTTGCATCTTTTTAGTTTGTGTATCCCTTGACTAATTTTTATAGATACAATTGATTTTATTACATTAGTTCATCTTTCATACTGGCTTCGTAAGTATTAATCTACTGCTTTTACTGTGTGTTTGTTTTTACCAGTGAATTTTTTTTTCTATCAATATCTTCTCTAGTTATGGCCTTTTCTTTCCTCTTAAAGGATTCTTTTTAACATTTCTTATAAGGCTGGTTTACTGGTGATGAATTTCTTTAACTTTTTTCTGTCTGAAAAACTCACTCTCTCCTATTCTGAGTAATAGCCTTGCTGAGTAGAGTATTCTTGGTTGTAGGTTTTTTTCCTTTCAGCACTTTGATTATAGCATGCCACCCCTTTGGCCTGCAAAGTCTGTGCTGAAAAATCAGCTGATAGCCTTATGGGGTTCCCCTTGTATGAAACTGTTTTCTCCTGCTGCTTTTAAGATTCTCTGTTTATCATTACTTTTTGTCATTTTAATTATGGGTCTTGGTGTGAACTTCCTTGGGTTCATCTTGTTGGGGCTGTCTGTGCTTCCTGGACCTGGATATCTGTTTCCCTTTCCAGATTGGGGAAGTTTTCAGGTATTCTTGAAATAAGTTTTCTGCCCGCCCCCTTCTGGAACTCCTATAAAACAAATATTACTACACTCAGTGGTGTTGCAGAGGTCCCTTAACCTATTCTTATTTTTTATTATTCTTTTCCATTTTGCTACTGAGCTTGGTTGCTGTACATTATCGTGTCTTCCGCGTTGCTGATCCATTCTTCTGTGTCCTCTCATCTGCTGTTGATTCCCTCTAGTGTATTCTGCATTTCAGTTACTGAATTCTTCAGCTGTGGTTCTTTTTTATATTTTCTATCTCTTGGTTGAAGTTCCCACTGAGTTCATCCATTTGTAAGTCTGTTGAGTAGCTTTATGACCATTACTTTGAACTCTTTATTAGGCATATTGCTTATCTTGTTTTCATTTAGCTTTTTTTTTTTTTTTTTTTTCAATTTTTGTCTTGTTCTTTCATTTGGGACATTTTCCTCTGTCTTCTCATTTTGTATGACTCTGTATTTCTTTGTACTAGATAGGTTAGTTACATGTCTTGGTCTTGGAAGTAGCGGCCTTGTGTGGAAGAAGTCCTGAGGTGCCCTTTAGCTCAATCCCCTGGTCACCAGAACCAGTCACACCATGAGCGTCCTCTGTATGGGCTGTGTTTGCCCTCCTTTTGTGGATGAGCTGTGATTGATACAGGCATGCTGGTGGGTTGGACGGCCCTTGGTCCAGCTAGTTTCATTGATCCGCTGCTTCCTGCAGGTGCACTGGACAGGTTTTGCTCCTGGTGCTGTTAGATGCCCGGCTGTAGCTGCCATGGTATAGAGTTGTTGGAGTCAGTCCTCATGTTGGCTGTCTGCAGTTAACTGCAGGCACACCAAAGGGCAGGGCTTGCTTCCTGCACAGCCAGCAAAGAGGCTGGCTGCAGAAATTGGCATGCTGTTGTGTGGGGTTATCTCCCTTCCCATGATAGGAGTCAGTAGGAGGTTTGCTGGTCCTGGCCAGGGCTGCCTGCTGGCTATAGCGGGTATAGAGCTGTTTTGGATGGGTGTCTACTAAGGTGGGAAGTCTATAGGTAAATGCAGCAGCTGGGCACAAAGTGCTAGCAAGGGAGATGGATAGTGTTAGAATTGGCTCCTGCATGGATCCAACTATGCAGGCTAGGGGAGAGAAGAAAAATGGCACCCACCAGCACTTTTGTTCCTGGAGAACTCTCCTGCAGATACCCATCCCTTTGGCACATGTCCTAGAATTAATTAATAAATGCCCTTTTCATATACCACAGCATTTTCAAAGTGCTGCATCCGTGCTATTTCCTGGCGGAGTTTTTAGTGTGCTGGCCCTTTAAGGATAGAGACTCCTTTTCCAGTAGCTCTCTGGCTCTCCTGGAATTAAGCCTCACTGATTTTCAAAGCCAGCTGTAAGGGGGACTCTTCTTCCCAGGGCTGGTGTGGGGTTTGATCCCCTAGTTCCTCTGTGCTTGTGATGTCCCTCCTGTTAGTGGTTAGTCACCCTGGGGATTTGGCTCCCTCCCAGCTGTATCTCTGCCCCTCCTACCCTTTTCAAAGTGGCCTTCTCTCTGTAACTAGCTGTGGAAGATCTGTTCTGCATCTTCAGGTCATTTACAGAATTAGTTGTGGTAGATGTTGTCTTGGTAGGTCCATCAGAGAAGGTGAGGTCAGGATCCTCCTATTCACCATCTTCCACAAGCAGCAGAACCAGTTTATCTATCCCTCACTACTACTTCTGGGTACTTTGGATGATCCCAGAGTATCATGGGCTTCTCATGAGCTTCTTTCCTACAGGTACAGTATCTTCATGAAACTCTTGTTGGTAATTTGTGGACCCCTGAAATTCACTTGGTCTCTAAAAGGTCAGTGCCTCTGAATTTATTAGCAGAAGCCCAAAAGGAGAAAAAACCTGTTCAAATGTTAATACCTTTGCAGAGAGAGAGGCAGCGAGAGAGGGAACACAAGCAGGGGGAGTGGGAGAGGGAGAAGCAGGCTTCCCGCTGAGCAGGGAGTCCCATGCGAGGCTCGATCCCAGAACACTGGGATCACGCCCTGGGCCGAAGGCAGACACTTAACAACTGAGCCACCCAGGTGCCCCTCATTCTGGAAAATTTTGAAAGTGCTCACACCGAAGATAACAATAATTGCCATTATGAGGTTTGATATGTGAGTTTAAAAATGTTCCAAACAAGGCATAACTCAAAACCCATCACCTTAAAAAGATTGACAGATTTGACCACCTAAAAGTTAAAACCTCTATGTAGATGAGACATCATAAATCAAGAGAAATGATTAGCTAGAAAAACTATTTATCATATATTGGCAGAAGATTGTTACCCACCCTCAGTATATGGAACATCCTTATAAATTAGTACAAGTGACACAAGATAGAAAGATATGAATGGACAACTAATGGAAAAAATAATATAAATGGCTATTAAATATTTGAAGAGGTAATTAGTCTCATGATTTTTAAAATACAGATTAAATCTACACTGAGATTTTTTTTTTAATTTTATTTTTTTTTATTATATTATGTTAATCACCATACAGTACATCCCCGGATTCCGATGTAAAGTTTGATGCTTCATGTTGCGTATAACACCCAGTGCACCATGCAATAC
>NC_048236.1:10724530-10766743 GCF_002007445.2 Ailuropoda melanoleuca
TCCTAGTTCTTATGTTCCATAGATGAGAGAAATCATATGATAATTGTCTTTCTCTGCTTGACTTATTTCACTTAGCATTATCTCCTCCAGTGCCGTCCATGTTGCAGCAAATGTTGAGAATTCGTTCTTTCTGATAGCTGAGTAATATTCCATTGTATATATGGACCACAGCTTCTTAATCCAGTCATCTGTTGAAGGGCATCTCGGCTCCTTCCATGATTTGGCTATTGTGGACAATGCAGCTATGAACATTGGGGTGCATATGGCCCTTCTCTTTACTACGTCTGTATCTTTGGGGTAAACACCCAGTAGTGCAATGGCTGGGTCATAGGGTAGTTCAATTTTTAACTTTTTAAGGGACCTCCACACTGTTTTCCAGAGTGGCTGTACCAACTTGCATTCCCACCAACAATGTAGGAGGGATCCCCTTTCTCCACATCCTCTCCAACAATTGTTGTTTCTTGCCTTGTCTATCTTTGCCATTCTAACTGGCGTAAGGTGGTATCTCAGTGTGGTTTTGATTTGAATTTCCCTGATGGCTAATGATTTTGAACATTTTTTCATGTGTCTGTTAGCCATTTGTATGTCTTCATTGGAAAAGTGTCTGTTCATATCTTCTGCCCATTTTTTGATTTGTTTATTTGTTTCTCGTGTATTGAGTTTGAGAAGTTCTTTGTAGATCTTGGATACCAGTCCTTTATCTGTAGTGTCCTTTGCAAATATATTCCCCCATTCCGTGGGCTGTCGCTTAGTTTTTTTGACTGTTTCCTTGGCTGTGCACTGAGATTTTTCTTAATGAGATTGGTGAACAACTCCCATTGTTGTCCAGGCTTTGAGAACACTCAAGCAGTGCACATGAAGTGTAAATTGCTACAGCTTTTTTGGAGGGCAGACTAGCAATATGGAACAAAATGAAAAACATGCATTCCCTTTGAGCAAGGAATTCTTTTTTAAATATTTATTTATTTTGTATAAAAGATGGTAAGTGCATGTGTACTTGAGTTGGGGGGAGGGGCACGGAGGGTGAGAGGGAATCTCAAACGGTCTCCTCATTGAGCAGGGAGCCCAGTGCAGGGCTGGATTTCACAACCCTGAGATCATGACCTGAGCTGAAATCAGAGAGTCACTTAACTGAGTGAGCCACGCAGGCGCCCCTGATCAAGCAATTCTATTTCTAGAAAATTAATCTTAAGGAAATAATGAGGAAACCAAGTAAATACAAGTATACAAAAATATTTATTATAGCATTGTTATAAGAAAAAAACAATACAACCTAAATATCCGTCACTTGTATTAAGTAATGGTGCATTCATACAGTGAAATACACTGCAGTCATTTAAGAGGATGGGGCAAATCCTTCTGCATTGGAATAGAAAAATATTCATTGTAAATTACATTAATATATCTTACGTATTTATAAGCTTTATAAAACTTATTTGGAATGTATCATCTAGCAGACATTCAGTGTTACTAAAGATTCTGTAGGGCAGAAATCTATGTTTTGTGTTAGAAGTAGGGGCATGGGAGCCAAAACTGTTCAGAATAGGAAGAAAAATTATTTTAAAAACTTAGATATTTTATATATGCCTCTTCAAAAAAATCTAGGAATAATATGCACAGTTGCATTGATAATGGCCTTTGGGAGGAGGGGTATTTCAGGTTGGGTTCCTAGAGAACAGACTTTAAGGTAGAGGCTATGATGAGGGATGTGTACTAGGGATTGCTTTTGGGACCCACAGCTATGGAATGGGGAGAGGGAGGAAGCTGGAGTGGGCAAAGGGAGAAGTCGAGCTGCTGTACCGTCTTAATGGACCGCCCTAGCCAATTCTGCAGGAGTTCTGAGTATGGAGGGACCAGAGTCTTTCAGACTTCTATCAGCTGTTGATGAGACATTGGGTCGTGATTGCCTGGGAAGGGGCATGATCCTGCCGAACGGGCTGGCAGCTGAGGGCTGTTTTCGTAGCAGTCCCAGCAGTTGGGCTCATCAGGGCCTTCATTCCTGAAGGGATCTGGGCAGCACAGTGGAGTCCACCATGCAGGGGAACTTCACTTTTTCTGTATTTAACAATTTTTATTCCATATATAAGAGAAAATACTTGCTTTTTTAAAAGAGAATGCTTTTGAAAGAAAGATTTTGGGGGGCACCTGGGTAGCACAGTGGTTAAGCGTCTGCCTTCGGCTCAGGACGTGATCCCAGCGTTCTGGGATCGAGCCCCACATCAGGCTTCTCCGATGGGAGCCTGCTTCTTCCTCTCCCACTCCTCCTGCTTGTGTTCCCTCTCTCACTGGCTGTCTCTCTCTCTGTCAAATAAATAAATAAAATCTTTAAAAAAAAAAAAAAGAAAAAAAAAGAAAGATTTTGGGTTCAACTACAGAATTTTTAACAGTACTTTTCACATCTAGGAGATGATGTATTCCAGGTAAACAAATGTTTGAAAGCTTCTAAGTTCAGCCCCCAGGTGATGGCTTACATTTTCAACTCTAACCAGACCTTGGTTTTCTTATACCATTAGATTTTTCCCATATAGACAAACTTAGGCAACTTTTCATGATTTCTTAAAAGATTTAAGCAGAACATTATTTTAGAAGATAACGTGTTGAATGGCTATTAATTTAGTAATTTAAAAGACCATGTTTTCTAGTCTTAGAATATGTATTTATATGGAAATTGATGTTGGACCTGTTGATGCATTGTCCAGGGTTGAGCTTCTCTTCCTTGATGAGCCCTGAAGTCCTTTTCTTTCCTTAGGCACAGCTCCAGATGTTCCGAGCTCAGTGGATGTTTGAACTTGCTCCAGGTGTAGGCTCCAGCAATTTAGAAACTCGGCCTAGCAGAGCAACAAAAGGCTCTTTACTGAAAGCAGCAGACACCAAAGGAAAGCAAGAACTGGCAAAAGAAGAAAAGTTAAGTATTACGGACATTGTGACAAAGTAACTTTTTTTTAAAATTGCACATGAGAATTTTCAGAGTCGTTAAGTAAGTGATCATTATAGTTGTATTCTGGTGATTATTATAAGCACATAACTTACAAAATTTTTCCTCACGTGCAAAAGTATACCCGTATGTCATCCTTTACTAACTACTTCTAGGTACTTTGGATGATACCACCAGTCCTCATGGGCTTCTTCCTAGAGGTACAGTGTCTTCATGGAACTGTTTTGGCAATTTATAGATCCCTGAGATTCATTTGGTTTCTAAAAGAAACCTCTGAATTTATTAGCAGAGGCCCAAAAAGAGAAAAAACTTGTTCAAATGTTAACACCTTTGTAAAGGTCTTAATGCAGTATTTTGTTGCATTTTGAGTTGAGCAAATGTATAATCATGCAGTAATTATTTCCTTCTTCTGGAAAATTTGGAAGTGCCTGCACTGAAAGAAATTGGAATGCTATCTAATTGTTCAGCTCTTTTTAGTACTTACATGAAGTTGGCACAGCATACTTTTCCATTTTTCCTGTTCCAAAGAGGCTGTCATCTTTACACAAATTTTTTTACAAGCAGTTTGCCATTAAATTATTGAAATCACCATGATAACTAAGATCTTCCATAGTCATTTTGTTTTAATTTTTATTTTTTTTAAAAGATTTTATTTATTTGACAGAGACAGCCAGCGAGAGAGGGAACACAGTCAGGGGGAGTGGGAGAGGAAGAAGCAGGCTCATAGCGGAGGAGCCTGATGTGGGGCTCGATCCCAGAACGCCGGAATCACGCCCTGAGCCGAAGGCAGAGGCTTAACGACTGAGCCACCCAGGCGCCCCTAATTTTTATTTTGAAGATAATTACAGAAACATAGGTACAGGGAAGTTCGTGTGTACCTTTCACCCTTTCTCCTTCAGTGGTGACATCTTGCATTGCTATAGTACAATATCAAAAACTAGGAAATAGACATGAGTACGGACTTTTTTGTGTGCATGTATATAAATAGTTCTGTGCAGTTTTAGTACATGTGTAGCTTCCTGTAGCCACCACCATGATCAAGATACAGACCATGGTAGCACCGCAGGGCTCCCTCTTTCTACACCATTATAGTTGTCTCCTGTCCACCACTCCCTGACCATTCCTAACCACTGGCAATCACTAATCTCTTCTCCATTTCTATAACGTTGATATTCAAGAAGTGTTGCGTAAATGGAATCACCCAGTATGTAACCTTCTGAGATGGGCGTTTTCCACTCAGCAGAATTCCCCTGAGATCCATCCAGGTTTGTGTATAACAGTAGCTTGTTCCTTTTTATTGCTTAGTGGTATTGCAGGGTGTGGGTACACCCCAGTTTGTTTGACTGTTCACCAGTTGAAGGACATTTGGGTTGTTCCCAGTTTTTGGCTATTAATCGAGCTGCTGTGAATATTCATGTGCAGGTTTCTGCACGCACGTAAGTTTTCATTTCTCTGGCCCAAGAGTGCAATTTCTGGTTTGTATGGTAAGTGCCTATTTGGTTCAAAGAAACTGCCCAGGGGTTTTCCGGGGTGGCTGCACCATTTCGTGCTCCCAGCAGCAGTGTCTGCGTGGTCCACCGTCTCCACAGCCTCGTCGGCCCTTGGTGCTGTCATCCTTTTTAGCTGTCCTGTAGGTGTGTAGTGATACCTCACTGTGATCTTAATTTCCCTAATGGCTAACGGTGTTGAGTATCTTTTCATGCGCTGTTTGCCAGCTTTATCTCCTCTCTGTATAATATGTTGTCTTTTCTAATTGCATTGCTTATGTTTGTTGAGTTTTGAGAGTTCTTTATTCTAAATACAGTCCTTTATGGAGTAAGTGGCTTGTACATTCTTTCTCTCAGCTTGTAGCTTATATTTTCATCCTCAGGGTATTTCCTGGAGCAAAAGTTGTAATTTTGATGAGATCCAGTTTATCAACCTTCCCTTTTTGGATTGTGCTTTTTGGGTTCAAGTGTAAGAACTCTTTGCCCATCCATAGGTCTCCAAGATTTAAAAAATTTTTTTCCTTAAAAATTTTGTTTAAGTCCATGATCCGTTTTTGAGTTAATTTTTATGTAAGATATGAGGTTTAGGCCATGGTTCATTCCTTTGCCTGTGGGTGTCCAATTGTTCTGGCATTTTTGTTGGAAAGGCTGCCCTGCCACGCATACTCATTTTTAATACAGACTTTCAAAAATTGCATTTCACTATTTTTATAGGCTCGAGAACTCTTCCTAAAAGCAGTAGAAGAAGAACAGAATGGAGCTCTCTATGAAGGTAAAAAACTCAGGGCCCAAGGTCATGTGGTCATGACATTTCTGAATAACAACTCTTAGTTAATGAACAGTTTTTTTTTTTAACTAATATATTTGGTATATAGACGTCAGTCTCCCTATATTTGAATTTGTTTTCTACCAAATCAAAACTAAACGTTGTATTTCTATATAACCTCTTTCAAAAAATATTGCTGTGAAACATCATCATATTGGTCAACATTTAGGTTGTAATATTTATTAATTCTTCATTATTAAAGTCTTAAAATAATTGTTTCTCATTTTAAAGTAGTGTATTCTTTTATGGGTGAAAATTACTTCAGAGGAGGGGAATATAAAAGATAGTTTCAGGAACATATACATATTTTCTAATTTACATTTTATACAAAGGGAATACCCTTCAGCTTTAACTGTCTCTTACTAACTCATTAGAAATGCATAAACAGAGTGATGGGGCATTTTACCGTATTAGATGTGTAAGTAGGCTTTCATTTTGTGATAATAAAGCTAATAACTGGGGCATGGGGAAAACGCCTGTGCTTGAATCACTTGAAAATGTCCCCCAAATAACATTTTCAGGATTACTACATTTTAGTTTATTCTAGTGATATTTTTACTGAGATATTAAAAGAGCCCAAATGGTGAAATCCCTCCACAGTCTTCATTAGTTTGTGAGAGTCTCATCTCCATTTAGTGTACAGTAATTCACCCAAAGTGATAGAACACAGCAGAATATATTCAATTGAATAGAGTCCATCTGAGGGAAGAAGAGCTAGTTGACTTCTGCAGTCTCATGTTCTGTTGTATAGCTTTGTGGGAGGGATTACTAAATATCATAGCTCTAAACCATCTGGCCAGGAACTTTATAAGAAAATAGATTTTAAAGGTTATTTAGCTAAATAATAGGCAGCTGGACTAAAGGAAGTTGGATTTGAGGGTTAAATTTAAAAAAAAAGCTCTTTATTCTGCCTAGTAGGAAGCATTTGATTATCCTCAACTCTGCATCCTAGAAAGAAAAGGTTGCTTAAAAGTGTTTTTCTTGAGGCTGCAGCATTTGCATCTCCCAAGCCTGAAGAAAGACAACCACGTAAGATCGCTTCTAACAGCATGAGGCTGAGGGACAAGGTGGGAAGGGCTAACAGCAAAGAGTGAAATACGACGTCCTTAAGCTGCTATAATGTGTTAGCTTTAGAAGAAAGAAAGGTTATTTCTGAGTAGGAAGCCTTGGAAATAAGTTTGTTCACCGAACTACTATTGCATATAGAAAAAAGGAATTTGGCTCTTTGTAAAGAAAGTTACCAAATTAAACCACAGTTACGGGTAATCAAAGGAAATGACAAAAATGTGTGGTCATAGCTAATTTAGCTTTATTTCTTCTTTTAGCCATCAAGTTTTATCGTAGGGCTATGCAGCTTGTACCTGATATAGAGTTCAAGATTACTTATACCCGGTCTCCAGATGGTGATGGCGTTGGAAACAGCTAGTGCGTATATAATTCGATAGACAGTAATACATAGAGTTTGTTAAAAGTTAAGCGTCTTTGCCCTGTTGACTCTTAACGTGATAAGAAGATGGTGGTAATTCTGTTAAATTATATAGTCTTTAGTATAAAGACTTGTTTTATAAAGTTGTAGCAATTTTTTTTAGTTAGGGAAATTTTAAGATTAAAATATAGAACTGCACATTTTAAACAGCTGTAACAAAGATAAGGTGACAAGAGTTTTTTTTTAAAATAAAAAGCAGTGATTATTGAAAATAAATTAAAAGACACATTTCAGCTTTCTGAAGCCTATTTTAAAAAGTCAAACCTATTACAATATAATTAGGCCAAAGTTGACAAAATGTTAATAATTGTTGAAATTGGGTGATGGGTACATGGGGTTTCATCAAACTAGTTTTTCTCCTTTTTGGTATGTTTGAAGCTATACATTTTTTTAAAGTTTTCTCATTTTATTAAGAAAATGCTGAATTATAATAAGACTTTATTATTCTCTTAAGATATTTGGGAGGACATTGTTAAGGCTGTAACATTTGTTTAAAAGCCCAGGTGCGAATAGAAGTTGTGTTTCTTTGGATAGATGCCACTTGCATCAAAGTCATCAAGTGGCATTGATAGTTTTATATGGACAAAGGTCAAGAGAACATATTTTGAAGCCAATACTTATGAAGTTATTTTCAGGCCAATTATATAAAATTGTTTTGGCTTAATCTATCTCCAAAAGCTCAATTTGCCGATATTAGAGGGGAGGAGAGTCTCTACCTATGAGAGAATGTCAGGTTAGAAATGAGCAATACGGGGAGCCTGGGTAGCGCAGTCATTAAGTGTCTGCCTTCGGCTCAGGACATGATCCCTGCGTTCTGGGATCGAGTCCCACATCGGGCTCCTCTGCTGGGAGCCTGCTTCTTCTTCTGCCACGCCCCTGCTGTGTTCCCTCTCTCGCTGGCTGTCTGTCACATAAATAAATAAAATCTTAAAAAAAAAAAAAGAAATGAGCAATACACAGGAATATAGTGTTTTTAGTAACAAAATATTACCATTATGTTACGGTATCACCTCTATTCTGAAATAATTAAGTTACCTTTACGGGTAACGTGCTCATTGCCAGTGTTTTTTTAACCACTCACAGTATTAACACTCAAACTTTGGATAGTAAAAACATCTCAATGAAGTCAGTCTTTGAACTTGGAGGTTAACGGTGTTATTCACCAAATGAAATTTAACAGTGTGAGGTAGTTCAAACTCAAAACGAATCATGTGGGCTTTTTCTAAGCCTTTTTTATACTCGGGCGGGCATTTAGACCCAGCTCTTAGTCAGTTTTGTGAATAGATGCAGGTGCTGTTGAGAAAAGGCTACATTAAAATGTGAACAAAGCATTTCTTTTCCCTCCTATCCCTTTGTACAAGCCCAGATGCAGCGAAAGTTCTTGAAGGATACAGTTGTTTTTTTCTTATCAGGTCTAATAATCCCTGAAAGTCTCTCTCCTGGCTTTGTTCTTGTTTTCTGCCTTCTGTGAAATGCTGGTAGAGCAGCCCTCGTGCCTGTCTAGCCTCTGCCACACGTGCCTTTGTTGTGATATAATTAGCCCTTCCTGGTCTTCGGACCTCATCCTCATCTAGGCCTTTTTGTAGGTCTGATCGCTTTTAAGGTTAATTTCAGCAAAAATTAAAGGCAGATTTTTTTTTTAACTCTAAACTACTCTTTTGTTTAGATGATTGGTAGATGATTTGTGGGCCCTGCTGAGATTTTTAAATTACATATTTTCCTCTCTTAAGATAGGGTGATAAGGCGCATCTGTTAGAAAACCCTTGGTAAGTAAGCACCACAGATGACTCTGTATATTTGATTTTTATCCAATTAGAATGGATTGTAGTCACATTAGTATGGAATATATTTGCATAAGTTTTTTTAAATCGTTTGAAATTATCTTTTTTCACTAACTCAAGAAATCTCTACAATAAAATGGACTAATTAAATCTCAACACTTGTATCCAAAATTCTAGTTCTTCCTGGGTGAGAATGAAAATTGCTGAAGCTTTTTTCGTCAGAAGACTTGGTATGGTCCTCCTTTGTGAGGCAGAATAAACTTTTTATCAAATCAGAAAAGTAGTTAAGACAGTTTGCTGTTAGTTGACTTTTTCTGAAGCAGATTTGAAAGTACTGTGAAAAGTCAGTTTCTAAGCTCTACGTTTGTGGAGGGAAGCACTTAATTTATTCATCTCCCTCCTCTTTCAGCATGGAAGATAATGATGATGACAGCAAGATGGCAGACCTCTTGTCGTGCTTCCAGCAGCAGCTCACGTTTCAGGAGTCTGTGCTCAAACTGTGTCAGCCTGAGCTGGAGAGCAATCAGACTCACATATCAGGTATGAATTCACGGTGGTTGAAAGTCAGGGAGGCACACTTTCACCTAGCTTTAAGTTTTCCAAATTTACAGGGCCAGATGACTTGCCAGATAATTGTGCTTGTTCCAAGTATGTTGGGAGAGCTGGTCATAATTACTGTTTGCATATACTAATCAGCTTTTCAAAATCTGAAGTAGAAAGGAGTTTGTAGTATAGTTCAAGGATGCCCTACTTTATTCAGTGAAGATCTAAAAGGGTGTCTGAGTTGTTGAAGCGGCCAAGAAAATTAGAGGAGGGCTGGTATCATCAGGCATTTCAGCCTGAGATAGGCTGCATGTTTATTAATGAATGTTTTGAGGCACCTGGGTGGCTCAGTCAGTTAAGCGTCCCAGCTGTTGGTTTTGGCTCAGATTGTAAGATCGAGCCCCAGGGCTCTGCGCTCATTATCGAGTCTACTTGAAATTCCCTCTTTGCCTCTGCCCCTCTGGCTTGTGCTCACCCTCTCTCTCTCTCTAAAATAAATAAAAAGATCTTAATAAAAATGAATGTTTTTTCTTTTCATATGTTAAATGTTGTTTAATTGGTTGTGAGATTTTCCAGAGGAGGACACTTGAAAATATTCAAGGAGATGAAAATAAGTTTTTAGCGTTAGCAAATGCAATATGGATTATGTATATATACATAATTTAATATACAATATACATATCAGACTATTGTAATAACACATTTACTTTAATATCCCTTAGTGGTAAAATGATCTTTTGAAGGAAAGGGTGCTTTATAAAAGTAGCTTGTGATCTGTTCTATACTGAAGAAAAATTTGTGTCTTGACGTTAGAAACCATTATTACTTTTGGATAATTAAATACGCTTGTGCACAGCTCTGAGCCCTACTGAGGGTGTGATTCACAAATGTCTGGGAGTACTGAAGCTTTCTGCACTGAGAACGAGATGGTAGAATAACCAAGGAGCGTCGCTGAAGGGATGATTTTCTTTTGCAGTGTTGCCAATGGAGGTCCTGATGTACATCTTCCGATGGGTGGTGTCTAGTGACTTGGACCTCAGGTCATTAGAGCAGTTATCGCAGGTGTGCAGAGGATTCTATATCTGTGCCAGGTACTTCATCTTTTTAAAACAACTCAGGCAGTGGTAATAAAAGAATTATGGTCTGTTGCCGGTTTTGATTAAAAAAAACTTGAGTAATATTCTGAGTAAAAACTTAGAATGAACAGTTTTGCCTAAGCTGTATTTATGTGATTTTCCCAAACCACTTACCCCTTAAGGGCTAGAATGCACTAGGTTTTCAGGGTATAGAATGTTACGTAGAACAAATGTAGTCACACATATTACTTCCGTAAGGTAGTTTGCATGTTAGCCTAGATGATTTGGAAAAAGAGTTATGCTAGGAAAATAAGCTCAAGTCATCTTCACAATAACTCTAAACTTGTGAAGTGGTAATGATTTAAATTTAGATTGCACTAGAATATTCTTTTGGCCCATTAAAAGTTATCCTATACTTTTAAAATATTGCTATGTGAAGAATAATCATAGTTTAGTATAGAATTGAGACTGGTAATCTTTCATGGATATTTTACATAAAAATATATACTTTGTGGGGTGCCTGCATGGCTCAGTTGGTTATGTGTCTGCTTTTGGCTCAGATCATGATCCTGGAGTTCCGGGATTGAGCCTCATATTGGGCTCCCTGCTCAGTGGGGAATCTACTTTTCCCTCTGCTTAAGCTCTCTTGCTCACTAAGTCTCTCAAATAAATAAAATCTTGTGTGTGTGTATACACACACACACACACTTTGTCCTTAATATCTAGAAATTGTTTTTATAACTTCAGTTCTTAAAATTCAGTATTTTTAAACAGTTCTAATTTCATATGGAATCTTGTGTTTTGGGTAAAATATTTGAATTGCTTGATGCCTTTGTTTTTTGGTCATTCTGTGTGCTCTTTCATTTAACAAAGCCATTAATCACCAGGTACATTTCAGTCTTGAAATTAGAGTCTCTAGAACTGTTATTGCATTAACTTTTTTTTTATATTATCAAGAGGGAATTTCTTAAGCACATTTTCAGGAATAAAATTTCCATGTGCTTTCATAAAATAAAAAAATTGTGAAAAGCAAAGATTAAGAAGGTGGTTAATCTGAGCCTGGCTCAGATAATGAGTAGTTTTTATATATTTTAAAACTGAATATTTCGGGGGTGCCTGGGTGGCACAGCGGTTAAGCGTCTGCCTTCGGCTCAGGGCGTGATCCCGGCGTTATGGGATCGAGCCCCACGACAGGCTCCTCCGCTATGAGCCTGCTTCTTCCTCTCTCACTCCCCCTGCTTGTGTTCCCTCTCTCACTGGCTGTCTCTATCTCTGTCAAATAAATAAATAAAATCTTTTTTTTTTTTAAAAAAAAAGGAATTTCTTAAGCACATTTTCAGGAATAAAATTTCCATGTGCTTTCATAAAATTAAAAAAATTGTGAAAAGCAAAGATTAAGAAGGTGGTTAATCTGAGCCTGGCTCAGATAATGAGTAGTTTTTATATATTTTAAAACTGAATATTTCAAGTTACAGATAGAGTTAAAAACATTTTGAACTATATCAGAATCCTGTCAATATTCAGTTTTCTACACTGATCCCATCACAAAGCCCTGTTGGTGCTACCTTAAAAATAGATCTCTAGTCTGACCATTTCCCCCTTGTCCAAGGACCTGTCTTGTTCTGCCCGTTACAGCCGGTCTGGGTTATTGGCAGTGGCCTGCTTCCGTTCTTACACCCCGAGAGCTCCCCGAAAGCAGACCACCAGAGTGATCTTTTAAAAACATAAGTCATACTCAGAGCTCTTCAGTGGCATCCATGTCACCTAAATAGCCTGTAAGCCCCTCCCTCCCCGGCCCCTCACCACCTCTCCGATCATGTAGCCTGTGAGGCTGGCTTAGTTTGCTACAACCACGTGATCCTTGTCGGTCGTACCAGTCACACTCCCACCAAAAGCCTTGGACTTGCTGTGGCTTCTGCCCAGGTATTTTCCCAGCCACCATATCTCAAATAGTCAGTCTTTCCCCACTGCAGTTGTCCTTGCCTGTTTACCCTGCTTTGTTTTTGCACTGAGCACACTATCTGAAACTTTTGTTTTCTTAGTTTTGTTTGCTTTCCCACGAGGAAAAGAGCAGGGCCTTTGCCTTGTCTGTCTCCAGAGCCCTGGTCAGTGCCTTGTAGGTGCTCATCACATTCTTATAGAAATATTTCTGCGTTTAGGAACTTAGCCTTTTTTATAAATTGATGTTATGCTTTTCTTACTAGAGACCCTGAGATATGGCGCTTGGCCTGCTTGAAAGTT
This sequence comes from Ailuropoda melanoleuca, assembly GCF_002007445.2. NCBI lineage: Eukaryota > Metazoa > Chordata > Mammalia > Carnivora > Ursidae > Ailuropoda > Ailuropoda melanoleuca. The sequence goes on from NC_048236.1 coordinate 10,736,906, forward strand.
TGGGGCAGAAGCTGTATTAAACTTGTTCCATACACATCCTGGAGAGAGATGTTTTTAGAAAGGCCCCGTGTTCGGTTTGATGGTAAGTTGAACTCTTTAGAACTCAGGAGAAATAGTGGTCTATCATGCTGATTTTGATAAGTTCACAGTCTTAATTTTCTGTAACAGACCTAAATACTCTGATCATACTTAAAGGAAACCACAATAAGAATAAAGCTGGAAACATGTTAGCTGAATGGAACTGTAAAATTTTTATTGATGTTCCTACTTAAAAAAACAAACAAACCCTAAACTTTCTTTTTTATAGGAGTGTATATCAGTAAAACGACATATATTCGTCAAGGGGAACAGTCTCTTGATGGTTTCTATAGAGCCTGGCACCAAGTGGAATATTACAGGTACAACTGTAGTAAACTGAGTGAGTGAAAAATTCTCTCTCTCCAAGTATTAGTTTATTAGTTACCGGGCAGCTGTTCTTCGTGGCCTTCGCATTTATCCACAAAATGACCCTCAGTTTTTTTATCCAGTTTTGTAACAGCAACTGCACTCAACCAAGAGGTTAATTCAAATTACTTAATTCCTCCTAGCCTCTAAATCTAAGAATCCCTTTACATTTTAGAGGTCTTCCTTGTCTTTTGCTTTTGGTGGGACTCATGTGCCTTTTCAGTTAGCTTGTGCTCTGTCGTTCAGCCTTACTGTCCATCAGATGTTCGTGGCCTTAAGAAGTAAGTAGACATGTGAACTACTGTGTATGATCAGATCTCACTTGTGACCTTAATTAGTGCTTTGGGAAAACACACACACAGCTTTAATGGAGGTATATTTATTTTCATTCAGGAGTAAAACCGAAGGTTCGACAGCTCCCTCTAAGAAAGATAACAGATCGTCTTCACTTCTTTTTCACTGACCTCACAGGTTGCCAGTCATGTTTGTTTTAATGTTTTGCCAGTTTTTTGGCCCATGGTATTTCTGATTTGATTTCACAGCAATGAACAGGTTTAGGTGTCAGGAAACAAGGACATGTTTTATACTTTGTGTGTGTGTGGTGTTTTTTGGTGTTCTTTTTCTTTTTACACAGGTACATAAGATTCTTCCCTGATGGCCATGTGATGGTGTTGACAACCCCTGAGGAGCCTCAGTCCATTGTTCCTCGTTTAAGAACTAGGAATACCAGGTAGTATCTTTTTATAGTTTTCTATCCAGTTCATATTTTATGTGATTACTTATAGGTTAGCGTAATCCAGTGCTTCCTTAACTTTGTACGGGCTGATGAAAACAGCACTCAGCAGGGGCCCTTGTGAAAAATACCAGTGTCTGGGTCTCTCTGCGTAGGGAATATGCTTTAGTAGGTCTTGGGAGCCTTAGCAAACTACGTTTACTCACGTCCTAGCTGATTCTTCTCGGGCAAGTTGAGTAGCCACTATTAGAACGCATTACTTCCTAGATTATTTAAATAGGTTATTAAATACATGTAACAACTGATTAACAGACTTGGACTTAAATTGTATTTTTTAATTTTTAGAACGGATGCAATTCTTTTGGGTCATTATCGCTTGTCACAAGATACAGACAATCAGACCAAAGTATTTGCTGTGATAACTAAGAAAAAAGAAGAGGTATGTGATTGGAATTAAAAGATCTCTGTTTATTTCGGTACCCTACTCATTCAGGCATTCTTGATTAGAAAGGATAAGAATATACTGTTTCGTAGTGTATACTGTTACACAAAACGTATGTTGACTTACAGGATCTCTCTGAAGAGAGCTGGAGGGTTTTCTGAAATGTGGGTTTTATTTTTAATTGGATCAGCTTGTTTTTCTCTAAATTATTTCCTTTTCTGGTCCAGGTTTTTTACATTAGAAAATGTAAAGCCAAAATGTGCTATGAAATAACTAGTAAAACTATACTTGAATATGTTTAGCTATTCTTGTTTTGAATCGTAAGGCATTTCCTTCCTAAGTTAGCTCATATAGATAATTTTTTCTCAAGGATATTCTTACAGAGAATTTCAGTTTCTACTGGAAATAAGCTGAAGTAAGATAATGTCCTTCTTCCTGTTCTTACAAAAGGAAAAAAAAATGGCAAGCAACTATTGTTGAATTATTACATTCCAGAGTACTTTTAACTCTAACACATTGAGGGCCTAATTTTTTTCTCAACTTTTCTGTATGCGAGTTTTTCATTCCTGCTTTTAAAAATGTATACCCAAGTACTCAGTTGTGATGTACTTAGAATAAATACTTGCCTAATGCTTTTATAATCAATACAGGTCTTAGAAGTTTTCCTTACATCCGATCCTCCTCTCTTCCCTGGCATCGTGTGTCAGATGGTTAGGACAGGGTGTCACCAGAGTCCCTTCACCTTGTGGCCACTGGTGGCAGGCTTCTCTGCCTGCCTCAGGTGGGCTCCAGGGATCTGGGGCAGCCGTCTGAGGGGCAGAGGTAGCTGCTACGGCTGTGGCCTTGGCCATGAGTTTCCTGAGGTCAGAACTGGAGAGTTGTGAGGCCCTGGTTGTGTAGGTCTTATAAAAGAGTTTAGGAGCTCCTTCATTGAGTACCAGTTTTTTCTTCAGAGTACAATACAGTAAAACCATAGTGTTAACATTCTTGTATTGTTAGCAACAGTATTTGCAAAAGTGTGATTCTAATGAACCTTGTCCACATCTGTGCCTCGTTGATTCTTACTGTTAGCGTGAAAGGTAAGTTCTCCTCCATGCTGCTTCTGCAACTTTCACCAGTTTATCACTTTGCCTTTTTAAAAATTCCCATATTTTCAGTAGAAGGAAATACTAGGTTTACATGGAGAAGACAGAAGTTTTCATTTCCAGCTCTGCAACCGCTGTGTAATTTTGGTTAACCTGTTTGACCTCCTGGAGTCTTCATTCTTTCAGCCATTAAATAGCAATGTACAATCACATTTAACACTTGGGATGATTGTGTTTGAGCTGACGATGGAGAGAAAACCTCATTTTTATTTTTATTTATTTATTTATTTGTTTGTTTAAAAGATTTTATTTATTTATTCGACAGAGATAGAGACAGCCAGCGAGAGAGGGAACACAAGCAGGGGGAGTGGGAGAGGAAGAAGCAGGCTCATAGCGGAGGAGCCTGATGTGGGGCTCGATCCCATAACTCCGGGATCACGCCCTGAGCCGAAGGCAGACGCTCAACCGCTGTGCCACCCAGGCGCCCCAAAACCTTATTTTTAGAGTGCTTAACATTTTTCAGGGCACTCATCCACCTTCTCATTTGATACCCAAGACCCCTCTGCTGTGTGCAGAGATCACGTTACTATTAGTATCACTCTTGCTAATAGATTCCTGTAATATTTATTTGTATCAGTGAGGGGAGGTTTCATGCTAGTTCACACACTCTTTCTTTTACAGAAACCACTTGACTACAAATACAGGTATTTCCGTCGTGTCCCCGTACAAGAAGCAGACCAGAGCTTTCACGTGGGGCTCCAGCTGTGTTCCAGTGGCCACCAGAGATTCAACAAACTCATCTGGATACATCACTCTTGTCACGTTACTTACAAGTAGGTGAATGTAATACAGATACCAAAGTTGCAGAATAAACGTGTACTTCATGTCAGACTTAGGAAACTCTGATAGATTTTAAAGCCTTTAGAGTTGACGTTACATTATAAAACCACATTATGTTCCATGACGTTACATCACAGAGTATCACAGGCCACTGTAGACCCCTCCAGAGTTTGCCATGCTTTCTGTGGACAGCTGTCAGTGTGATGGTGGTGCCACGGAGAGGTCCGTGGCCGGTGACCGTCTTTTCTATAATGGTAGGATTCTGTCAGGCATGCAAGCGAGTGGACCAGGAGGTGCTCCCTGGTGCCCGTGGGAGTGGGAATGCGAATGGGTGCCACCACCTTGGAAGCAGAATGGTACTCAGTCACCTCTAAGCTGTCTGTGCGTTACCTAGTCATTGACTTACTCAAGGCACTTTTAAAACATCAAATCTTTTTTCTTCTCCTGTATTTCACTCTTATTATTTATTTTTTTTACTTTATTTCCGGTTGGTATATCCTCCAGGATTATACACCGATTTTAATAAAATTGTAGCAAGGAGTTACAGTAACTCTTCTAAAAAGATGTTGTGTATTCAAAGCCAAATCTGTTAGATGGTTCCTATTTAAAGCTTTTTGTGTTAGGATTTACCTGTAAGGAGTAATTCAGGAACAGAAGAATATGTGTGAGAAAGGAGCAGCACAGAAGAGAAAGGAGCAGTGTGGATCAGTGGATGGTGAGGTTTGCTGTTCTTAGGTTTGAAAGAATATTGGTGTGTGGTCGACAGCTCTTGGTTCCAAAATAGAATCCAGAATTCTGAGAGACAAATTTTGGGGCCACCCTCTGTTAACCTACTTCACAACCTTGACCACAGGGCTGAAAACTTTTGCGGCCTGTTTCCCTGCTTTCCCCACTCGTATGGAAGGTCCTGAGAACTGAGAAAGCATTTTTCTTTCTTTTCATTCTTACCTAGCAGTCCTGTATCTCCTTTTTGCTTCTCTCAGTAAATTGTGCGGTGGAATGTTCTTTTTTCTTCTCATAGAAAGAAACCAAACCCAGAGTAGTACCAAATAAATGGAAAGCATCATGTTTCAGGAGAAAAAAGGACATTATTATAGGTGTCATTTGTAACTGCTAATGCTCACGTTGACTCCCTTACTGTATGCATAAAGTCGCTTGAGTTTTCGGCCTTTATTCATCCCTTTGGGGGACAAAAATAAAAGGCTGTAGTAATATTATTTATCATCTGCTTCCCCTCCCTCCCCACTGGGATGAGGCTATTGCTCATGCAAATATTAAGTCACTAGATTCTGTTCTAGGATTATAATTCTTCCTAAATTACATTTTAACAAGATCCTTAAAATGTCTGTAGCCTTTTACTTAGAATTTCTAAGGAAGCTGTTCAAAGGATGTAATCAATATTACATTGGTTTTTTTTTTTTTAAAGATTTTATTTGAGAGAGACAGGGAAAGAGAGCACAAGCAGAGGCAGGGAGAGGGACAAGCAGAATCACCTCTGAGCAGTGAGCCCGACTTGGGGCTCGATCCTGGGACCCCGAGATCATGACCTGAGCCAAAGGCAGATGCTTATCACATTATTTTTAATTACCAAACAAGAAAACCATGTAAATCTCCAAAAGAAAGGGAATTATTGGGGCACCTGGGTGGCTCAGTTGGTTAAGCATCTGCCTTCAGCTCAGGTCATGATCCCACTGTCCTGGGATCGAGTCCCACATCGGGCTCTCTGCTCACTGGGGAATCTGCTTCTCCCTTTCCCTCTGCCCCCCTCCTGCTTGTGCTCTCTCGCTCTCAAATAAATAAATAAAATATTAAAAGAAAGGGGGGGAATTATTAAGGAAATTGTGGTATAGGCAGACAGTGAAATATTAAGCGGGGACTAAAAATGGCTTCTGAAGAGTATTTAATGTGAGGAAATGCATATGTCAGAATGGTAAATGAAAAGCAGTTGCTAATAGTATGATCTTAATAGAAAAGCTCAATAGACAGGTTGAGGTGCGTGGAAGAAGGTTTGGTTGACGCTTGAACAACACAAGTTGAGCTGCACGCATCCACTTAGAATGTGGATTTTCTTTTTATAAATACAGTACTGTAAATGTATTTTTCTTGTAATTTTCTTAATAACTTTGTTTCTCCTCTAGCTTGCTTTATTGTAAGAATACAGTACATAATACGTGTATTATTATGTAACGTACAAAATACATGTTAATTGATTTTGTAACTGGTAAGACTCCCAGTCAACAAGTTACTAGTAGTTATGTTTCTGGGGACTCAAAAGTTAGATGTGGATTTTTGTGTGGGAGTTTGGCACCTCTAACCCCTATGTTGTTCAAGGGTCAAGTGTACTTCAGATTGTTATATTAGGTACTTCACATTGTTATATTTGGTGGTGGAATGACGAGTGATTTTTTTCTTTGTACTTTTCTAAATTTTTCAAATTTTTTACAGTGTGCCTGTTAAATAACAAAAATTTTACCAAGTAAAATTTAAAGATCTCATTGGCTTTATTAAACGATCGTGAATGGGGAGCTTTGAGTTGTTTTACAAAATGGAAAGTTTTATAGAAGGAGAGCAGGGACAGGAAGGTTATTAGCAAAAGAAAAGGATTGTTTCAGGCAAGGACCCTTTCTCTTAGAGGGAAAAGCAGAGAGTCTTATGCAAACTCCTCATTTTCCTTTGGGGAACGGAGAGGGCCCATGAGGCGGACTCATGGGTCCCCATCAATAAATTTCTGACCAGTTAAGACTGTGTTTCTGAGGGAGGTTGAAACTGCAATTCATTTAAATTATGTATTAAGTCCTGATTTGGGAACTCATTCTGAGTGATGCCATTTTGGGCCTGTGGTTTTCTTTTTTAATAGTTCCCCCTTTTGATCAGACTCTCAGCTTAAGGTATTAGCACCAATTCTCAATTACCCTTTTGTAGTTCTCACAGCTTTTGTTGATCCTTTGTGCGGTCCCCATAGGTCATGATGCTTTCCCTTAATCTGTGATATTTACAGGTCACAGCTTCAGATTCATGTTCCAGTCTTAGGAGATAATTTGCCCGGTGATAAGTGGCTGTGAACATACATTTAAAGCTTTCGAGAGAATATAATGCACCAGAGAGATTACTATTACTGTGGCTTATTATTTTTCTTACTATTATTAACTATATTACTCTAATTAGGATAATTCCCAATAGTTGGAGTGTACTTAGAGCCATGGTCCCCAAGACCCAACCAAACCAAAGAAAGACCTTGCTGAAGGAGTCCTCTTTTTTTTAAGCGCAGTGCCTTGTTCAGTGATCTTACATAATTTTTAACTTCCCCATAGGTGTGAATCCAGGCACAGGAGGTGGTATTGGCCACAACCTAGATACCCACCCCCTTGCTCAGCTAAAAGATAATCAAGGACAACTTTGGCTAGAGAGTCCAAGGATCTTTGTGCTGCTGCTTTGCTTTAGCAGCGGATTTTGCTGTAATTTCGAGAATTGATCAAAGCCTCATTTTTATGTAACCCTAACCAAGGAAATTGGGACCTATAAAAGGAGTGAATCTGAATCATGAATGTCTCTCTTTTAATTCAGCAGTGTAAATTTAGGACATTAGACCAATGAGATCTTTTATTTTGCTTGTGAAAAGTTAGAGGCACAGAGTTTCTCCTAGCCTGAAATAAAAGATTGTTTTAAATTCCAGAGGTTATACCCCTTCCACCCCCACCCCCTTAGCGGTGGCCTGGAAGATACAGGTGAGGGTGTTATCTTTCCAGGCCAATGCCAGAGTGAAGGAAAGGAAGAGAGGAGAAAGGGGTTTACGTTTAGTTAGCGTATGCGGTCTCCATCCGTCATCTGGGGTGGAAGCAGACTGCCTCGATGTCAGCTACTTCTCTTGCTCGTCACTTTGATGGGGAGGTCTCCAGCATCTGTACAGGACCAGGTGTGGGGTGGAGCCTTCTCTGCGTGATGTGTACCCAAGGCTTAATCCTTTTCAGTTCCGCCCCAGGGTCAGTGGGCAGGAGCGCCTGGGAAGGTCCTTTTCCAGTGGGGCTGGAGGGTGGTTTTCCTCTGGCGACGTTATTTATACAGTCACCAAACTCTAGACTGTGATCAACAGGTTTCTTTGAATTGGGATCCCGGAAGATTTCTTGAATATGGATGACAGGCTGGAGCATAAGACATTAGAGACTGACAGTAGCTGGTCATATGAGCATGCGACAAGGGATCAGCAGAACGCTGTGTACTGACAGAATTCCAAGAAGTCTGTGAGGTTTTTGTTGAGGCTCATGTGATTTGTCTGGTGAAATGGCTGTCTTGATCACTGCGGATAGTGGAAAGTATACCCCAAGTGGGAAACACATTTTTCAAGTTTTGGGGGTTTTTTTTGGTTAGTTTTTCCTGTGAGGGCATCAGTCTTACAGTAGGGGAAATCTCGACCCATCTAGAAAACACACATACAAGAACAAGAAACTATTGATCACCCATACTAAGTGGCAGTTGAATGAAGTCCAGCTGCAAGTGTTCGAAGGGCCCAGAAGTAGAGGTTGGAGGCCTCTGGGAACAAGAATAGGTTTGGGGGGGGCATGGTGAGTGGTAGTGACCAAACAGGTCAGACAGGGCTGGTAGACTGTTCTTGTAATTGTATAGAAGTCTGTCAATGTCTGTTTATGATATGAGTCTTTGTCAATGTGCTGTGGTAGATGAAGGAATGCAAAAATTAAAATTTGGGATTTGCTAGGGAGCCAGGAAGAACCAGGCCATCTTGGGTTTCCGTAAGTGTGTGTTTAATTTGCAGTCAGTGCTCACTCATTTCAGTGTCTTTAGTTTAGAAGCAGGCTGTTCCCATGTTACAAGGATATCAGGAGGGCAAGTCTGGTGACCAGGGGCCATGTATGTGCACACAGAGTGGACTATAGCCACATGTGCCACAGAGGAGGCTTAGTATTCACTTATAGCGAAATAAGCCTCATTAGCTTAACAGGTCCTTTGGAAGTTTGTCAAAAAAATTTTAAAAAGGTTTTAAAGCACTTGCCTAATAAGTAGGATTACAGATTTTTATGAAACTGCAGTCTTATCAAAAGCAGACCAAAGTCCAGGAAAACTATGGTTTTTTAACAGAAACCAAATTCTAATTTTGTACCATCTTTGAAATTAAAACTCGTTTTTTAAAAATATGTTAACCTGCTTGACCACACATTAGAATTCCTTTCCAAAGATTTGTTTCCACAAACCTTTTACAACCTCTTTTCTACATCCTGGTTTTTTTCTTTTTTCTTTTCTTTTCTTTTCTTTTTTCTTTTCTTTTTTCTTCGTTTGAGGACAAACTTATTTTCTTTTTCCTCAATAAAAAATATCTATCTCATACCTTATTTAATAAAAAACACATCCTGCTTTCCTGGTATATAAAGATATTAGAAACCTTAATTTCTAGTGAAAACTAAGAAGTGAGCAATTTTGAACTGTTAGACTAGCATTTTTAAAATTTGCATATTTATGAATACATTTTAAAAGCTCTAGAAGCATGTGCTGTTTCACGTTTTTCAGTGTAGTGTTAGCATGTTTAAATCTTTTAGTTTTTCTGTAATATGAAGCCAAAAGTAGATAAATCTGTGTTTACTGATTGTTTTTGTACTTTATCTTATTTGGAAATGATCTAGATATTTAATGAAAATTCATCATTTAACCTAACTCAGTAAACTTAAAGGTTTTAGGCTATCAAAAAAAAAAACTTGGGAAAACTAGACAAATATTGCTGAAAAGCTCATTTATAAACTTTTGTCTTGCTTAATTTGTCCTGAATTATGTTTAGATTACCTACAAATACTTTATGAAACATTAGACAGTCATCCATTATCCTAAGCTATTATGTTTTGTGTGGACACATCTTAGAAGAGAAAACGTGAATTTATATGGCTAGTAAACTCAGGTAGAATAAGTTTTATATTTAATGTTGATAACTAAAAACATGTCTGTTTTAATTAAACCATCAACCATAATCTAGCTTTTACATCGAATATTTTCCTGGATCACATGCACTTAAACATCTGGGTTTGTCTCTGACGTTATGATTTTTAGAATGCTCATCCTTACAGGCACTTGCCTTCAAACCCACTGAACAGTTCTTTTATAAATTCATTTTAGCGATTCCATCCAAAGGTAGAGAGTACCACATAACTGAAACACACATGTATAGACACGTGTGAACAGTAGGACTGAGAGACCTTATAGCTGGTTTTGAAAATCCTGCTGTAAAGTAAAACAGGATTTATCAAAGTCAAATGTGAGTTTGTTTTTCTGTAGATGGAATACATTGAGGTTACCTGGCTACATGGGTAAAGCTTTTCTTTATATACATCTTTGGAGAAGACACTTAAGCTTTGTATTTGTCCTTGGTAAGTCAAGTTCCAAATGACTTTGCCCATTTTGTTTTTTCTTGATAAGAATCATCTTCTTACGTTTGCATATTAAAGAGATGGACTGAGGAATTACTGGAGAAGACCAGGTAGAACATTGAACATTTAGATTTAAAAAGCACTGGGAACCATGCAAGCTCCTTCTAGAAGAAATTTGGTTTCCTAAGGCCAATAATGTACCAGCTGTCTGAGATAAACGGGACATTTTGGGATAGGTAAAGGAATAGGGCAACTTTCAGTTGCCTAGAGAGCTGCATTTCTGGTTTGTAAAGATGTGTAACATAAGGACCATTGCCTTCAATACAGTCCAGTTCTCTGGATCGGAACTTACATGGCATCAGACATTGCTCCAAGTGTAGTATCCTCCGTTCTATTTTTCCCCCTCTGGGTACATCGTTCTAACTTCTATTTTTGGCCGTATTGAGTAGCTTCCGTTGGGTAAAAGGTGGATCACCAAGGAGGGTACGGAGGATACCAACTTCCCCAGATCTAGAATCACTCATAGTGATGGCCAGAAGAAAAAACCGACAACCTGCATGTCCCAAGCAGGCAGAAAGCTAAGCCCAGTTATGCAAAACCGGACAAGCAGGAAGGCAGTAGCTGTCCCTGGGAGAGAAGGGATCAGTAACCAGTGGGTCTGGATTTAGACGGGAAAGATAGTGTGATTTTGTTTTCTGCTTGACTGGGCAGGCAGAGATTTGGAAGAGCAGATTCTGGTAAGAATTTTCACCGTTCGCTACCTTCTGGCAGTTTTTCCAGGATCCCCTCAGGACGATCTGGTATCTGCCAGTTTTCCCTTGACTGTCTAAGGGATAGTGTAGCAGTTTATCAGAAAATCCCTCTGCTTCTCGGAGAGGCCTCTGTAGGGCCTCGCATCCCCCTCTGGGAGGGGCTCATAGGAGGGCCCTGCTTAGAAGGTGGATAACAGGGTGTCTGTTAAAGCCATTAACTTGCCAGAATTTTGTTGATGTTTGTGTAGTCTTTTCAGAGGGGGAAAGAAAATTCAGATGAGTACCCAGTCTTACAGTCTTGTATTAGGTACCTTTTTCTCTTTTTAATTTTTCATAATTTTGCAATAAAATCTTTCAATGAGGGGCGCCTGGGTAGCGCAGTCGTTAAGCGTCTGCCTTCGGCTCAGGGCGTGATCCCGGCGTTATGGGATCGAGCCCCACATCAGGCTCCTCCGCTGTGAGCCTGCTTCTTCCTCTCCCACTCCCCTGCTGTGTTCCCTCTCTCGCTGGCTGTCTATCTCTGTCACATAAATAAATAAAATCTTTAAAAAAAAAATCTTTCAATGAAACTGTGTTGGAATTTTGAAACCTTCCGGAGGCTTCTGCATGTCCAATGAAATGGGTTTCCCGTTCTGTTTAATTTGGGAACCTGTGCTTTCAGGTCTACTTCTTAAATGATCTTATCTAATTGGAACGTTCCCTATAATGGCCACTGTATTTCTAGGTCGTGCTTCCTCTGAGGGCTGGCAGCGGGTTGGTAGGACCCTAGTAACAGAATTAACCCACATCAGCCTTCTTTTGGGGCACCCAGCCTGATGGTTACCAAGCCGAGTTCTTCAGGACACAAATAAGCTTAGGAAGATTCTGTCGTTCTTGCTAGCTATCTAAAACTTGGGGGACTGTAGTTCCTAGGCATGAAACAAGCAGGTGTGCCAGAAGGTGACACGCTTGACCCTTTCAAATTTAGGCATCCTGTCCGCTCAGCCTTTGGCTTTCTCTGGGCTGAACCAATACCTGAAAGGGATGTGCCGTGGGGCTGAGGACTGTGTGTGTTGTACAGTGTACCTTGTTGCCTGAAAAGTTTCTGGAGACTGGTAGGTGACTAGGGCCAGGCTAACCTCTTTCACAACCAACTTATCCCATCCTGGGAGTCGTCTTGAGGTGTGAACACTTCTAAAAGCCTTTAAAGGCTCGACCCATACCCACCAATTCTTGCGGGTTTTTGGCCTCCAAGATCCCCACTAGCGATAGGCTTTACACAAAACCAGACTGACAGACCAGTGCACCTCAGTGTTTTGGCAGTACCGCATCTTGGCCATAGGAGGGCGCTGTGCGCACGGCCACCAGTTCCTGCAGGACATGTCTTTTCCACCAGGGAATTGTGTTCTGCAAGGCTGGGGGGGCTGGGCTCTCGCAGACCCTTCTGCCAGCTCACTTGGGCTCTGGACAAACATGCCAGCTCGACTGGGCTCCAGGCATAACCGTCTGCCAGCTCAAGCTGTCCTGCCCTGTAAAGGAATGCCATTTAGATGGCGAGCTTGAATGTCAACGACGACAAAAACTCATAACTGAGAGGAACTTGCCCACCGCCCTCAAAATGGTGAGAAAGAACTCAGAAGGTTCACAGGTACCATGCCTATGTCCTCGGCGTCCCCAGATGCTGCCACAGGTTCACTTTGGATCCTGTTGCTGCCACAGAATCTGTTTTTTTGGGGGTTGTGTTTTTTTTTGCTTTTTACTATGTTCAGTTAGCCACTGTACAGCACATCATTAGTTTTTGATACAGTGGTCAGTGATTCATTAGTTACATAAAACACTCAGTGCTCATCACAACACGTGTTCTCCCTAATACCCATCATCCTGTTACCCTATCCCCCCGCCCCCCGAAACCCTCAGTTTGTTTCCCATGGTCCATAGTCTTTCATAGTTCATCTCCCTCTCCGATTTCTCCCCCTTCAGATTTCCTTCCCTTCCCCTATGGTCCTCCGTGCTATTGCTTATGTTCCACACATGAGTGAAACCATATGATAATTGTCTTTCTCTGCTTGACTTACTTCACGTAGCATAATCCTCGCCAGTTCTATCCGTGTCAGTGCAAATGGTGGGTATTCATCCTTTCTGATGGCGGAGTAATATTCCGTTGTATATATGGACCACAACTTTATCCAGTCATCTGATGAATGGCATCTCAGCACCTTCCACAGTTTGGCTATTCTGAATCTGTTAAATGACAAAAATTCAACCAAGTAAATTTTAATTGTCTAATTGGCTTTATTAAACAAATCCTGAATTGGGCAGCATCCCATCTAACAACTAGAGGGAAGTTCAGAGGAGTTGCACAAAATGGAAGGTTATTGTAGAAGGAAGGTAGGGGCAAGAAGGACTCTTCCAGGCAGTGCTGCCTTCCCTTAGAGGGAAGGGCCGGGAGTCGTACCCTGCGGGCTACCTCATCTTCCTCTGGGGGTGGAGAGGGCCCATGTGGCAGACTCATGGGCACCCATCAGAAAATTCCTGACGGATTTGAAACTGCATTTAGATTATGTATTAGGCCCTGGTTTGGGAACTCGGTCTAAGCGACACCATTTTGGGCCTGTGGTTTTCTCTTATCGTGCCTCTATCATTTAGAATTTACTGAGATGAATTAAAAAAGACTAAAGCGTAAAATAAACCCTCTCCTATAAATATGTAAGGATTTTACATGAGTTGAAATTTCTTTGTAACTGGTAATTTTGTGCTTTCTTTCCAGATCAACTGGTGAGACTGCAGTTACTGCTTTTGAGATTGACAAGATGTACACCCCCTTGTTCTTTGCCAGAGTGAGAAGCTACACCGCTTTCTCGGAGAGGCCTCTGTAGGGCCTCGCATCCAGTCCTCTGTCACTGTTGCATGAATAAAAGCATATAGAGCAAAAGAACACCTAAGTTATAAATGTACATACATATATATATGGAGTTGGGACTTATTTTACATTGTTAGAGTTCTTTTAAGAAGAGTATAAATTGATTATTTTTTTTATTTAAAGGGATAGTTGATACTTGGGGTATTTTGTTTTGAAATTAAGAAGTTGGGATTACAAGTTGTTTAAGCACATTTATGTTGTGAAAAACCTTCAAATGAGCTTTAAATCATGTCCTTTTTCAAGAGGATCTCTGAGCAGATTTCTGTCACGCAAGTCTCCTTCCGCCTGGTCATCCCGATATTTAATTGCTTTGAGGGAGGGCTCCACGGGGTCAGCATTTCTTTCACGCATGACATAGTGTCTTTGCACTAAAGGCTCAAAATGTGAAAACTTGTTCTGAATTTGTTTGAAACTGTTTGGCCAATAAAAATAAACATTTCTTTCAAGAAAGTATCTTTGGATGGCCTCTTTTAAATGTCAGAATAATAAACAGCCCTAGGGTAGCCAGCGAAGGCTTAGGAGCCTGCCTCCTTCCATCCGTGGTCTCCGCAGCCACAGACTATAGTAATCTCCACACTCCAGCCTAGAGCCCTTCCACACACTTACCTGGGCACCTTTGTTCCTAAAAGAACACAGCACATGATCACATCAGCCCAGGCCCAAGTCTATCCAGAATTAAAATGGGGAGAGTGCCAGCCACCCTGGTACAGAGGCGCTCTGTTGCCTCCCTAGTGGCGATGCCACTGCTGTGTGGTCGAGCTGAAGGTGCGCACACCTGCAGAAAGTGCGGCCACAGTCGCTCTCAAGTTCATGTTGACATTAAAAGATGCTTCCTAAATTCCTGCAGTTCGATGCGGGACAGGCCTTTTAAAAAGCAAATGCAGGTTATGGTAAAGGTGAAAATTACCAAACACCCAGAGTGTGTATGAGGAGATGACTACTTAGGTTGGCTTTTTATAGTAATCTGAGAAATGTTTCCCTCAAGTTAGAAAAGGGAGAAGAGCAGAATGCCCAAGAAAAGGCAGTTCTTCATGATGTGACCAGTAGTTCTGATATGCAAGTTAAAAGGACATCTGATTAGGACCTCGTCAAATATAGCTAGAAAAGTGTATTCTTAAGGAGAGTGGGAGTCGAAGATTCTCTGTTGTTTGTCCACCACGCCTGGATTAGTCAAGACCTGCTGCAGCCAGCCAGTGGATACCAAGTTCAAAGCTTTCCTCGCACCCACTAAAGCAACTCTTACGTATTTAGCTTGAAGCTGAAAATAGTATTTTTAAAATTACATCTTCTGTTCAGATTTCTTTATTTTTATTTTAGAAAGGGGGTGCAGAGGGAGAGAGCAAGTCTCAGGCAGACTCAGACCTGAGTACAGAGCCCGATGTGGGGCTCGATCTCATGACCTTGATATGGCCTGAGCCAAAGCCAAGAGTCAGACACTTAACTGCGCCACACACGTGCCTGCCCCAGTACGCTCAGATTGTTAATACAAAGCAATATACATTTATTGTAAGATTAGACTGTACATAGAATCAAAAAACACCTAAAGGTACGCCCAAAGATAACTAACCAGAAGGAGTGTTTGCTGCCCAGTCTTTTCCTCCTATTTTCTGCAAATCCTGCCACAGAAGCCTTTTAACTTCGGAAATGTCCTTCCTTTGCTCTGTTTGGACATTACAGAAACCAATAAATACTATGGGAAGCTGAAAGAGTAGAAGGTACAGTCACTCCTAAAAAAATCAAACATTTTCCAGAAATTACATTTTCGCTCCTGCTTGAACCACTCAGATGGCCTCAAGGGGATCTGGCCTAAGCACTAACTGTGGAGTCAGTTCCTCTTCCTGTTGCGTTTCCTCCGCTGCCCCCTTCTCACGCCTTAGTGGAGGGCAAAGTAGGAGGGCTTGGGGCTCTTGGGGGCTCTCCCTGAGACCAGACAGCAGATACTGGTGGGAACCAGCCCCAACACCACCTACTTTGCCAGCACCCTGTGTGCCACCCCCAAGTTCCCCTGCACACCTGCACCATCTAACCCTCTTGCCTCCGCAGGTGTCCCCTGCCGAGAGCGGCTCCTGCCCCACCATACCCTGTAAGCAGCTCTGGCAGGGACTGGCACCACTCCACAGTGACTCCTGCCATGGGGTGAGGGAGAGAGAACTCAGTATGCCAGTGCACCCCCAGTTCCAGAAGCAGAGCCTGTTAGCTGGCTGTGCAGGGAAAAAGCCCCGCTGCTTGGTGCACCCATAGCTGTGACAGATTAATTTAGTTTGACTGCCAGCCCTGCCATCAGTGAAAACCTCTGGACCACAGGGAGAAAGTCTTGCCCTTCCAAGGGCCCACAGCTACAGCAGAAAGGCTGATTTAGACACCTGTCTGGCTGCTGATCCCATCCACCTACAAGCCCCAAACTGGTATGAGGCCCCTCAACAGCACAGGGACCAAACCCCATGCCGTGTGCCTGCAGCAAAGTGGGTCATTGCTGCTGACTAGGGGAAGACAAACACAGCTCAGCCACACAGCAGAGCACATGCAGACTCCACGGGGACACTCCTAGAGCATCTGATTCTGGCGCCCGGGGGCACTGTACTCCAGGACACCACAGGACCAAGGCCACTACTTTGAAGACCAGGGGACGTATTTGACCTCCCTAATCCATAGAAACACAGAGACTAGGACAAAATGAGGACACAGAGGAATATGTCCCAATTGAAAGAATAGAAAAATCAGAGCAAAAGAGCTGAATGAAACAGAGAAGCACTATGCCTGATTAAAAAAATTCAAAGTAATGGGGGCACCTGAGTGGCTCAGTCATTTAAGCATCTGCCTTCAGCTCAGGTCATGATCTCCAGATCCTGGAATCAAGCCCCTCATTGGGCTTCCTGCTCAACAGGGAGTCTGCACCTTCTGCCCCTCCCCACCGCTCATTCTCTCTTCCACTCTCAAATAAAATCTAAAAAAATCCAAAAAACTCAAAGTAGTGGTCACAAAGATACTCACTTGACTTGAGAAAAGAGTGGATAGGGGTGCCTGAGTGGCTCAGTTGATTAAGCGTCCGACTCTTGATCTCAGCTCAGGTCTTGATCTCAGGGTCATGAGTTGGGCTCCATGCCAGGCCTGGAGCCTACTTAAAAAAGAGTAGATAAACTCACTAAGCACTTGAAGAGATAGGAAATATAAAAAAGAACCAGAAATGAAGAATTCAATAAAAGATAAAAATTATACTAGCATGAAAGGGCAGCAGATTAGGGGACGCAGAACAGATCAGTGATCCAGAAGAGAGTAAGGAAAGCAATCAAGCTGAACAGAAAAGAAATTAAAAATAAAAAACGAGAATAGGTTAAGAGAACTCACCAACCTCATCAATCCTAATAACATTTGCATTATAGGGATCCCAAAAGGAGAAGAAAGAGAGAAGGGGGCAGAAAATTTCCTTGAAGAGGGGCACCTGGGTGGCTCAGTTGGTTAAATGTCTGCCTTCAGATCAAGTCATGATCCTGGGGTCCTGGGATCGAGTCCCACATCAGGCTCCCTGCTCAGTGGAGAACCTGCTTCTCCCTCTTTCTCTGCCCCTCCCCACTGCTTGTGCCTGCTTTCTCTCAAAAAACAAAAAAACAAAAAAACACTTTAGAAAATGTACTGGAAGAAATAATAGCTGAAAACCTCCCTAAATATGGAAAAGGAAACAGACATCCAGGTACAGGAAGCACAGACAGCCCCTTGCAAGACGAACCCAGGAGGTACACACCAAGAAACATAGTAATTTAAATGGCAAAAAGTAATAATAGGGAGAGAATTTCAAAAGCAGCAAGGGAAAAAAAAAGTTATATACAAGAGAAACCCCATAAAGCTATCAGCTGTTTTGTTTTTGTTTTTGTTTTTTTTCAGCAGAAACTTATGTCATGCCGATCCCTTCTGGCCTACAATGTGCTGAAAGGAAAAAAACCTATAACCAAGAATACTCTATCCAGCAGGTCATCACTCAGAATAGGAGAGATAAAGAACTTCCCAGACAAAGAGAAGTTAAAAGAATACATCATCACTAAAACATCCTGATAAGAAACATTAAAGGGAATTCTTTGACTGGAAAGAAAAGGCCATAACTAGAAGAAAATTATGAAAGGAAAACATTTCACTGGTAAAAACAAGCATATAGTAAAGGTCGCAGATAAATCACTTATAAAGCCAATATGGAGGTTAAAACAAAAAGTAGTAAAATCAATTATTTCTACAAAATTCACTCAAGGAATACACAAAATAAAAATGTAGAATACGATATCATACACATAAAAAGTGGAGGGGGGAATAAAATTTTAGTACTTCTAGAATGTGTGTGAACTTAAGAGACCATCAAATTATAACTGCTGTACACATGAGACGTTATATATGAATGAAATGAAAAACCACAAATCAAATCATAATGGATACATACACAAAAAAAAGAGAAAGGAATGCAAGCATAACACTAAAGAAAGCCATCAAACTACAAGGAAAAAGAGTAAGAGAAGAAAGGAACAGAGAATACCTACAAAAACAACACAATGAAAGAAATGGCAATAAGTACACATTATCAATAATTACACGTAAAAGGACTAAATGCTCCAATCAAAAGACATAGGGTGACTGAGTGGACTAAAAAAACAAAAAACAAACAAAAAAACCAAACAAGACTCATCTATATGTTGCCTATAAGAGATTCACTTCAGACCTAAAGACCCATATAGACCAAATGAAAGCATGGAAAGAGATATAGCATGCAAATGGAAGTGGATGGGGATAGGAGTCAATGTAGCAATACTTGGATCAGACAAAATTACTTTGAAACAATAACTGCAACAAGAAACAAAGAAGGGCATTATTACATAATGATAAAGAGACAGTCCAACAAGAAGATATAACAATTGTAAATATCTATGCACCCAACTCTGGAGCACCTAAGTACATAAAAGAAATGTTAACAGACATAAAGGGAGAAACTGACAGTAATACAATAATAGTAGAGGACTTTAACATTCTACTTACTTCAATGGATAGATCATCCAGGCTGAAAATCAATAAGGAAACAGGGTCTTTGAATGACATATTAGACCAGCAGGCCTTAACAGAGAGATATGTATACAGAACATTCCATCTAAAACCAATAGAATACACATTCTTTTCAAGCGCATATGAAACATTCTCCAGAATAGGTCACATGCTGGGCCACAAAACATAAATTTAAGAAGATTAAAATCTTATGCATCTTTTCAGACAGCATAACGAATCACAAGAAAAAAACAAACACAAATACTTGGAGGCTAAACAATGTGCTGCTAAACAGCCAACGGGCAATGAAGAAATCAAAGAAGAAATTTAAAAATAGCTGGTGATAAAGGAAAATGAAAACACAACAGCCCAAAATCTTTGGGACACAGTGAAAGCAGTTCTAAGAGGAAAATTTATGCTGATACAGGCCTACCTCAAGAAACAAGAAAAATCTCAAACAATCTAACCTCACACCTAAAGGAACAAGAAAAAGGAGAACAAACAAAACCCAAGGTTAGTAGAAGAAAGAAATAATAAAGATCAGAGAAGAAACACATGAAATAGAGACAAGGAAATAAACAAACCACAAAACCAAAAGAAAGGATCGTGAAACCAAGAGCCAGCTCTTTGAGAAGATAAACAAAATTGATAAACCTTAAGCCAAATTAATCAAAAAGAAAAGAGGAAAGGACACAAATAAAATCAGAAATGAAAGAGGGGAGGTAACAACTGACACCACAGAAATACAAAGAATTAAGAGACTATTCTAAAAATTATATGCTAACAAATTGGACAACGCAGAAGAAATGGATAAATTCCTAGAAACATACAATCTTCCAAAACTGAATCAGGAAGAAACAGAAAATCTGAACAGACTGGTTACTAGTAATGAAACTGGATTGGTTATCAAAAACTCCCAACAGCAACAACAAAAAATATAGGAGCAAATGGATCCACACATGAATTCTACTAAACATTTAAAGGAGAGTTAACATATATCCTCCTCAAACTACTATTACTACTACTACTACTACAACTACAACACACACACAGACACACACACACACACACACACACACACACACACACAGAAGGAAGGAAAGCTTCCAAATACATTTTATGGAGTCAGCATTACTGATACCAAAGCCAAAGACACTAAAAAAAAAAAAAAAGAAGAAAACTACAAACCAATATGCCTAATGAACATAGATGCAAAAATCCTTAGCAAACCACATTCAACAATATATTAAAAAGATATCTTTCACCATGATCAAGTGGAATTTATTCTGGGGATGCAAAGATGGTTCAATATTCTCAAATCAACCGATATGATACAACACATCAACAAAACCAAGGATTAAATCCTATGATCATCTCAATAGATGCAGAAAAAACAGTTGACAAAATTCAAGTTCTGTTCATCATAAAAACTCTCAACAAAGTGGGTTTAGAGGGAACACATTTCAATATAATAAAGGCCACATATAACAGACTCACAGCTATCATACTCAATGGTGAAAACTGAGAGCTTTTTCTCTAAGACCATGAACAAGACAAGGATATTCACTCTCACTACTTTTATCCAACATAGCACTGAAAGTCCTAGCCACAGTAATCAGACAAGAAAAAGAAATAAGAGGCATTCAAACTGTCAAGGAAGAAGTATAACCGTCTCTACTTGCAGATGACACGATACTATACACAGAAAACCTAGACTCCACTACAAAACTATCAGAATAAATGAATTCAGTGAACTTGCAGGATACAAAATTAATACACAGAAATCGGTTGTGTTTTCATAAACTAATAATGAAATAGCAGAAGTAGAAGTTATGAAAACAAGTTCATTTACAATTGTACTTAAAAGAATAAAATATCTAGGAATAAACTTAACCAAGGAGGTAAAAGATCTGTACTCTGAAAACCATGAAGCCCTGATGAAAGATACAAACAAATGGAAAGATATCCCATGCTAATGGATTGGAAGAATTGTCAAAATGTCCATACCGCCCAAAGCAATCTACAGATTCAATGCAACCCCAATCAAAATCCCAACAGCATTTTTCACGGAACCAAAGCAATAGTCCTAAAGTTCATATGGAACCACAAAAGACCCCAAATAGCCAAAGGGATCTTGAGAAAGAAGAACAAAGCTGAAAGTTTCACAACTCCAGATTTCAAGATATACTACAAAGCTGTAGTGATCAAAACAATATTGTACCAGCACAAAAGCAGACACATAGACCAGAGGAACAGAAAAGACAGCCCAGAAGTAAACCCATGCTTTAACGGTCAACGAATCTACGAGAAAGGAGGGAAGAATATACAATGGGGAAGAGACAGTCTTTTCAATAAACGGTGCTGGGAAAACTGGACAACTCCATGCAAAGGAATGCACCTGGACCACTTTCTCACAGCACACACAAAAAGAAACGCAAATGTATTAAAGACCTCAATGTGAGACATGAAACCATAAAAATCCTAGAAGAAAACAGGCAGTGATTTCTTGGATATCAACCTTAGCAACATTTTTCTGGATAGGTCTCCTCAGGCAAGGGGACCAAAAGCAAAAATGAACTATTGAAACTACAACAAACTAAAAAGCTTTTGCATAGCAAAGGAATCCATCGACAAAACAAAAAGGCAACCCACTGAGTGGGAGAAGAGATATGCAAATGGTGTATCTGAGAAGAGGTTCCTACCCAAAATACATAAAGAACTTCTACAACTCAACACCAAAAAAAAAAAAAAAAAAAAGCAAATAATCCAATTAGACAATGGGCAGAGGACCTGAATAGACATTTTTCCAAAGAAGACATATAGAGGGCCAACAGACATATGAAGAGACGCTCAACATTACTTATCATCAAGGAAATGCAAATCAAAGCTACCTCACACCTGTCAGAATGGCTAGAATCAAAAAGACAAGAAACAACAAGTGTTGATGAGGATGTGGAGAAAAAGGAACCCTTGTGCACCATTGGTGGGAATGTAAATTGGTGCAGCCGCTGTGGAAAACAACATGGAGGTTTCTCAAAAAATTAAAAATAGAAATACCGTATGATCCCATGATTTCACCCCTGGGTATTTACCCAAAGAAAACAAAAACACTAATTAGAAAAGATTTATGCACCTCTTGGTTTATTGCAGCATTATTTTCGATAGCCAAGATATGGAAGCAACATGTGTCTGTTGATAGATGAATGGATAGGGAAGAAATGATATGTGCCTATGATGGAATCTTACTCAGCCACAAAAAAGAATGGGTCTTGTCATTTGCCACATGGATAAACGTGGGGGTATTATGCTAAGCGAAATAAATCAGACAGAGAAAGAAAAATACCAGGTGATTTCATTCGTATTTGGAATCTAAAAAACAAAACAAATGAACAACAAAAAACCCAAGCCAACCAACCAACCAAGGGACTCTTAAATACAGAGAACAGGGCACCTGAAGGAAGGGCTGTCGGTTAAGGGTCTGCCTTCGGCTCAGGTCATGATCCTCGGGTCCTGGGATCGAGCCCCGCATCAGGCTCCTTGCTCAATGGGAGCCTGCTTCTCCCTCTGCTGCTCCCCCTGCTTCTGTTTTCTCTCACTCTCTCCCACTCTCTGTCAAATGAATAAATAAAATGTTTGAAAAAAAATACAGTGAACAAACTGATGATCGCCAGTGGGGAGGTGGATGGGGGTGGGTGGGAAAATACATGAAGGGGGTTAAAAGGTATGAACTGACAGTTATAAAAATACCTCACGGAGATGAAAAGTACAGCATAGGGAGCATAGTAATATTGTAATAACACCATATGGTGACAGACGGTGACTACACTTACCACGGTGAGCACTGAATAAAATATAGAACTGTTGAATCAATGTGTTGTACTCCTGAAACTAACATATCATTGTATATTAATTATATTTCAATAAAAAACTGGAATTATATTGTATATAATGCTTTGTAGGCTTGTTTTCCTTACATAATTATACCACATATATCATTTCAATATATATTCTATTTTTTTTTTTTCACTAGGCTCCATGCCCATCGTGGAGCCCAATGTGTGGCTTGAACTCATGACCCCAAGATCAGGACTTGAGCTGAGATCAAGAAAGTCAGACACTTAACTGATTGAGCCATCCAGGTGCCCCTCAACATATATCCTTACTGGCTATATAGTCCAATTTTAATCGCCTCTTTAGACATTTCTGTTTTCTAACTTCGTGCTGGTATAGATGTCTCTGGAATGAACATTCCTGTGGTTAAATCTTAACACGCATCCTTAATCACTTCCTTAGGATGTTTCCAAGAAGTAGAATCAAAGGGTGAATGTTTTTAAATATCTTCACCATTTCTTGTTAAATAACACATGCAGTATAAAAAAATCTGGAAAACAGATGAGCACAAAGAAAAAAATATCAATTACTTGTAGTCAGTCACCTCACCCAAGAAAATCCACTATTTGCCTTTTGATGTTAATTTTTCTGGCTTCTGATGCATACGTGAGATTTTTTCACTCCTACAGTGCAATGCCGGTTCTGTCTCCATCAACTGATGGTCTCATGCTCTGAATCTTACAACCTAGCCAGTCATTTCCCCAGTAGTGGACGCTGTTGGCAACGGCTCTAGGTAACTTGACCATGATGCCAATAAATACATGAACGAGGGCTCTCTGGGACTTCTGTGGCTACAAAGTCTAATTGGGATCAGAAGCAAAACCTGGGATTGGCCTTAATCTCACACCGGCCATCCATCAGTCAGTGTGACCAGCTGTGATAGCCACCTATATCCAAAAAGGGATTTCCATCTCTGGTTATACATGGTGACTGAAACCTTCACATTTGTCTCCACTCTTTTCTGAAACCCTGCTAAAATGGCAGTAAATTAACTGCAGATCCTCAAAGACAAGGAGAACAGGAAAGGCACCATCAATGGACAAGAGAAGGTAGTATTTGGGAAGTAGAAAGCAGAGGGACAAGTGACACAGTGGTTTTGAGTGGGGGTTCCAGGTACAAGTGCCAGATCCATGACTTCGTGACCCTGAGCAAGTCACTTAAACTCTCCACATCCCAACAAAAAATTGGAGGAAATAATAGTACCCAGCCACAGAGTGGAGAGGAAGAAAGGACACATTCCTTGTTAAATCACTTAGGACAATGCCTGATGGAGTTGGTGCTTAATCAGTAACAGCCACTGTATGTACTCTCGTTACTGCTGCTGTTCCGGAGAGACTTGAGACCTCAGCGGGAAGTAGGGGAATTAAAGAGCAAATCCACTCAACTGAACTCAACCTGGAGGCAAAACACCACACTGCAACAGTGAGACCTGGCAGGAGGGACTCCCAGTTGGCCTCCAGAACTTGAATTGCCGGTCTGATACCCATCAGTCTGATACCATCAGGCAGGAATGTGGAGACTTCCTCTCTGGGCAAACAGCCTCTCCAAATAAAGACCTCTAGATACTGACAGTGAGAGACGTGAACAACATAGGCTCATCCCTCACTGCTCAGTCAACACCCCTCTCCCCCCCCCCCAGAGGTGCCAGTCAGCATTTAGTGTCTCTTCTTGAATATCAATGGGCAAGCCAGAAAGACCAGACATGGGAAGGGAAGTCCCTAACACAAAATATAGAGAACCAAACTTACTAAACAAAGAAAAGGAACACAGAGGAAACAGGAAAGGACAGGTAGTAGGAGAAAAATTTAAGAACAAACCAACATTACACATCTCCAGAGAGATGAAAGAAGAAATACAACCAGGGAAACAAGAACAAGAGACTACAAAAAGAAAGAAACCATCGGAAGATAGATCTTTGGGATATTACAACTATGAGAATTTTTTTTTTTAATTCAGAGGAAACATAGAACGTCAGAGCTGGAATTTATCCTAGAAATCATTTATTGATCAACCACCCCAGTGTGGAGGTAAGGAAATGAGGATCTGGAAAGGTGAACTGGTTTGCCTAAGATAGTAAGATTAGAACCCGCACAAATTACGGGAGGGAATGCAAACAGAGAGCTTGGCAGTACGAAGCACTCAATCAATTTGAGTCTTAATAATGTTAAGAGTTTATTATTTGTAAATGACATCTCAATAAAGCTGTTTAAAAATTTTAAGAGCTTAAATATGGCAAGTATGGAGCAAAAAGCTTTGGTTTATAGGGATTTGTGTGTTTACGTTCACAATTCATAACTATTATTGTCCTCACTTTGTAAGTTAAAACAATGCTGGCGTTAAGAGAGTTTATTTAAACTTGCTCAAGCGTACCCCAGTTACTGAGTAGTGGAGCAAGGACGACTCCAGAACACCTGTTTGTGTCCGAGCCAAGAGTCCACCTCTAAAGTAGTCCCATCAAAACTCAAACACGCTAGAGTTCCCCCTGGAGTTGAACCAATGACTTAGACCAACATTGCCTACTTCAAATATAACTTAAACTACACAAATAACTTAAAATTTTCTAGAGCAACACTAACAAAAAATAAGAGGTGAAATTAATTTCAATATAGACTTTAATTGAATGGATCCAAAATGGTATCATTTCAACACATAATATAAAAACAGTAATGAGATTTTTTTACACTCTTTTTTATTAATTTCTGAAATCTGCAATATAATTTACATTTACCACACATCTCAGTTCAGATTAGCTGTATTTCAAATGCTGAAGAGCCCCATGAGGCAGGCGGCTACAGTGACAGGCACATCCCAAACCAGTGAGAGCGAGAGAGTGATGTGGGCTAAGCTCAACCCTGACAACTTCTCAATGGGTATAACCGGCTGCAAGGATCACTGAGCCCATCAGGGGCCTAATGAGTTCCCTCTTAACCTTAGGCTCAGTACCTCTGTAATACATTCCCCGACTCCACCAGAATGTACCCCTGGTCTGTGTTTCCTAAATACCCCATATTACCTCTCTCCTAGCAGTTACTGATGTGGGGCCGTGGAGCGCAATGGTTAAGAAAGAATTCTTGAGACATTTGACGGTACAAGAAGGTGCTTTTATTATAGCACAGGCGTAGGACCCCCGTGGGCAGTGAGTTGCACTTCTGATAGCGAGGAGCAACTGATTACATGCCCCCCCGCCAAAGTTAAAGGTATATAGATAACGTAAGTCTCTAAAGAGATTTCCACGTGTTAAAGATGACTTATAGGATCCTGGAGATCTGGCTATTATTGTCAGGATGAGGTTGCTTTTAGTCTCTAGCAAAACATTAAGGCAGCCGTGAGTTCCTTGAGGAATGTCATGCTCTGTAGGTCTCAGTATTTATCAGTGGGCTGAAAATTGTAAGGTAATTTAATTTTAGCTGCATTTCTCTTGCCTTTGTCCTCCTCCTCATTTTCCCCCCTGAACAGTTTGGACCCTTCAATCTTTAAGGTTGCTGAGGTTGGAAGGTTTTATCTTCTGTAACTTCTTCCTGCTGAATGGGGGCGTAGACACGTCCCTACCTAGGAGTCAGCACTGGTCAGCCGGGGAATTTCTATATAGGAATTACCAAAGGCAGAGGCAGCCGAATCCTAGGTAGGCAACATGTGGGAACCTCCTGAGGTAGAAAGGGTCATCTGTGAGCTTGAAGGAATGGCAGCCAGAGAGTCTCAGCACCAGGCGGGGAGACACTGGAAAAAACAACAAGAGAAGATTAATATTATTAGAAAAAGAAGCCCAAGGAAAAGACCTTTGATAGTTGACAAAATCCTCCTCCAGTCCAGGAGTTTGACCAATCACTAAAGGAGAGGGAGGGATCATGTAAAGTGCCAACTTGAGTATTCATATTTTTTTAGCAATCCCGTTACATTTTTGTGATAATCTGGAATATATACACAGCATTCCATTTTAATAATGGGGCTGGTATCACCTTGTGCAGCTGTTAAATATCTAAGGCCATTTGACTCTGTAGAACTGCTTTGAGCATCTGTAAGTTCAGCATTAAGTAAGGAAATGCTGGTTTGTGAGTCATTTAGTGCTTTTATAGTACGTTCGTTAAGGGATTTCACATGCCAAACGACATCCTTCAGTCCCATCAAGGGAACAAAGGCGGACGTTAAATGACCATACCAGTGAGATATTGATCATGTCCATCCTTGTTTTAAATTTGGAAGATTAGCCAGAGTAGTGATGGTTTTGATAATGCACCCCTGAATCCAAGCAAAACCCAAGGTGCAACGACCTGTCCATCCCGGAGGAAGCCAGGGCCATAGGTTAGATTCATGTCTATTGGGGGGCTGTTTGGAGCTAGCCATCTAATTCTGGGTTGCCTTGCCCAGCCAGTAAGTGAACCAATCAGTAATCTGGAGTATCATGGTTTGAGAACATACTTCTAGCGATAGCCATCCCAAATGTCGTGTGCCGTTTGTCCAGGTATCATATGTATGGTTTCTTTGTTCTCAGCATAAAACTGCCTTTTGACTGAGTTGTCCAGCAGTTGGTGTGAACCACAAGTACTCATCCCAGATTTGGTATATACCATCCTGGGTATATTGAGAAGTAGGGTTTTGTAATCTAGGTACTCATTGACAGGCATTAATTTGTAGGCTTGTGAATTCAGTTAAAACCTTAATAGTTCGAGGGTATAAGAAAGTCTGGCTATGATCTGTAAAGTTCCAAGTCCTACTGATCATGGGCCAAGAAGAAACATTTTTTTTCTAGTGACAGAATTATCACGATATATGCAAGTGTTAGGATTATGTATCATATCTAAAATGTAAGTGTATAAGGAGTGCCAGTCAGTACCTTGTAAAGGAGAAACATACCAGGGTGACTCAGATATACTTGACATCGGCACAATTGCACCTGTCCAACAAGCTGCTTGATTTTGACGTACAGCATAATGTGCCCATAGCAGAAAGGCACTGTCTGTTAAAATCGGTGAACAAAGAACAAAGAGAAAATATACAACCTTCATAGTCGTTTGAACAGGAGTTTCAGATCTTCTAAAGGTTCGCAGGAATAAGAAGGCATGTTAGTTTGTTCACTGGTTTCCTGTAAAGGAAGCACAGGTTTTATTTTAGATACAGGAATCCAAGAGGAGGGTCCCCCTAATTTACTGCAGTAGAAGGATATAATATGCCCTGATATGGACTTTTCCATTTTGGATTTAAGTCCCTGCTGTATTTGACTTTCGATCTTGTAAATAAGCCATGTCTCCAGGGCTCCAGGGCTGACACGGGCTGGACTTTCAGTTATAGTTCAATCAGGTTTTGGGAGCATGTGATTAGCATATTCATTAAGTAACGTGGGAATTAAACCAGCCTTGAATGAGTAATTAACTAAAGTGTTCTGATCTTTATCTAATTACAGGTCCACTGTAAGAAATGGTTTCCCATACACTATCTCATACCCCATGGGTTCTTCTGGAGCGCTTCTCATTCTGAGAAGTCTTATTGGTAAGAAAGTAACTCAGTTTTCCTGGGAGTCTAAACTTAGTAAGGTGTTGTTTTAAAGTAGGATTAGCTTTCTGAACCTCTCCAGAGGATCGTGAATGTAGAAAACACTAAATTTTCAAAGCTTGTGCTATTTGTTATTTGTGCAGTAAAAGGTCTACCGCCACGCTGAAGGGACCATGGAAGGCCAGATCTAGGAATAATTTCTCACAACAAAACTTTGGTTACTTCCCTGGCTCTTTCAGTTTTATAGGAAAAGGCCTTGATCCATCCAGGGAAAGTATCAACTGACACTAGTAGAAACTCAGAGCCTTTGCAAGGAGGCATTTGTGTGAAATCAAGCTGCCAGTCCTCTCCTGGAGATGTTCCATGTCTTTGGATTGGTTTCAAAAGGGGGAGGGGTGGGACGGACAGCTCTTTCCAGATTTACTTGTACACAAACAATACAGGATTGACAGACCTGTGTTATAGTTGTTAAATTTATTCCATCAAATATATTTTTTATTAAATGTTACTAAAGCATTTTTTGCCCAAATGCGTAGCCTGGTGTAAACCTGTATTACCTTCCATCAGTTATTTTTGGGTATGAAGATCTTCACATCATTATCAACAAGGCAGTCCTGGGCATTTTTTAAAATATACTTGTTTCTGGGCTATGGGGATCTCTTGGTCTAACTAGACTGGAGATATGGGGGCGCCTGGGTGGCTCAGTCACTTAAGTGCTCTTAATTTCGCTTCAGGTTATGATCTCAGGGTCGTGAGATCAAGCCCCCCAAACTTAAGATTCTCTCTTGCCCTCTCCCTCTGCCCCTCCCACCCACTCGCAAGTTTAAATAAATAAATAGACTGGAGATATGCACTTAATTGGTGTTAAAATTGGTGTAAGACTTCGTAATTATTTCCTGCTGCCTGTTTGGTTGCATGGTTGGCCAAATTGTTTCCTTTGGATTCCAAGGTCCTATCCTTTTGACGTCCTTCGAGATGAATTACAGCTACCTCCTTAGGTAGCTTTATGGCCTCAGGAAGGGCAATTATTTCAGGCCCATATTTGGGGGGTTAGAACTTAAATGTAATCCCCTTTCTTTTCAAATTGCTCCATGGGCACGCAGCACCAGGAAAGATAACTGGAATCAGTATAAATATTCATTTTTAGGCCTTTTGCCAATTGAAGAACATGGGTAAGTGCTATTAATTTAGCCTTTTGGGCAGAAGTATTTACTGGAAGGGATTTTGCCTCAATGGTCTTAATTAAGCTAACTATAGCATTTCTGGCTTTTCTTTCTTCCTTATCCATGAAGTTACCGCCACTGGTGAGACTATTATCATCTGCATTTTTGATAGGGGAATCTTTTAAGTCTGGTCAGCCGGAAGAATCAAGATCAATAATTTCTGAGCAGTCATGTCCTAGCATAGACGTAGGAAGGTGAGGTCCAGGCATAAGGGTAGCTGGGTTTAAAGTTGGACAGGTTTTAAGTATTATTTCCGACATATCTAAAAACATAGTCTGGTATTAGTAAGTCAGCCTCTTGTCATCCAGTGATGGCCTTTGGTCTCTGGGACACTGAACCTGATGGGGAGTCACCACTGTCAAGGATTGTCCCAGAGGAAGTTCTGAAGCTCCTTCTACCAGCAGGGCTGTGGCAGCCACTGCTCGAGGACAAGCCAGCCACCTTTATGCCACATTGTCGAGTGCCTTTGAACACTAGCCCACCACTCTTGTTTTGTTCCCTAATTTCGGGGAAATAACCCCCAAAGCTTGTCACTGTTCTGCTGCTGCATATAAAGTAAAAGGCTTTTCTAAATTTGGTAAAGCCAAAGCTGGGGCTGACGAAAGCTCAGCTTTTAATGTTTGAAAGGCTATCTGCTGGCCTTTCATCCAGAGTAAAAGTT
>NC_048236.1:10767050-10866019 GCF_002007445.2 Ailuropoda melanoleuca
CAGCATAATGTGCCCATAGCAGAAAGGCACTGTCTGTTAAAATCGGTGAACAAAGAACAAAGAGAAAATATACAACCTTCATAGTCGTTTGAACAGGAGTTTCAGATCTTCTAAAGGTTCGCAGGAATAAGAAGGCATGTTAGTTTGTTCACTGGTTTCCTGTAAAGGAAGCACAGGTTTTATTTTAGATACAGGAATCCAAGAGGAGGGTCCCCCTAATTTACTGCAGTAGAAGGATATAATATGCCCTGATATGGACTTTTCCATTTTGGATTTAAGTCCCTGCTGTATTTGACTTTCGATCTTGTAAATAAGCCATGTCTCCAGGGCTCCAGGGCTGACACGGGCTGGACTTTCAGTTATAGTTCAATCAGGTTTTGGGAGCATGTGATTAGCATATTCATTAAGTAACGTGGGAATTAAACCAGCCTTGAATGAGTAATTAACTAAAGTGTTCTGATCTTTATCTAATTACAGGTCCACTGTAAGAAATGGTTTCCCATATACTATCTCATACCCCATGGGTTCTTCTGGAGCGCTTCTCATTCTGAGAAGTCTTATTGGTAAGAAAGTAACTCAGTTTTCCTGGGAGTCTAAACTTAGTAAGGTGTTGTTTTAAAGTAGGATTAGCTTTCTGAACCTCTCCAGAGGATCGTGAATGTAGAAAACACTAAATTTTCAAAGCTTGTGCTATTTGTTATTTGTGCAGTAAAATGTCTACCGCCACGCTGAAGGGACCATGGAAGGCCAGATCTAGGAATAATTTCTCACAACAAAACTTTGGTTACTTCCCTGGCTCTTTCAGTTTTATAGGAAAAGGCCTTGATCCATCCAGGGAAAGTATCAACTGACACTAGTAGAAACTCAGAGCCTTTGCAAGGAGGCATTTGTGTGAAATCAAGCTGCCAGTCCTCTCCTGGAGATGTTCCATGTCTTTGGATTGGTTTCAAAAGGGGGAGGGGTGGGACGGACAGCTCTTTCCAGATTTACTTGTACACAAACAATACAGGATTGACAGACCTGTGTTATAGTTGTTAAATTTATTCCATCAAATATATTTTTTTATTAAATGTTACTAAAGCATTTTTTGCCCAAATGCGTAGCCTGGTGTAAACCTGTATTACCTTCCATCAGTTATTTTTGGGTATGAAGATCTTCACATCATTATCAACAAGGCAGTCCTGGGCATTTTTTAAAATATACTTGTTTCTGGGCTATGGGGATCTCTTGGTCTAACTAGACTGGAGATATGGGGGCGCCTGGGTGGCTCAGTCACTTAAGTGCTCTTAATTTCGCTTCAGGTTATGATCTCAGGGTCGTGAGATCAAGCCCCCCAAACTTAAGATTCTCTCTTGCCCTCTCCCTCTGCCCCTCCCACCCACTCGCAAGTTTAAATAAATAAATAGACTGGAGATATGCACTTAATTGGTGTTAAAATTGGTGTAAGACTTCGTAATTATTTCCTGCTGCCTGTTTGGTTGCATGGTTGGCCAAATTGTTTCCTTTGGATTCCAAGGTCCTATCCTTTTGACGTCCTTCGAGATGAATTACAGCTACCTCCTTAGGTAGCTTTATGGCCTCAGGAAGGGCAATTATTTCAGGCCCATATTTGGGGGGTTAGAACTTAAATGTAATCCCCTTTCTTTTCAAATTGCTCCATGGGCACGCAGCACCAGGAAAGATAACTGGAATCAGTATAAATATTCATTTTTAGGCCTTTTGCCAATTGAAGAACATGGGTAAGTGCTATTAATTTAGCCTTTTGGGCAGAAGTATTTACTGGAAGGGATTTTGCCTCAATGGTCTTAATTAAGCTAACTATAGCATTTCTGGCTTTTCTTTCTTCCTTATCCATGAAGTTACCGCCACTGGTGAGACTATTATCATCTGCATTTTTGATAGGGGAATCTTTTAAGTCTGGTCAGCCGGAAGAATCAAGATCAATAATTTCTGAGCAGTCATGTCCTAGCATAGACGTAGGAAGGTGAGGTCCAGGCATAAGGGTAGCTGGGTTTAAAGTTGGACAGGTTTTAAGTATTATTTCCGACATATCTAAAAACATAGTCTGGTATTAGTAAGTCAGCCTCTTGTCATCCAGTGATGGCCTTTGGTCTCTGGGACACTGAACCTGATGGGGAGTCACCACTGTCAAGGATTGTCCCAGAGGAAGTTCTGAAGCTCCTTCTACCAGCAGGGCTGTGGCAGCCACTGCTCGAGGACAAGCCAGCCACCTTTATGCCACATTGTCGAGTGCCTTTGAACACTAGCCCACCACTCTTGTTTTGTTCCCTAATTTCTGGGAAATAACCCCCAAAGCTTGTCACTGTTCTGCTGCTGCATATAAAGTAAAAGGCTTTTCTAAATTTGGTAAAGCCAAAGCTGGGGCTGACGAAAGCTCAGCTTTTAATGTTTGAAAGGCTATCTGCTGGCCTTTCATCCAGAGTAAAAGTTTATCAGGGCCTTTAACTGAATCATCCAATGATTTGAAGAACCCAAATCCAGGAATCCATAGGTGGCCAAATCCTGCCATAGCTAGGAAAGTGCAGATTTCTTTGTAGTTGAGGGTCCAAGATTATATAGCCTTTTTCCTGCCAGTAGACGGGGTATGGTGACCTGGTGTTAATTCATTTCCCAGATATTGTACCTTTTGTTTAGATATTTGTGCTTCTTAAGGGAGACACGCTATCCCATTTGCCAAGAAATAAGAAGTTACAGAATTACTAAAAGACATTTCTTGTGTGGGGGGCACCTGGGTGGCTCAGTCGTTAGACGTCTGCCTTTGGCTCAGGGTGTGATCCCGGGGTCCTGGGATCGGGCCCCACATCAGGCTCCTCCACTGGAGGCCTGCTGCTTCTTCTCCCACTCCCCCTGCTTGTGTTCCCTCTTCGCTGGCTGTCTCTCTCTTTCAAATAAATAAATAAAATCTTTTAAAAAATTTTAAAAAAATAAAAATTAAAAAAGACATTTCTTTTGTGGGACTACAGATTAAAATACCTACATATTGAATTATTGCCCCTTGAGCCAAGGGTAGATCACCGAGGTCTTTACTAAGTGCAGCCCCAAACAGGTGAGGACTGTCTCTAAATCCCTGCGGCAAGATTGTCCAAGTTAATTGAGCAGCCTCTGGGCTTGAAGGTGAGGCCTATTCAAAAGCAAGTGATGGCTGTGTTTCTTTACTTGGAGGAATGCAGAAGAAAGCCGCATAAATCAAGTACGGTAAGCCAGTTAGGGTAAGCCAGTTAGCGTCACCAGGGCCCTGGGTGAGAAGAGTATGTGGATTCGGCACTAGGGGTTAACAGGTACGACTGCTTCATTGATTGCTCTTACATTTATTGCTCTTACATTGATTGCTCTTACATCTTATGCCACTCCATATGCTCCATTTGGCTTTTTTACTGGTCAACTTGGAATATTATAAGGAGACTGGCAAGGCCTTTTAAAATACCATGTTTGAGAAACTTAACAATAAGTGGTTATAATCCAGCTTTTGTCTCAGGTTTTAAGGGATATATATATTTTATGAGGTATAGTAGTTGGGTCCTTCAAGGTCATTTTAACTAGTTGGTCTTTAAGAGCCTGTCCTGGGACATTGTAATCCCAGACCTGTGGATTTACTTCCTTCCAAATATTAGAAGGGATAACAGGGTAAGGTTTTAATCCTCCAAGTGTTAAAGAGAATAGCCATTCTCTTTGGTAGCAAACCTGCTTCCTAGTTTATGCAATAAGTCTCTTGCAAGTAATGGAGTGGGACAAGATGGAAGGACTAGAAAAACACGAGTCACCAGCTGACTTTTGTATTTACAAGTTAAAGGAATTGTCTGACGGCACATTTTAGTTTCCCCTTCTATGCCAACAATGTTGCGGTTAGAAAGACAAGTAGGGCTGGGGTGCCTGGGTGGCTCAGTCGGTTAGGCATCCAACCCTCGGTTTCCGTTCAGGTCATTATCTTGGGGTCATGAAATCAAGCCCTGTGTTGGGTTCCGTGCCTAATGTAGAGCCTACCTGGAATTCTCTCTCTCCCTCCACACCCCTCCCACACTCTCTCACTTTAAAAAAAAAAAAAAGAAAAGAAAAAAAGGAAGAAAGATAAGTAGGCCCTGAGTGCTGAATAAGAACAGAGTAAATGGCTCCTGTATCAATAAGGAAATTGACAAACTTACCTTCCACATCCAGGGTAACCTGGGGCTCAGTCATCTTGATGTCAAAGGGAGCCGGACCAGCCTCAGGGCCCCATCATGCCAGATCCTCAGGTTCCTGCTCTCAGGCGAGGAAGTGAGTTCCTGTCTTCCTCTCTCTCTGGAGATGAGGACAGCCTCTCTTCCAGTGTCCTTCTTCCTTACAGACAGGACATGGCCCTGGTGGAGAGCTTTGGTTTGGACATTCCTTACTCCAATGTCCGATCTGGCCACACCCATAGCATGGGGTCTTACCTGGTCCTAAGTCTGATGCCGGCTTTTTCTTTGGCCCCTGGTTAGTCTGGTGTTGTGGGGGATCCGTGAGAGCGACAGCCAATATCTGAGCCTGTATTTTACCCTGCAATTTAGCTCTCCGGTCCTTTTCCTGTTTTAAAGCTTTCTCTCTCTCATTAAAAACTCCAGCAGTGACCTTTAGTAGGTGCTGGGTGAGGGTTTGAGGACCTAAAGTCACTTTAGTCAATTTCCAGTGGATATCAGGCTTCAACTGACTTGTAAGATGCATGCATAATCTGTTTCCTCAGGTGAGGTGGGGTCCAGATTTGTCTATTTACGGATGACTGCTATCATTTCATCAGCTCCTTAAGTAATTTCCTGAAGTTTAACAAAGCTTACAGTTTTAGAAAATACTTTTTTTTTTCATTCCTCTTTTAAACAAGTGATCATACGGTCTCGTCTTTCCCTTTCTTGCCTATCCTCCTGATAATTCCAATGTGGTTGAGTATTTGGGAAAGCAACACCTCCTATCAGATAACGATCTCTATCTCTGGCTGCTAGTTCATCCACATATTCCTGAGCTCCCCCCCCCCAGGTGTGGTTCTTTTTCCTCAGGGGTACAACAATGAGTTCAAATCAAACATAACATAATTGCTGAAAGCCATCAATAAATCGGGAAGGGTTTTCAGAATATCATCCTAATTGTTTTATCTGAGCCAAGTCTGCCATGGAGAATAGAACACGGACTCTAACAGCACCCACTGTCTCCCTTAGCAACCTCCCTAAGGGGGTCTCCCTAAGGGGGTATAGTCCAGATTTAGAAGAGCTCCTGGCAGATGGGGAATTCCACTCCTGGGATGTCCAGCTGGAGCAGAAGGGTCTTGGGGCTTGTAGGAGAACGGATAGTAACAGATCCAATGTCTCCTTTGTTTGAATTGGCTGGTGATTCTTCCAGCAGCCCACGTTTGTGGGGAGGAGGGGGGCTATTTAGACAATCATCATCCAATATTTTGAGAGGGGGTTTATCAGCTTGGTTAGTGGCTACAAAGTTTGCAAGAAACCCTCAGGTCAGGATCTTGATTTAAGGCCATGAAGCCCTGGACATAGGGCACTTCAAACCTTTTGCCTTCTTTCCCGCAGAAGAGATCTAACTGGTATATAGTACTGAAGTTGGTCGTCCCATTAATGGGCTATTTTTTCCTCATCTCCTAAGGAGTACTGAGGCCATGCATTATTGCAGAAGAAGAGGAGTCTTTTCTTCTTTAAATCTTGCAATCTGAATTGGTTCCAATGGGTTAAGAGACACCCCAAGGGAGGAAGACACCCCCAAGAGGAAGATCCCATTCCCATAAAAGTGGGAAAGTCCATTATCCTAATCTCCCTTGGGTTGCTTGGTGGCATCCCATTCAGAATCATATCAAGGGCTCCTAGTGTTCAAAGGGACCAGAGGCATCCCTGAAAAAGCTGTTAGGAATACCGACTTGTTTACTGAAGGGATGTCAACATCCCTTTGCTTCCCTATTGTTTTTCCTAGGACACAATGGTGCTGGGAGGTGGCCCAAGAGAGCCTGCCATCTTCACCCATGGAGATGCTAAGAATTTGCAGGGGGAAATACCAAATGTTACAATTTAAGTCGTCAGTAGAGGACACTGACAAAGAAGAGTAAAGATGGAAATCCATCAAGGTCTAAGTGACATTCCAACACATGTGGTCTTGATAGCTAACTTCCCCAGGAAATGGCCCCTGGCTGGGTTTTAATTCAATCGGGCACCTGTTTTAGCCAGTTCCAGGCAGGGGTCTCCTGGCCAGACCTGTGTTGGGTTCCGTGCCTAATGTAGCTAAAAATGTGGAGGGGATCCCATTAGACCAATGAGGAGGAAACCTCCCACGGGAGTCTTAAGATTGGTAACTTACCAAGTTTGCACTGAGGCTCAAAGACTAGATGAAGGAAGACACAGAATCCCTGTATGTACGGGCCACCAAAAATGATGTGGGGCTGTCAAGCACGACCGTCAAGAAAGAATTCTTGAGACGTTTTATGGTGCAAAAAGATGATAATAGCACAGGTGCAGGACCTGTGGGCAGACAGCCACACTTGCAATTGTGAGGAGGGACTGATTATATACTTTAAATTTGGTGGGGGTGCATACAGATACTATAAGTCTTTGAAGGGATTTCCACATGGTGAAGAAGAATTATAGGATCCTGGAGATCTAACTATTATTGTTAAGATAAGGTTGCTTTTAGTCTCTAGCAAAACATTAGCATTAGGGCGCCTGGGTGGCTCGGTCGGTTGAGCATCTGCTTTCCGCTCAGGTCATGATCCTGGGGTCCTGGGATTGAGCCCCGCATCATGTTCCCTGCTCAGCGGGGAGCCTGCTTCTCTCTCTGCCCTTCCCCCCACTTGTGCTCTTTCTCTCTCAAATTAATAAACGCTTTAAAAAAATTAACATTAAGGCAGCCATGAGTTCCTTGAGGAATGTCATGCTCTGAAGGTCTCAGAAAATTGTAAGGAAATTTAATTTTAGCCGCATTTCTCTTGCCTTTGTTCTCCTCATCAGTTATCACAGACAGATCTAAAGTTTTTATATATCAAGTTTCCTCTATTAAAGTCTGGGTTCCTTGAGGTCTGGGACCATTCCTTTGAAATTCCTGATTCCAAAGCACCTCTGTGCTGGGTACTTTAAATAATCCCTCTGTTCTGATCCAAGATGGTAACACAGGAAGGCCCTGAATTCACCTCCTCCGCGAACACACCTTCTACACCTGGTTATCAAGCAATTCCTCCTACGGAAGAACTGATGGCTGACCGAACAACTTCTGCACAAAAGAATAGACCACATAGAGAACAGCATGGGCGACGGAGACGTGCTTATGCAGGGAACCACCATCCCCCACACTGCAAACTTCAGTGAGCAGGGAGAGTACGGAGAGATCATAAGCAGATTTGTTTTCCTTATGGCACAGAAAAAAAAAAAAAAAGCTGTGTGTGGTTTTTTTTTTTTTTTTAATACTTTATTCATGTCACAGAGCGCACAAGCAGGGGGAGTGGCAGGCAGAGGGAGAGGGAGAAGCAGGCTCCCCGCAGAGCAGGTGGAGCCCGATGTGGGATTGGATCCCAGGACCCCTCAGGATCCTGACCTGAGCTGAAGGCAGGTGATTAACTGACTGAGGCAGCCAGGCACCCAAAAAAGCTGTGTTTTAAAAGCACAACTAGAATATAAAGGAACCAGCCCTAGAACTCTGTCAAATGGCAAGGGAGCTACTGGAACTCCGTCTGGGTCTGAGGGGCTCCTGAGTGCCATGGTTTATGCTCCCCCTTCACCTCAATAGTGCACATGGGAGCAGGGTCCATGCACCCTAACCAGCCAGCTGCCTCAGTGAGCTCTGGGCCTTAGCCCACACCAGCTCCAAACGCCCTGGGGCACAGAAAAAAAGCTGCATTTAAAAGAGCAACTAGGGGCACCTGGGTAGCTCAGTTGGTTAAGCCCTCTCCCTCTGCCCTGCCCCCACTCGTGCTCACTCTCTCAAAATCTTCAAAAAATAAAAATAAAATAAAAAAACAGAAGAGCAGCTAGAATATGAGAGACCAGTCATAAAACTCCACCAAATGGTGGGGGAGCTGCCGGAACTCTCTCTGGATCTGAGGGGCTGGTGAGCTCCGTGGTTTACATTGCCACTCCACAGTGGACAGGAACAAGGTCTGGGTGCCATGGCTGGCTTACCACCTCAGTGAGCCCTAGACCCCTAAATCACACCAGCCCCAGCTGCCCCACCGAGGCAGCCCCAGGGCAGCACACACTGGGAAATCCCTGGTCAGTGCTCACTACAGCTCTAGCTGTCATACCAAGGTGACACAGGTGCAAGGCACCCCAGAACACTCTTGGCCCACACCGCTTCGGCTCCACACAGCTGGCCAGGGCACCTCTGGCACAAAGCAGTCCAGGACCTTCTGGCTCATGCCTGCTTTGGCTCTAGGTGCCCCACCAAGGCACCCCCTTTGTAGAGCACCCCAGGAGGCCCTGGCCAGTGCATGCCTCAGTTCTAGCTGCCCCACCACGGTTCCCCCTGTGTACAGAACCCCAGGACCCCTGGACTGCTCTCCATCTCAGTTTCAGCCACCCCACCAGGGTGTCTGCCCCCAGTATTGGAAGACCTCAGGACACCCTGGTCCACGCTGGCCTTGACTCTATAACCAGCCCACCAGGGCACCCCATGTACTGAGAACCCTGGAATGTCTCAGCTTGCACCCACTTTAGCCATAGCTGTCCTGCTATGAGATAAAGAAGGAAAACAATATAATAAAGGGGACAACCCAACAAGAAGCTATAACAATTCTAAATATTTATGCACTCAACATGGGAGCACCCAAATACATAAAACAGCAAATAACAAACATAAAGGAATGAATCAATAATAAGGCGATAACAGAAGACTCACACCCCACTTACCTCAATGAACAATCGTCTAAACAGAAAATCAACAAAGAAACAATGGCTTTGAATGACACCCTGGACTAGACAGATTTAACAGCTATATTCAGAACATTCCATCCTAAAGCAGAACAGACATTCTTTTCAAGTGCACATGGAACATTCTCCAGAACAGATTACATATTAGCCCACAAAACAAGCCTCAACACATTCCAAAAGATCAAAGTCATGCCATGCATCTTTTCTAACCACAAGGCTATGAAACTAGAAGTCAACCACAAGAAAAAAAAATTTGAAAACACCACAAATACATGGAGGTTAAATAACATGCTACTTAGCAACAAATGAGTCAACCAGGAAATAAAAGAAGTAAAGTACATGGAAATAAAACACAATGGTCCAAAACCTTTGGAATGAAACAAAAGTGGTTCTAAGAGGGAGGTTATAGCAATACAAGCCTACCTCAAGAAGCAAGAAAAATCTCAAACCAACAGATTACACCAGAAATAAATGATAAAGAAACTAAAAAAAAAAAAAATCAATAGAACAGATCAATGAAACCAGGATCTGGTTCTTTGAAAAATATCAATAAGACTGATAATCCTCTAGCCAAAGTTATCAAGAAAAAAGGACTCAAATAAAATCACAAATGACAGAGGAGAAATAATCACCAATACACAGAAAAACAATTATAAGAGAATATTATGAAAAACTATATGCCAACAAATTGGACAACCTAGAAAAAAAAAAGGATAAATTCTGGAAATGTATAAACTGCTAGAACTGAAACAGGAAGAAATAGAACATTTGAACAGACCGATAATCAGCAAAGAAATTGAATCAGTAATCAAAAAACTCCCAACATCAACAACACAAGAAACAACAGGTGTTGACAAGGATATGGAGAAAAAGCAACACTCGTGCAATGTTAGTGGGAATGCAAACTGGTGCAGCCACTCTGGAAAAGAGTATGGAGTTTCCTCAAAAAGTTAAAAATAGAACTATGATCCAGCAATTGCACTACTAAGCATTTACCCAAAGAACACAAAAATACTAATTCGAAGGGATACATGCACCTTGGTGTGTATAGCAACGTTATCTACAATAGCCAAATTATGGAAAGAGCACATATGTCCACAGACTAATGAATGGATAAAGAAGATCTGGCATACACACATACACACACACACACACATTACTCAGCCATAAAAAAGAATGAAATCTTGCCATTTGGAACAAAATGGATGGACCTAGAGAGTATTATGCTAAGCAAAATAAGTCAAACAGAAGAAGACAAATTCTGTATGATTTCACTTATATATGGAATTTAACAGAGCAAACAAGCAAAGGGGGAAAAAGAGAGACAAACTAATAACCAGACTCTTAACTACAGAGAAAAACTGATGGTTACCAGAGGGACGTGAGTGGGGGGATGGGTTAAATAGGTGACGGGCATTAAAGAGTACACTTGTTGTGATGACCACTGGGTGATATATGGTATTGCTGAATCACTGTATTGTGCACATGAAACTAATAGAACACTGTGTGTTAACTAATGGGAATTTATATAAAAACTTTTTAAAAATTAAAAAAAAGTTTCCCAAACAAAATATACAATAGTATTACCACTAAACTAGCCTTGTAAGAAATGTGAAAGAAACTTCTTTAAGTGGAAAAGAAATGTCCATAAGACATAAAAAAAATATGAACAGAAAGATGGAAAATACGATAGCATATAAATAAAATGTGGAAAGGAGAGTAAAAAAGGGAAGAGAAGGGGGAAAAGATTTTTTCTTTTCCAATTAAAATTTTTTTGAATGTGTTTGACCTTAAATAACCAACAAATTCAAATGGACTGTTATTTACTTAGGATGGTATATATGAACCTCATGGTAACCACAGACCGAAAACCTATAATGGACACACAAAAAATAAAGACAAAGAAAGCCAAACAAAAAACACTATAAATATTCATTAGTCACAAAGAGCAAGAGAAGAAGAAAAAGAATACAAAACAACCAGAAAACAAATTTTTTAAATGGCAATAACCACATACCTATCAATAATTACTTTAAATGTAAATGGCATAAATGCTACAATGAAAAGACAGAGTAGGTGGAATGAACAAAAAAAAAACCAATATCCATCTATATGTTGCCTATGAAAGACTTGTCTCAGACCTGATGACACATATGGACTGAAAGGGAAAGAAGGGAGAAACATTCACCATACAAATGGAAGTGACAAAAAAGCCAGGGTAGCTTTTTGTATCACACAAAATAGACTGAAAAATAAAGACTGTAACAAGAGACAAAAGAGGACGTTACACAAAGGGATCAAT
Organism: Ailuropoda melanoleuca; assembly: GCF_002007445.2. Taxonomy (NCBI): domain Eukaryota; kingdom Metazoa; phylum Chordata; class Mammalia; order Carnivora; family Ursidae; genus Ailuropoda; species Ailuropoda melanoleuca. The sequence goes on from NC_048236.1 coordinate 10,778,235, forward strand.
CCAACAAGAGGCTATAACAATTGTAAATATACATGCACCCAACATTGGAAGTCCTAAGTTCATAAAGCAAATATTAATGGACATTAAGAAAGTTAGAGTATTACAATAATAGTAGGGGACTTTAACACTCTACTTACATCAATGGATGGATCATCCTGACAGCATATTAATAAGAGTGTCTTTGAATGACACATTTGACTAGATGAACAGATATATACAGAACGCTCCATCCAAAACCAACAGAATATACATTCTTTTCAAGTACACATGGAACATTCTCTAGAATAGATCACATAGTAGCCCATAGAACAAGCCTCCATAAAATTAAGAAGATTGAAATCATATGCATCTTTTCTGATCACAACAATATGAAACTAGAAATCAGTCACAAGAAAAAAACTGGAAAAAACACAAACACGTGGGGTTTAAACAACATGATACTAAAAATCCTAGGAGTCAATGAAGCAATCAAAGAAGAAATTTTTAAAAAGATACATGGAGACAAACGAAAATGAAAACACAATAGTCCAAAACCTTTGGGACACAAAGCAGTTCTAAGAGAGAAGTATACAGTAATACAGGCCTATCTCAAGGAACAAGACAAATTTTAAACAATCTAACCTTATGCCCAAAGGTTCTAGGAAAAGAAGAAAAAACAAAGCTAAGATAAGTAGAAGAAAGGAAATACTAAAGATCAGAGCTGAAATAAATGACATAGAAACTAAAAAGAAAAAAAAAGAAAAAAAAGATCAATGAAACCAAGGCTGTTTCTTTGAAAAGATAAACAAAATTGACAACTCCTTAGCCAGACTGAACAAGAAAAAAAGAGGAAGGACCCAAATAAACAAAATCAGAAATGAGAGCGGAAGAGTAACAATTGATTCCACAGAGATACAAAGGATTATAAGAGAATACTATGAAAATTATATGCCAACAAATTGGACAACCTAGAAGAAATGGATAAATTCCTAGAAACATACAATCTTCCAAAACTAAACCAAGAATAAAAAATCTGGGTAGACCAATTATCAGTAACAAAACTGAATCAGTGATCAAAAAACTATCAAATATAAAAGTCCAAGAATAGATGGATTCACCAGATCTTTACAGAAGAGTTAATACCTATTCTTCTCAAACTATTCAGAGGAGAAAAAAACTCAAAGAGGAAGGAAAGCTTCCAAATACCTTCTACAAGGACAGTATTACCCTGATACCAAAACCAGACAAAGACATCACAAAAAGCACCCCCCAACACACACACTACATATCATTATCCCTGATGAACACAGATGCAAAAATCCTCAAAATTTTAGGAAACCACATATAGCAATACATTAAAAAGAAGATTCACCACGATCAGATGGGATTTATTCCTAGGACGCAAGGATGGTACAATATTTGCAAATTGATCAGTGACATATGTCATATCAACAAAATCAAGAATAAAAACCATATGATCATCTCAATAGATGCAGAAAAAGTATTTGACAAGATTCAAAATCCATTCATGATAAAAATCCAACAATGTGAGGTTAGAGGGAACATATCTCAACATAATAAAGGCTATACATGGAATACCCACAGCTAACATCATCCTCAATGGTGAAAAACAGAGCTTTCTCTCTAAGGTCAGGAACAAAATAAGGATACCTGTTTTCACCACTTTTATTCAATATAGTACTAGAAGTCCTAGCCACAGAAATCAGACAAGAAGAAGAAATAAGAGGCATCCATATTGGTAAACTGTCACTATTCACAGCTGACAGGATACTATACATAGAAAATCCTAAGGATTCCAACAAAAAAACCCTACTAGAAGTAATAAAAAAAAATTTAGTAAAGTGACAGGATACATAAATAATGCAGGGAAATCTGTAGCATTTCTATACATTAACAAAATCACAAAAAGAGAAATTTTAAAAAAACACCATTTATAATTGCACCAAAAAGAATAAAATACCTATGAATAAACTTACCCAAAGAGGTGAAAGATCTGTACTCTGAAAACTGTAAAACACTACTGAAAAAAACTGAAGACTACACAAACAAATGGAAAGATATTCCATGCTCATGGATTGGAAAAATTAATATTGCCAAAGTGTCTACACTACCCAAAGCAATCTACAGATTCAATGCAATCTCTATTAAAATACCAACATTTTTTGCACAACTAGAACAAATAATCCAAAAATTTACATGGAACTATAGAAGACCCTGCATAGCCAAAGCAATCCTGAGAAAGAACAACAAAGCTGGAGGCAGCACAACTCCAGATTTCAAGATATACACCAAACCTTAGTAATCAAAACAATATGGTATGGCACAAAAACAGACACAAAGATGAGGAGAACAGGATAGAGAACCCAGAAATAAATCTAGATATATGGTCAATTAATCTAGGACAAAAAAGGCAAGAATATATAATGGAGAAAAGACAATCTTTTCAATAAACAGTGCTTGGAAAACTGGACGGCTACATGTAAAAAAATGAAACTGGACAACTTTCACACCATTTACAAAAATAGACTCAAAATGGATCAGACATCTAAACATGAGACCTGAAACAATAAAAATCCTAGACGAGAACACAGGGAGTAATTTCCCTCACATTAGCCATAACATTTTTCTCGATACATCTCCTAAGGCAAGGGAAACAAAAGCAAAAATAAACAATTGAAACTCCATCAAGCTAGAAAGCTTTTGCACAGCAAAGGAATCCATCAACAAAACAACAGACAACTCACTGAACAGGAGAAGATATTTACAAAAGATACATGCAATAAGGAGTTAAAATCCAAAATACATAAAGAACTCATACAACACCAAAAAAAAAAAAAAATCTGATCCAAAAATGGGCAGAGGCCCTCAGTAGACATTTTTCCAAAGAAGATATATAAATGGCCAACAGACACATGAAAAGATGCTCAACATCACTAATTCTCAGGGAAATGGAAACCAAAACCACAATGAGACATCACCCCACACCTGTTAGAATGCCTCAGACCAAGACAAGAAACAAGTGTTGGTAAGGTTGTGGAGAAAAAGGAACCCTTGTGCACTGTTGGTGGGAATGTAAATTAGTGCTGCTACTGTGGAAAACAGCATGGAGGTTCCTCAAAAAATTAAAAATAGAAATACCATATGATCCAATAATTTCACTATTGGGTATTTGCCCAGGGAAAATGAAAACACTAACTCGAAAAGATACACGCACCCTATGTTTATTGCAGCATTATTTACAATAGGCAAGACATGGAAGCAACCTGGGACACCTGGGGGGCTCAGTCAGTTAAGCATCTGCCTTTGGCTTAGGTCATGATCCTGAAGTCCTGGGATTGAGCCCCATGTTGGGCTCTCTGCTAAGTGGGGAGTCTGCTTCTCCCTCTCCCTCTGCCCCTCAACCTGCTCCTTCTCTCTCTCTCTGTCTAGTGTGAGCACACACCCTCTCTCTCTCAAATAAAATCTTAAAAAAAAAAAAACATGGAAGCAACCTAAGTGTCCATCAGTAGATGAATAGAAAGGAAAATGTGGTATATATAAACAAAGGAATATTACAAAGCCATAGAAAAGGATGAGATCATGTCATCTGAGTCAACATGGGTAGTCCTAGAGGCTATCATGCTAAATGAAATAAGTCAGACTGAGAAAGACAAATACCATGATTCTACCCATATGTGGAATCTAAAAACCAGTATCTACAAAAAGCTGAATCAGAACTATAAATACAGGGACGCCTGGGTGGCTGAGTTAGTTAAGCGTCTGCTCTCGGAGCAGGTCATGATCCCAGGATCCTGGCATTGAGCCCCACATAAGGCTCCCTGCTCAACGGGAAGCCTGCTTCTCCCTCTCCCCGCCCCCCTCTTGTGCTCTCTCTCACCATCTCTCTCTCAAATAAATAAATAATCTTAAAAAAAAAAAGAACTATAAATACAGAAAGCAAACAGATGATAGCCAGGGCAGGGGGGAGGTGGGGCTATGGGCAAAATGGTGAAGGGGAGGGGGAGATTTAGATCTCCAGTTATGGAAGAAGTCACAGGAATAAAAAGCAGAGCATAAGGAATACAGTCAATTATATTATAATAGTGATGTAATAGTGATGTATTATATTATAATAGTGACATAATGGAATACAGTCAATTATATTATAATAGTGATGTAATGGAATATTTACAGTGAACATATCATAAACTTGTGAAATCACTAAGTTGTACACCTGAAACCAATGCAACATTTTGTTTCAACTCTACTAAAAAAAAAAAAAAAAAAAAAAAAAAAAAAAAAAAAAAAAAAATAAAAAAANATGACATACTAATACTGAGATTGGACAAAATGACTTTAAAACAAAGACTGTAATAACAGACAAAGAAGGACATCACATTACGATAAAGGAATTAATCCAACAACAGAACATAAATTTCTATGTACCCAGCATTGAAGCACCTATACATAAAGCAAATATTAACAGACATAAAGAGAGAAATTGACAATAATACAATAACAGGGGACTTTAACACTCCACTTACTTCAATGGATAGATCATCCAGGCAGAAAATCAATAAGGAAACGGTATCTTTGAATGACAGAGCAGACCAGATGGACTTAACAGATATATACACAACATTCCATCCAAAACCAATAGAATACACATTTTTTTTGTAAGTATACATGGAACATTCACTGGGAGAGGTCTAATTTTAGGCCACAAACCAGTCTCAAAAATTTAAGAAGACTGAAATCATGTCTTTTCCAGCCACAGCTGTATGAATCAAAAGAAATGATTCACAAGAAAAAAAGGCACAAACATGTGGAGGCCAAAAAACATGCTACTAAACAGCCAATGGGCAATAAATCTAAGAGGAAATTTTAAAATACCTGTTGAAAAATGAAAATGAAAACACAACAGTCCAAAATCTTTGGGACACAGTGAAAGCAGTTCTAAGAGGAAAATTTATAGCAATACAAGCCTACCTCAAGAAATAAGAAAAATCTCCAACAATTTAACCTTGCACCTAAAGAAACTGGAAAGGGGGGACAAAGCCCAAGGTTAGTAGGAGGAGGAAATAAAAAGGTTAGAGCAGAAATAATAAAATAAAGACTAAGAAACAAAACCTGAGGGGCGCCTGGGTGGCACAGCGGTTAAGCGTCTGCCTTTGGCTCAGGGCGTGATCCCTGCATTCTGGGATCGAGCCCCACATCAGGCTCCTCTGCTGTGAGCCTGCTTCTTCCTCTCCCACTCCCCCTGCTTGTGTTCCCTCTCTCGCTGGCTGTCTCTATCTCTGTCAAATAAATAAATAAAATCTTAAAAAAAAAAAAAAGAAAAAGAAACAAAACCTGAAAAACACAGAAAAGATCAATGAAGCCAAGAACTGGTTCTCTGAAAAATAAACAAAATCGATAACCCATTAGCCAGACTCAAGGGGAAAAAAGGGAGAGGACACAAATAAAATCTGAAATGAAAGAGAGGAAGTAACAACCAACACAAATAGAAATACAAAGGATTATAGAGACTATCCTGAAAAATTATATGCCAACAAACTGGACAATCTAGAAGAAATGGATAGATTCCTAGAAACATACAACTTCTAAAAATTCTAAGTCAGGAAGAAATAAAAGTTCTGAACAGATTGATTCCTAGGAATGAGACTGAATTGGTTATCAAAAGCTCCAACAAACAAAAGTCCAGAATCAGATGTACCCATAGGTGAATTTTACCAAACATTTAGAGGAGAGTCAATATCTATTCTCCTCAAAATACTGTGGTGGAGGATGGAAGAAAATCAGAAGAAGGAAAGTTCTTAAATGCATTCTATGAGGCCAACATTACCCTGATACCAAATCCAGACTAAGACACTAAAAAAAAAGTAAAACCACAGGCCAATATCCCTGATGAACATAGATGCAAAAATCTTCAGCAAAACATTAGCAAACCACATTCAACAACACATTAAAAAGATCATTCACCATGATCAACTGGAATTTATTCTGGGCATGCAGAGATGGTTGAATATTCACAAAGGCAGTCAACGTGATACAACACAGCAACAAAACCATGAATTAAATCCTATGATCATCTCAATAGTTGCAGAAAAAGCACTTGACAAAATTCAACTTCTGTTCATGATAAAAGCTCTCAACAAAGTGGGTTTAGAGGAAACACATTTCAATATAATAAAGGTCACATACAGCAAACTCACAGCTATCATGCTCAATGGTGAAAACAGAGCTTTTCCTCTAAGACCATGAACAAGACAAGGATCGTCACCCTCACTACTTTTACCTAACATAGCACTGAAAGTCCTAGCCACGGTAATCAGACAAGAAAAAGAAATAAGAGACATACGAATTGGCAAGGAAGAAGTGTAACTGTCACTATTTGCAGATGACACGATATTATACACAGAAAACGTAGACTCCACCACAAAGCTATGAGAATAAATGAATTCAGTGAACTTGCAGGATACAAAATTAATACACAGAAATCGGTTGTGTTTCCATAAACTAATAATGAAGTAGCAGAAGCTATGAAAACAAGTTCATTTACAAGTGTACTGAAAAGAATAAACTATCTAGGAATAAACTTAACCAAGGAGGTAAAAGATCTGTACTCTGAAAACCATGAAGCCCTGATGAAGGACTGAAGGTGATACAAACAAATGGAAAGATATCCCATGCTGATGGATTGGAAGAATTGTCAAAATGTCCATACCGCCCAAAGCAATCTACAGATTCAATGCAACCCCAGTCAAAATCCCAACAGCATTTTTCACGGAACCAAAGCAATAGTCCTGAAGTTCATACGGAACCACAAAAGACCCCAAATAGCCAAAGGGATCTTGAGAAAGAAGAACAAAGCTGAAAGTTTCACAACTCCAGATTTCAAGATATACTACAAAGCTGTAGTGACCAAAACAATATTGGACCAGCACAAAAGCAGACACATAGACCAGAGGAACAGAAAAGACAGCCCAGAAATAAACCCATGCTTTAACGGTCAACGAATCTACGAGAAAGGAGGGAAGAATATACAATGGGGAAGAGACAGTCTTTTCAATAAATGGTGCTGGGAAAACTGGACAACTCCATGCAAAGGAATGCACCTGGACCACTTTCTCACAGGACACACAAAAAGAAACTCAAATGTATTAAAGGCCTCAATGTGAGACATGAAACCATAAAAATTCCAGAAGAAAACAGGCAGTGATTTCTTGCATATCAGCCTTAGCAACATTGTTCTAGGTAGGTCTCCTCAGGCAAGGGGACCAAAAGCAAAAATGAACTATTGAAACTACAACAAACTAAAAAGCTTTTGCATAGCAAAGGAATCCATCGACAAAACAAAAAGGCAACCCACTGAGTGGGAGAAGAGATATGCAAATGGTGTATCTGAGAAGAGGTTCCTACCCAAAATACATAAAGAACTTCTACAACTCAACACCAATAAAAGGGCAAATAATCCAATTAGACAATGGGCAGAGGACCTGAATAGACATTTTCCCAAAGAAGACATATAGAGGGCCAACAGACATATGAAGAGACGCTCAACATTACTTATCATCAAGGAAATGCAAATCAAAGCTACCTCACACCTGTCAGAATGGCTAGAATCAAAAAAACAAGAAAAAACAAGTGTTGATGAGGATGTGGAGAAAAAGGAACCCTTGTGCACTGTTGGTGGGAATGTAAATTGGTGCAGCCGCTGTGGAACACAGCATGGAGGTTTCTCAAAAAATTAAAACTAGAAATATATGATCCAGTAATTCCACCCCTGGGTATTTACCCAAGGAAAACAAAAACAAATTCAAAAAGATACATGCACCTCTGTGTTTACTGTGGCATTATTTACAATAGCCAAGACAGGGAAGCGACCCAAGGGTCTGTTGATTTATGAATGCATAAAGAAATGGTGTATACACACACACACACACACACACACACACACACACACACACACACTGCAATATTAGCCATAATAAAGAATGGATCTTGCCATGTGAAACAACACGGATGAATGGGAGGTTATTCTGCTAAGTGAAATAAGCCAAACAGACCCAAACAAATACCCTATGATTTCACTCATACTTGGAATCTAAAAAACGAAACAAATCTATAAACAAAAAGCAGAAACAAACTCGGAAATACAGAGAATAAGCTGATGGTTGCCAGAGGAGAAGAGGTAGGGGGATGAGCACGAAGGGTGAAAGGGAATGTGAGATACAGGTTTCCAGTTATTTACTGTCATGGGGATAAAACATAGAGCATGGGAAAGATGCACAATGGTTCTCTAATACTATTGTATGGTGACAGATGGTAGTTGTTCTTGTGGTAAGCACAGCGTAACAGACAGCCTTGCAAAATCACCTATGTCACACCCCTGAAACTAAGGTGACATCGTGTGCCAACTATATTCAATTAAAATAATATCAAGAATCCCTAGTAAGCCCTGGGCCTCCTATGGCCTTTTGATAGTAGCGTTATTGAAAGAAATAAATGAAAGCATGCCTTTGCCGCTAGGTGACACTCTTGTCCCACCATTGGTTTTTGCTTTTATTTGTAGTCAGTGCTATGGGGGAGCTGTTTTTCACATTCAGAAGAAAACAGGAGCACTCCCAAATCCTTCTGATTGGCCTTCAAAGCTGCAAATGATAGGATCTAAGAAGTAAGGTGTGGGCCCTAAATGAAATGCCATCTTGATGACAGAGCTCTGACTCTTGCCTCGGTGAAGTCCTCAAGAGTCAGCCAAGGAATCCCAGCTGTCCTGGCCCGTTTTTATCTGGCCAGTTTATCTCGGCTATTTGAGGAAATAGAATATCCTGCTTTGGAAAACAGGAGAGGGATCCTGGGATGAGTCATCTGGGGCAGCAGCGCAGGTAAGACAGATGGGAAGGGGTAGAAGAGAGGCCAAGCTGTCCCCATTTCACAGGTGAACGGTTCAATTTGTGGCTACCTTGTATCTGGAGGCCCCCGGCCCTGCCTCCCACCGTCTCCTGCCGGATGCGAGCTGCGGTGCCTCGCTATTAAATCCACTCAAGGTCTCCTCATCTGCACCTTCTTCTTGGGACTCCAATAGGCATCTGGCCATGGAACTGAGATTCACAAAAGCATGTGGGACTGTACAAAGAGTGGTGACTGACACCAGACACTGGGCGCGTGTGTGCACGTGCACGCGCATGCAGGCACGCACGCACAGCCCACGGAAGATGGACGGGGTGGAAGTGTCATCAGTGGCATCGGCTTCTTGCCCACCAAATGGAAGTCCATGCAGGTTCACCTCTCCTCAAACACTGGCAATCTATCCAGCCCATTCTGTCGCCAAAGGAGCAAGCTGAAACCTGCTATATAAGCCAGGTGACCACATAGTCCATTTACTGACAAAATCAGAATATTTAGTGGAAAGAGGAGTGTGTTTTCTAATGACATTGAGACAACAAGCAGAAACTGGCACTGTTAAACTGGACGAACTGGGATGAATGGTCACTCTAGATACAAGGCCACTGCCTCCCAAACAGCTTTTAATCAGATTTAATTTGGAATGTTAGTTGTCTGTCCTGGTCTGGCTATTTCCCTGGCTCCTGACAGTGAAGAAGAAAACGGCTCTGGTGTTTGTTTAGTGGGTGAAGAGTACCAGCGGACACTGCTCCGCGCCCTCGGAAGGCTCGCCGTCCGCCGTCGGCTGGCAGGGCCTGGGGCCAGCAATCACCAACGGCGCGAAACCGGCACCCACATGCCCGTTCCCACCTCCCTCCAATCTGTTCTTGCGTGCGGTCTGATTTCTCTAACGGACGGCTAGTTGCTCGCAGGGCAGAACCCACAATCCCAGGTGAATGTGGACAGGGGCCGAGAGATCCCATCCCCTGGCCTGATGACTCACAGTCCCTTGAGCTACACAGCAGAAGCCAAGTTCCCCCTCTGCCCTGATTGTCTTCATTCCCATCTGTGAGGCACGGCCTCTGCGTCATCTCCTTAACCGGAGCACTGCGATGGGAGGTGATGCGCGGGATGCCAGCTGCGTGATGTGGTGCGAACACCACGAATTGGACCAAAGGACTTGAGCTCAGAGCGCAACATATAGTAAATGCCCAAACACATAGCTGATTCCACGCGCGACCATCCTGGTAACCCTTGCTGAGGAGGGGAGACCTGTGACCTTCTCCACCATCAGGGTGTCAGAGGAGGACCTCCTTGCCTGCACGCCCCCAATTCAAGCCTATTGTAGCAGAGGCGGGTACTGCTGGGAGCAAGTGATAACACTGGGGCTCCCATCTTTCAAACCTTAACCAGGAGTCCTTTGCGTCCCTGGGAACTGACCAGGAAAGACAGGATATTATTACCCCCAGACAGGAAGGAATAATGCTTTCCCCGAACTCAGAACTTGAAGAGGAAAGAAAGTAGCAGAAAACAGCCAGAAGGCCCTGAACTCTGGAGTTACAGCAGCCTGGGCTGTGAACCCCCACCCTTCCTAGCACTTGTTATCTCACGTAGCCCCTGGGGCCTTACTTGTAAACCAGGGAGGACGATGACCACCTGCAGGGGGTGCTGTGACAACAAATCCTACAGTTGTGAAGCCCCAGCACGCAACCGGCCCTCTATCTATGGAAACCATTATTGCATGGAAGGGTCTAAAAGAACAGTAACACTCAGGTGGCTGGAGAAGATAGCTCTGTAAGTAGGAGCCCCCAGAAAGAAGATTCTATAATCATAAATCTTGGGTGCCTGGGACACTCAGTTAAGTGTCTGCCTTGGGCTCAGGTCATGATCCCAGTGTCCTGGGATGGAGCCCCACATCAGGCTTCCTGCTCGGCGGGGAGTTGGCTTCTCCCTCTCTCTCTGCTCCTCCTTCCTGCTTGTGCTCTCTCAAATAAATAAAGTCTTAAAAAAAAAAAGAATATTTTTAAAAAAAAGGAAATCCTAAATCTTGAAAACCAAACAAACAAACCCAAGACTGTACTTGTGACCTTTCTCAACTGGGTAGTTTAGATCAGAAATTCCCCCATCCCAGGGCAAATCAGCTCATGTCAAATCAATGACAACCGATTGGATCAACTGTAGTGGTGGCTGGAAGTGCTAGTGGGGGCAGATTCTGGTGCTGAGTGTGAACCCACTAGGGAACCACGCCAGGACTGACTGACTTGTGAGGCCCGCTCTGGGCACAAGATCGGGGAGCACACAGTTACCTTCTGTTTCTCCCTGACCAATGGCTAAGACTGCCGTCAGTGCAGGCAGGAATCTGGAGGTCTAGAGCGGTGCGTGGGCTCTGGGCAGCTTCGGGGAGATTAATGGAAGGCAGTGAAGCTCCAAAGGTGGATACAGGAGGAAAGGTGAGGAAGATCACAGGAAACCCTTGGTAGCATGCAAGGCAAATTCAGTGATTTCCTAATCCTATCCGGGAGCAGCCCTCCTAATTCTTCTCAGGAGAGCCTGAGAAATTACATGGAAGAGTCCAAAGAAGATTGGGAATAGGAAGAAACCTTAAGAAGTGCACAGAGCTGGGGCACCTGGATGGCTCAGCTGTGAAGAGTCTGCCTTCGGCTCGGGTCATGATCTCATGGTCCTGGGATCGAGCCCCATGTTGGGCTCCCTGCGCAGCGGAGAGCGTGCTTCTCCCTCTCCACTCTGCTCGTGCTCTATCTCTGTCGCTATCTCCGTCTCTCAAATAAGTAAATAAAAATCTTAAAAAAAAAAAAAGGCGCACAGAGCCAAGTTAAAGTGGAAGAGACCAGATGCGCTTAAAGAATACAAGGTCAAATGAAAGCAAATGCCCAAACTGATTCTCGGGAACATTAATTTAAGAAGCACAAGTTTATAATCCTTGAGCCAAAAGAGTCAAGAGCCAGAAAGCTTCTACTGCCCCTAAATTGAATGTCCCTTTCAGAACCCAATGGGCTTGTTCTGATTAGGATGATGTATGTTCCTGACCCTGTCTACCCCTGTCCCAACTCAACAAGAAACGGAAGTATTTGAAGCAGAAATAATAGTTTCAAAGCAGAGCTGAGTTAGGAAAAATAATCTTAAAGAACTTGAAGAGGCAAGGGAAATCTAAAGACCAAGAAGGTTGAAACAGTAACAGGCTTCTGTGGCGCCTGGGCAGCTCAGCTGGTTGAACGCCCAACTCTTAGTTTCAACTCAGGTCATGATCTCAGGGTTGTAAGTTCGAGCCCCACATCAGGCTCCACACTCAGCACGGAGTCTGCTTGAGATTCTCATCCTCTCCCTCTCCCTCCCTCTGCCCCTCTCCCCACTCGTGCTCTCTCTTTCAAATAAATAAATAAAATCTTAAAGAATGAACAGGCTTCTCTTCTAATGAGATGGTCATTAAGCAGAATTCTCTGAGTGTGAGAATAGTTGCCCATGTGGCCACCATATTGCTTGGACCCTTCGGGTCAGCCACTATGGAGGAAGCCTGCCACCATCCTCTCACTAATCTTTCTGGGACAGGCAATAATACTTTGCCTTTTTGTCTTATGTTTTCCAAAGACACAACAAGCGCACTGGGAAGCACCTGTGAGTTTTCCAAACTTTTTGGCAAACATTACTGGAAAGTAAAGATGACAGAGCCTGGCTCACTTTGAAAAGACAGAGGTTCTAGACTCACATCTTCCCTGTATCATTCCTTAGGAAATGCAGGATTCAAAACTTTTTTTTCCTGATTATAAAATGAATATTCCCATTTTGTAAAATGCAGAGAGGCATTAAGAAGAAATTAGCATTTACCCATAAATCTGCCACCTGAGAGAAGCACCGTTTGCATTCACTAGTGAGCACCCGTCACCCTTGTCTGTATGTGCTGTGGGACACTGCTCTGTTCGGAAGACTTTCTGTCTCCTTGCCAGTTTTTCACCTGGCAGGGTTTGGGATGGGGAAGGCGAGGGGCACGAATAGTGGTTATCACAATGGTGAGAAATGGGGTGAAACAAAGTGGGAGCCAAGTGTGAGTTTAATGCATTTTGACTGTAGATGTGGTAACACCAGTTGTTGGCCTGGGGAAGAATTTGGCAAAGACTGTCTTGATGTGTCCTGGCAGGTAGCTAGGGCTTTCACCACCCAGAACCACAGTCCCCCACGTTTGAGACATATTGTCTTTCAAAGCTTTGTTTCCTCGTTTGTACAGTGGAGAGACCTCTGTTTATATCACATAAATTGTGTCAAGTTCCCTGAAAACTAGAAATGAAACAATTCTTTCAAAACCTACTTATTGCAGTGCTTGTGGCCGGGGCCTGTACACCTTAACCCTGGGTTCAACCCCTCCGCCAGACCAAGGTAGGCCTTGACCACCTGGTTTACCTTGATGGGCGGGGATGACGGGGAAATACAGAGGGAGAAGAGCTCAGGGTGAGTCAGAGGCTATCCTGAGGTTAGCTCTGTCTCCTGATCACTGAAATAGTCACTGGAATTCTCTGCTCAGTCTGGAAAGACATGATCATGGGGACATGGCTGGAATGGGACAGGCACCTCCAAGAAACAGTAGATACACTGACCAGGAGATGAGATGGTGTTTTACAGAGACACTACCCCTGTGCCATTGGAGGCTACTCAGAATTGAAACGACCTTCTTGGGACTCTTGGGTGGCTCCGTGGGTTAAGTGTCTGCTTTCAGCTCAGGTCATGATCCCCAGTCCTGGGATCAAGCCCCACGTTGGACTCTCTGCTCAGTGGGGAGTCTGCTTCTCCCTCTCCCTCTGCCCCTCCCCCTGCTCAAGCACTTTCTCTCTCTCTCGCTCTCTCAAATAAAATCTTTGAGGAAAAAAAAAAAAAAAGAAACCACCTTTTTTAAGTCATCCCGGTTACTGCCGGTCATAAATGCCTGAGTTGGGGTGGGTCCTATGTGTGGACAGAGGAAGCAAGCAGACTTTGGACACTCGGGGAACTGGTTGAGGGAGGAGCCAGAGAAGCAGGGCCATCTCTCACTCATCAGCCATGTGGGTTTGGACCCATTCCTCCCAGCTTGTCTATCTCTGGGTCTTCCAGACTTCCTACTGTCGACATGTATGGCTGGATCATTCTTAGTTGTGGGGGTGGGGAGTAAGTTCCTGCCCATTAGAAGATGTTTAGCAACACCCGTGGCTCTAGCCACTAGATGCCTGTAGCAATCCCCCCTCCCAGTTGTGACAGGCAGAATTTTCTTCAGACATTCCTAAATATCTCCTGAGGGAAAAACTACCCCTGTCCTTGCCCCATTGAGAAACACCGAATTATCCTAAAGGAGAGAGAACTAATCAGAAATCTTGAGCAGTAGTTAAGAGAGATGGCTTCAGGGACAGCCTCTTTCTGGGGGTGGGGCGGGGGGTGTCGAACACACTCCACATCAAGGCCCAGCAAAAACTTGGCTCACATTTCCTTAAATGTATTACCTTAGGTTTGACCTTTGACTCCAATTACAGTTGCTTCACCCTTGATGGGGCCCAAACACTCAGACTCTCTGAAACCTCTCTGTGCCCCTTCCTGTCTTCCTCCGTTCCAGGAGAGTTTCCTGCAGCTCTGGAGGGTAGGAATAGGATGTGGGTCTCTCTGAGCTAAAATCAAGGTGTCTGCAGGGTAGTGTGCCTTTTTGGAAGTTCTAGGGGAGAATCCATTCCCTTGCTTTTCCCGGTTTCTAGAGGCTGCCCACATTTCCTGGTCCAAAGCCCCCTTCCTCCTTTTTCAAAGCCGGTGGCACGGGTCTTCCTTAGCCACGCCTCCCTCTCCCCTGAACCACAGCTAGCAACGTTTCTCTGCTTTTAAGGAGCACCGTGATTAATTGGGCCCATCTGGATAATCCAGGCTAGTCTCCCCATCCCGAAGTCCTTAATCACATCAGCACAGTTGATTGGCCATGTAAGGTTTTGTCACAGGTCCTAGGGATCAGGGCCATCGTCCTGCCTACCACAGCTGCTCAAACTGCCTGGCCTCCACCCATACCACTCCAGCTCGGTGTCCCCATTCTGAGGGGTGCAGGTGGTGAGCTCAGGGGTTTCCAAAGGCAGCATCACTAGGCGGTTATCACCCTCGGCACGATACCAGCTGTTCCGCACCCATGATTATTACCAGGCAGCACGGGGTCTATCTTTGAGGCTCCACGTGCCTACAGCTGAGTGTTGCCACTTCCACCAGCCTCCTCCAGTCCCCTTCCTCTGGCTGTCCCAGAAATACAAGCCTCCGGGCCTGATTCCCTGGGAGGAGGGTGTAAAGCTGGGTCAAGGCCCATCTTCTCCTCCCTCTTAACGCCACCGTCCATCAGGGCCAGGAGGGCCCTGCACCAAACCGTACAGCCTCCCGTTGGCAAACACTGTGCGGAGAGGGGGTACTGCTGCTCCAGCCACATCCGCCCAAGTCTCCCCGATGCCCCTGCCGTTCTCCGCTCAGCACAAGGCACCCAGGGCTGGGGACGGGCTTATGGAAATTGTGGATAACCATGGTACATGGTGGCTCATGGAATCTTCCCAACCACCTCTGAAGCAGGTGCCACCATCACTTCTTACAGGCAAGGACGCTGAGGCAGCATTTTGTGACTCGCCAGTGAGTAGGAGCAATGGGATTCCCGGCCAGGCAGGCTGGCCACGGTGCCACCTGTCAGGAGACCATCACGCTCCGCTGGGAACGGCAGTGCTTTCTCCTACCTACACGTAGTTGCACTTCTAAAATCACGGAAAGGGAGGCCGGGGTGGCTCATTCGGTTCAGTATCTGCCTTTAGCTCAGGTCGTCATCCTGGAGTCCTGGGTCCTGGGATCGAGTCCTGCATTGCGTCCCCTGCTCAGTGGGGAGTCTGCTTCTCCCTCGGCCCCTCCCCCTGCTCATGCTCTCTAATATTAAATTAAAATAAAAGGCACAGAGAGATGCAGTCACTTTGGCAGCACCTCTACTCACACTGGAATGACACAGAGATTAAGCATGGCCCCTGCACAAGGAGAACACACAAATTCGTGAAGCATTCCTAATTTTTTTAGAAAGACCCCACTCGACAGGAGTAGCTTACGCACCATATGGAGACATGCACCAGAGCAACGGAGGTGGAAGTGGGCTGGAAGTCCAGAGGTAAAGGTTTGTTCAGGCTCTTCTGTTTACTGGCTGAGGCGCTTTAGGCAAAAACAACCCACCGTCAAATGAGACACCCCTGTGAGCACGGTGTTGGGACTGTCCACCCCCCCAGCCCCCGTTCTGTGGGTGAAGACGTTGAGGCTCAGGATCCAAAAATCCAGAATCATGAACATTGCAGTCTAGGCTTAGATTCGGCAGTGACCTACCTTTCCAATCATCTCCCCCCTCGCCTGGGCCTTTGGCTAGCCAAGACGACTGCTGGCTCTCGGGACGCCCGAGGCACCGCTCTGGCCCATGCAGCTCGGCTCTGCTGGCTCTGCAATGCCTTTCTCCCACTTCCTCCAGCTCTACCTCGAGTTCTGCTCCTCCTCCTGGAGGACTTCCCTGAATCCTCCCCAGCCAAAGCATAAGTAATTATATACAATCCACTTCCCCTGGGCCTCCGGGGCACTCAGAGGTTGTGTTTCACCTGTGCTCTACTTTCTCCCGTATCCCCGCATGCCACCAGCCGTCACAAGGCTTCAGAGAGAAGGTGTGATATCATATGGTAAGCAACCTGTGTGCAGAGTCCCCTCCCCAGCCCCCAACTTGCCCTCCGGAGGCTCAGCCCTAGGATAGGTCCTGGGGTGAATGGCTGGGCTTCTTCAAAGTTCCAGCTTTAAGGAACTCAGCTGAGTTCATCCCGGCCTAGCTAAACTCACACCTGAAGACTGCGCCTGACAGACTCACCAATTCTCTACCGGACCCGCTGCACAGGGAACAAAGCTCCCCTTTGCCTTGCGGCCCCTCCACAGGGCTCCTCTCTTCCCCGGGCATGCCCCGCGTCTCTTGGCTGCGTCCTTGGGTCACTTGGGATCTCGGCCCAGGGACTCTTAATGAGTCAAGCAGCCTCACGCACCCTGGGGGAGGGGATCCAGGTGCCAACTCTGCTGCCTAGGTTTGGGGGACGCCGGCATCCCCTGGGGTGGGAAGAAATGCCGTAAGGGAGCAGCACCTGCATTTGGCTAATCCAAATCAGTACTGGTATTACCTTCCTAAAAACATCAGAGCCCAGAGCGGCCTTCTAGACATTCTGATCAAGGGAGGAAACAGCCTTAGAGAAGTGTGGCTTGCCCAAGGACAAGGCAGTGTGAGCCCTGGACAGGACCCGAGACACCCAACTCCACCCTGAAGCACTTTCTCCCACCAAGCCATAGATTTGTCACTGTCATTCTGCTAAAAACACAGGTGAGAGAGCGCAGGGCCACATTTTTCAGAAACTTCATTTTGCAGCTAAGCCAAGACGGGCTTCCGATTTCTTATCCTGTCTACCTTTGTGAATGCAACACTTGGGAAATCAAGGCTTGCTGCCCCCAGCCATCCCCACCTTGGTGCAATTTCCTTAGCAGAACATGAGTGGCGTGCATCCGCACATTTCAAACTCCCTAGCAAAACGTGTCACAGGAGGGGACAAAATGAGAACTCTCTCCCAGGTAGTTCGATGCGATGTGCCTGGATCTGCTTTCCGTCAGAGCTTGCCATATTTCCCTGGGAACATTCAAGTAAGGAAGAGCTACCATTTAAATGATGAAAAAAATGTTTATATGTAACACTGTGGTTTTTTTTTTTTTTTTCAAAATAAGAGATTATACTGTCTCCTTCTCATGCCCACCCTGGGAACCTCTGCATCTGTGTAGGGAGAGATCTAGTATGGTAAGAAGAGATTATTATCTTTGCTTCACAGACAAGGAAACTGAGGCTCAGAGCAGCTCAGAATCAGTCGTCCATGAAGTTGTTGTGAAATACAGGCGCTGTGCTAGGTTCCGGAAGTACAATGGTGGGCAAGACAGATGCAGTCCTCACCCTCAGAGTGCTTCCGGCCTAGGAGAGAGACTGTCGATAACTTCGGTGAAACTGAACGTTAACAGAATGTGTCACCCCAAAATAAGCCACTTCGGCGTAAGAACTGTTTTGAACTGAATGCAACCAAGAAACAGACTACAGAAAAAGCTCTCTACCCTCCCCATTTGCCTAAAAGCAGGGCACAGGTTTCCCACTGTGAAGGGATCCCCCTCCCCTCTCTTGTACCTGGAAGGGCAGAAGGATGGAATCACTGGAGAGGACTCTAGACTCATCAGTCCCAAGATGGCACCAAGAGGAAGTGACATAACAAAACTTCCTGAACATTCATCTGCCATTACATTTACCTTCCCACATGTACCAGCCCGAGCAGCTCAAAAGCCTTTTTAAAATGTCTTTCACTTCTCTACGTATTTGTTGTCTTTTGTAGAAGGCTTTGGGTCTGACCATGTCTTTTGGGTCTCATTTCATGTCTATGAGGCCCTCCATATGCATGTGAAATCAACCTTTGCCCCGTTTATCCGTCCTTTGGCAGTTGAATTTCCGGGGCCTCAGTCACAGAACCTGAAAGGGTAGAGGAAACAGTGTTCCTCCCCTATATCATCTTCTGGCACTTAGCCCCGTGTCCTTTCTGCTTCATGATGCTGACACCACACTCCCAAGTCAGCAGTGAAGGAGAATTCCCAGGTGAGCTCAGCTCTCAGTCGTTGGCTGCACCTTTCACCTGACCTTGTCACCATTCTGGCTGCTTCCCTAAAGCATGCTGTATTTTGAGGCGAGTCTGGAGATCTTAATCTTCATGGTCCACATTTCTTGAGTTCCTCAGCGGTATCTTTCAGGGTTGGTAGCCCAGAGCAAGCTGCCCACAGCTCACCTATGTTGTAATGATATGGCTCAGTCAAAGCCAGAAGCCAGACAGAGCATCAAAGAGTTTTCTGCTTAATAATACACTTAGTCATGCAAACCATGGCAGGCTTTGATGGTTTCTGAGAAACATCCAGCATTTCTAAGGAAGCTATCATTTAAAGTCAGCCTTGTGACCTCTGGTCATCCAAGCACCTTTCCACATCCAAAGCCCAGAATTCTTTAGTCAGCCCACAGTGAGGGGTCTGTCTCATGCTTGAACCCCAGCAGCTTTTGCTTCCACGGAACCAGCAAAATCCAGCAGGAGAAACCAAACCTATTCTGAGGAAACAGGCTGATGGAGGCAGAATGACAACTGATATGCAACGGTTCATGTATGTTGTGCATTTGCGACTTTGGGGACACCATGGAATTTTAAAATTCTATTCTGAAGTTTTGCAGAGGGGGCTTTGTGAGGCCCTAATGCCGGAGCCTCAGTAAATGTCACTGGATGGTGTCAGCGCCTGGTCCCAGCCCCTCAGTCCCTAAGCACTATGTGACAGGTATAAATCAGGGATGACTTCAGCTCACCTGCTTGGGTGTCAGAGGTAGTCGGTCCCTTTAGCAGTCTGCCCCACCTGCTATGTGGCAGTCCATCTTCCTTCTGCTCCCTGAGCCAAGGAACTCCTAAGGTGGGTCAGAAGCTGAATGACAGTGAACTTGGATCCTTCGCCGGCCAGGATACAGGCATGTTCGAAACAGCTGAGAGACTTGAGGAGGGCAGGGAGGCTTACTGTAAGCGAGGCTGCAGGGAAGAACGGCGGAGACCCTAGGCGGCCAATCAAGGCCAGACTCAGCACCAAGTCTTGTGTCCTGGGAGAAACTACGGTCGGAGGGCAGCGCAGCACCCTTCCAGCCCAGAATGCGCATCTCCAGTGCGGTCCCCCTGTGAGCTGCTGTGTGCGAGGATAGGGACTCCCCTATGGGCGGAGAGATGGCAGAAGCCCAGGGCAGGTGTGAGGGTCCCTAAGAGCCCATCAATGCCCCACACCCTAAAGGTGTCAGAGGTTGATGGCACTGTTGTCAGGCGCTCGCTCACGGGCCCGTGAAGGATGGCAGAGATGTGGACCAAGGCCAGTGGCAGAGCAGCCCGGGGAACCAGGTCAGTGTGAGTGGGTGATGCACAGGGCAGAGTGGCGGCCAGAGGAAGGTGCCAGGAGCTGCCAGCTGTGGCTCGACTGTCCTGCAGCTGCCCCCTCCCACCCCCCCGTAGGAAGAGGGACTGCCACACAGCAGGTCGGCACACGCAGGACAAATGGACCCCCAAGAAGGTGAGCCTAAGACCTCCCTGGGGGGGATGCCTGTCACACAGCGCTTAAGGACCCCCAGAACATGGAGAAAAAGGAATTGCGCTCCGGACTGCACTTCCAGTGGGAACCCATATGGACCGGGAGCTGCTGAGGGCTGAGTTTGCCCAAGTTCTTAGGACCTAGGTGCTACTTATTGCAAAATGAGCCACGGCTTTAATGACAGTTTTTAGGGAGATTCAAAAAACAGACAATAAAAACCACGATTACATTAAATATATACATAAATCGACGCATCCTGATTTCAGAAATACTAGAATATGGTTAAAAATATACAACTTTTTATAGAATTGAGGGGACTCTGTCCCCTTAACACGGTGACGTTTATACTCACAAAGGGATGTGTTTCGGTTACACCACAGTGTCACGGGAGCCGAGCCCTGCCATGTGGGTTTCAGCACAGCTTTCACAATTTGGGGAAGGCCTCGGTTTGTTCGGGGCCTCGTGACCGCCTCTCAGGGCCCTTCTGCAGAGCTCCATGCCACTCTGACCCTGAACTTTCCAGTTCAGGAATATCAGGAAGCCCCAGGAATGGTACCCACATGTCACTCTTTTCTTGGCAAAGTTTCACTGAAGCGGCCTTTATTATAGTGAATTTAGCTTATTATTACAGGAATCATGTGGCATATCCTTTCTGAATTTAAAGAAGTCTTCAAGGAAGTAAACATGCATCCCATCATTTGTATTTCCCTGGTAACAGTTTTTTGTGGGGAGGGTCAAAATTAAGTTGGTTTATCTTTTTTCTATTTCAAATGAGTTACGTGGGCCTTGTGGAGCATTTGGACTTTTCCTGGTGTGGTGTTTCTTGACCGATGGGGAATGAATTTTCCCTTCCTAAGACTTCCCCTGCAAGCTCCCTTCCTAAGCCTTCCCCTGCAAGCCCCCTTCTCAGTGGCAACTGTTGGGAGCCCCTGGTCTCCTTACTCCATTAGCCGGTACCCCCTTCTGCCCCCGGTTTTGGGGCATCGCCAAGCTTTGAGAGACTAAGGCAAATACTCTAAGTGGTTGAGAGCACAGGCTCGGGAACAGAACTGCCTGGGTTCAAATCCCAGCTCCCCCAAGTGATCCACTAAATGCCCCTGGAGAAGTTACCTCTGTCTGAGCCACGGCTTGTCACTTAGGATCCTGAGTGATGACAATAGCACCCACTTCGTAGTGTTGCTGTGTATCTTCAATGGGTAAATGAAGACACAGCCCTTAAAACAGTACCTGGGACAGAGTAAGTGCTCAATAACTGTGAACTACGAACTCTAAAACGAGCAAAGCCAAAATGATGGACCCCGGTTTGAGGTGGACTCATAAAGAATGCACCAGTCCTGGGGTGCCTGGGTGGCTCAGTCGTTAAGCGTCTGCCTTCAGCTCAAGGCGTGATCCTGGAGTCCTGGGATCGAGCCCCGCATCGGGCTCCTCTGCTAGGAGCCTGCTTCTTCCTCTCCCACTCCCCCTGCTTGTGTTCCCTCTCTCCCTAGCTGTCTCTTTCTCTCTGTTGAATAAATAAATAAATAAAATCTTAAAAAACCAAAAAAACCACACCAGTCCTAGAATATTCCATCATCCTGCCAAACTAGACGTCCTGCTGTTCAAGTGTCCTGGGCCAAATCACTGTCTCACAAAGGCCCCTGCTAGAATGCAGACACAAACTTGTAGGAGGGTAACTTAAGACCCATTAGCTGAGTCAGAGAGTGTATCTCAGAAGTGAGGTCTTGTGAGAAGGTTCTTGACCACTAGAGGACACACTCAGACTGGAGCCAAGGGACTGGGTAAAAGTTTTGTGCTTATGAAAAGGGGGATTAGAAATCCATTTTAAAGGAAACATATTCACATGGTTCAAAAAACCCAGAGGAATAAAGGTACACAGTAAAAAGGCTACCTTTCATCCAGCGTGTTGATTTTATACTTACATAGTGCAATCCAATTCCCACTAACACCTCCGTCATGTCCCATACTTCTTTTTTGTGGTGAGAGCATTTACGATCTAATCTCTTAGAGACTTTTAAGTGTATGATGCAGTGTTGAAACTACAATGACAATGTAGTACATGAGATCCCCAGAACTTATTCATCTTCTAATTCCACATTTGTACTCTTTGATCGACATCTTCCCAATCCACGGACTCACCCCCGCCCCCCCCCCCCCCCCCCCCCCGCCCCCACTGCCAGGGCTTATGCTCTTAACCAACCGTTACTCTGTACTCTACCCGGGTAGCCTTGTAAATTACTTAACGTCTTGGAGTTCAGTTTTCTTCTTTGTGAAGTGAAGACAGTGAAAACAGTATACATCATCGTTTTGAGGATTAAATAAGATTATGTACAGAAAGCATCTGGCATGATGTCTGGCACGTCCTAACCCTCTCAATAAAAAGTACCGGGCTACTGGACATTTTTTCCCAGGCTTCATGAAAAACTTTCTGCATCTCAGAATGGAGTTTCAACAGCTTGTACACTTCAGCTCCTCCAAGGGATGTTCTCCATCTCCCTTATAACCAGAGCAAAAGCAAATGGGTCCGAGGAGGTGGGAAAAGGACAGTCCCTGGAAGATCCGGCTAGGGTATAGGAAGAGCGTCAGCTGATAGGAAACTAGATGCAAACTCTTTGCTGCCCCTGCTGTATGCACTAGAGGACAACCACTGGCATGAAGTTACAGAGGCTCCCAGAACTTTATACCTCACCCTGCATCAGCTCCACGAACCCTGGGTCTCCAGACTACTGTCCAATTGTTGCATTTTATTTTATAACAAAAGAAATGTAAGTTCTCTGTATCAGATTAAAAAAGAAAAGAACCTCCCCACCCGCCCCCAAAGCCAAGGATGCTTAGATTTCCACAGCATTTTTTTTTTCTTAGCAGGGCACAAAGTAACTAGGGAAGGAAACACGTAGGATAGGTTTCTCCTCTCCTGGTCAAGGAAATACTGTTCTGGACATGGCCAGAATATGTAAATATTTTCTGGAGAGAATAAACCACTGAAAACCACTGAAATCACCCTGGGTCAGAGGCCTTCTCCTCTCCTCCAAGAACAATACTCCACTTTTGAGGGAAGGATTCTGATCAGAAGCCGGACAATTACTCTATTTTGAACGTCAGAACGAAGTCTGGGAGTTGGTTCTGGTTTTATAAAGCATCCCATCCTTTTTTCCTCAATCACCACACACTGTTAGTAATCATCCTCTTCCCCAACTTTCCCCTCACCCCACTTTTGAATGGTCTTTGTCTGGCACTCATCCTGTGAGCTTAAAAGGACCCACCTGGCCATCAAGTCATCCCCACCCTCCAACAAAGCCCTGATGTCCTTCCAGTAGGGGCTGGTTGACAAAAGAAAAGCAATGGCTGTTAGTCAAGGCCACATACAGGCTGGCGACACCCACACTGACTGCCCTCACTGCCATTCACTCCGCTCACCTGGCCAGGGATATCTCCTCACTCGCATCTCTGAGCTCACTCCTCTCCAGTTACTCAGTTCCTGATTACATCTTATCTATGAATGAACAGGAAAGCACTCCCCAAATGGGGGCCACTTCGTACCTTCAGAACCAGCTAATAGATCGGCAGTAAGAAGGTACAGAGTAGAAACACAGCTGTTAGCACTCATGTCATAAACACCAATACTACCAATCATATATGATGAACAGAAGTCAATCAAAAGCACTAGTGACAAACTTGTATTAAGCTCATGTAGTTCCTTTTTTTTTTTTTAAGATTTAATTATTTATTTGAGAGAGACAGGGAGGACCAATCCCAGGACCCTGAGATCATGACACTTAACCAACTGAGCCACCATACCACTCATGTAGTGATATTTGTTATTCTTCATTTTCCAATCAAAAAGACATTCGTATATGGTAAATACATATATAACATATTATATATAACATTATATTATGTACATATTATATGTAACACAATATATTACATATATTATATACATATACACACATACATATATATTACATATATGTAACATATATATTACATATATTATTAACATATATATTACATATATTATATACATATATACACACATACACACATATATATGTATATATAAAAATAGTATACAACAGTACAAGCAAAGAATTTATAAGAAAAGTCCTGCCCCTCCTCCAAGTTTCCCTAAGAGGCAACCACTTTAAATCAGGTTTTGGTTTTTCTGAGGTCACCCTCAGAAATTCTAAATCCTATTCTTATCCAGTGTGGAAATCTATGGATTCCCCAGAATGAACTTAGCTCAGAGGCATGGCCACTCCTCTCCCTTCCTCTTCATGATCTTTCTGTCATATGTTGTTATAGGAATTATCTTCAATGCTTCTAGTAAACAGCTTGGAAGCTTGAAATAACACTTTAAACCACCGTGTATTTATTATCGCTCATCAATGTTCGTCAGCATCTGGTGATGCCCTTCCACACAAGGCTATAAGGAGCCCACCCAAATTCTCCACTTTTTCCCCCTTCACCATCTGTAAACTACACCTTTACCTTTGCAAAAGTTATGTTCTGTGCTGTAACTTTTATGAGGTCTTCTGTATTTTGTCTGTCTTGGAACTCAGGGACTACTGTTTACGGTAGTGGGTCTATGTAAATAGCTCACTGCAGGACCACATAGTGGGCTAGGGTTATCTTTCCTTATCTGTGGGTTTAAGTTACTAGCATAAAGATCAAATAATACCAGATTTACTTTAGACATTGGCCCCCCAAAAGGCAAATATGAGACGGGTTTTATTCTGGGGAACAAGTACCCTACTAAAAGCCTGAGTACTTTCCAGGACACTGAATTGAGTTTCTTTTGAGGCAAGTCTTAATTTAATGCTTATTTTTAGTTTTTTATTCCCTGGGATCCATGTTTGGACAAATGCCTGCTGGGAGAGGGCAGCTGATCTGTAGAAAGAGGAGTTCAAGTGTTGGTCCCATTTTTGGAGCCCCACCCTTCCCATTCCTGCTCTTCAGCTTGGTGACAAGCAGCCCACAGCCGTTCCAGAGGGCCACGTCTACTGCACCAGCACACCTCCTCATTACAGGTTGATACACCCTCCACCTACTTCCCATCTCTCAGAAATGCGACGACCTTTCCTATGCACTTATGATCTCCCTTACATTCTCTTGGCTTAGGAGCTCATTCTTTTCCTGTTCTTCATCATTGACCTTGCGGAAGATCTCAAGAAGAGGTGGCAAAGGCATAAATTTGGTCTGCCACCCTGACCTAAATGATAACTGAGTCTGTTTTTATACAAAACAAAGGCAGTAGAACGAGTTCTTACTCTGGACACTTTGTTCTTATTGTATGTTTATCAAAGTCAGAATAATTGTCTTGATCATTGATTTTGATCAGCCTTTGACATTTCTTTACATTTGAATCATCCTAAGTCATTTCTAGGAGCTCGGTATTAAGCCAGGCGATAGGAGGATTACGAATTACATACATGAAGCATGACGGTATTGAAAGTAAAATTTGTGCTATAGTAACTGATAACATCTATGTTTCCACCTTATTTGCCTTGTACATTTTTCTATTTGTATTTTATCTTGACCTCAACAGATTTGGATTCCTCTGATCAAGTATTAGATCTTTAACTTTCTCTAGGCCCAAGCACGGTTCTTGCAATCAGTCAATGCTCAGTAAACATAGCGATCCAATTCTGCCTGGCCCAGGAGCCAGGGCAAATACGTGAATAGGTGCTCAATGAAGAACTGTGGAATACAACACCCAACTAAAAAGTTTCAAAAAGAGAAGGAAAAAAAGAAAATTACCTTGTTTTCTTTTCTTTTTTCTTTTCTTTTCTTTCCTTCCTTCCTTCTTTCCTTTTTCTTTCTTTCTTTCTTTTCTTTCTTTCTTTAAGTAGGCTCCATGTCCAGCATGGGGTTTAAGTTCACAACCTGAGATCAGGAGCTGCGTGCTCTATGGACTAAGCCAGCCAAGTTCCCACCAAAATTATTATGTTTTTAAATACAAGAAATTGCCCCCCAAAATAACTCAGTAAGTGCCTGGTATGACAAATAAAAAATAAAAAGACCCACATCAAAGCTCATTATCATGATATCTCAGATAATCAGAAATAACAAAAAAATATCTTAAAAGCTTCTAAAAAGTAGGCCACATTCAAAAGACCAGAAATCAAAACACCACCCCATGGCTCTCAAAAGCAACACCAAAAGCTAAAAGACAAATGGAGGAATAACTTCAAATTTTTGAGTGAAAATCACTTCCAACCTATACTTCTACTCTCAGCTAAAACCTCAATTAAATATGCAAACAGAATTAAGACATTTTCAAATGTACAAGAGTTCAGAAGTCACCTCCCATCCATCTTTCCACAGGAAACAAGTGAAGTGTGTGCTCCACCAAATGAGAACTATACCAAAAATGAGAAAGAGGGGAATCTGCAGAGGGGAGGAGGAGGAGGGTCCAAAGATGATGGTGAGGAGAAACGGTATGACAGCAGGGTATCAGGATTACTGAGCAGTCTGTCCACAGCTGAGGAGAGATGGAAGGTTCTAGGAGGACTGTCTTTAATCAAACTATGAGTTATGGGGTGCATGGGTGGCTCAGTTGGTTAAGCGTCTGCCTTTGGCTCAGGTCATGATCTCAGGGTCCTGGGATGGAGCCCCGCATTGGGCTCCCTGCTCAGCAGGGAACCTGCTTCTCCCTCTCCCTCTGCCTGCCTCTCCCCCTGCTTGTGTCGCTCTCAAATAAATAAAATCTCAAAGAAAACGAAAACTATGAGTTACTATAAAGGAAAGGACTTGTATAGCTTGGACAGTGGTTAAGGATAAACTATCATCAGTAACACAGCAAACTAAGCAATGAGATGAGACAATTATTAACTCCAGAATGGACAATCTGTTGTCTAAGAAGGGTAATGCAGTTATAGGATACATAAGTAAGTACAGTATAGTATGTATAGTATACCAGATGGTCTACCTGTAACACAGTCATAAAGGCAGAAATTCTGAATACTCATCTAACCAAAGATCATAACTGGTTCAACAAATGGTGCTGAAATCATTTCATATCCATGTGTGGAAGAAAATGAAGCTCAGTGCTTAACTTCATACCATAAAACTAGAAACAGAACACTGACCTACATGTAAGAGTTGAAAAACAAAATTTCTAGCAGGAAAACAGGAGAAAATCTTTGTGATCTTGGATTGGAGAAGACACAATAGCTGGGAGAGAAATGTGCGAAACATATATACCTGATTATAGGCTTTTATCCAAAAGATACAAAGAAAAAAATCTGTAGAACATATATGTGATAAGAGACTTATAACCAGAATATGTAACTCCTACAACTTTGGGACATCAACTGGGACATCAACCCAATAAAGAAGTGGACAAAAGTTTTAAATAGACACTTCACCAAAGAAGATACATGAATGGCAAAAAAGCACACACAAGAAGCTCAACGTCGTTAGTCATCAGGGGAAATGCAAATTAAGACCACACTGAGGGGCACCTGGGTGGTGCAGTCGGTTAAGCGACCCATGTTTGGTTTCAGCTCAGGTCATGGTCTCCGGGTCATGAGATCGAGCCCCAGAACTCCAGGTCAGGCTCCCCATTCAGCACAGAGTCTGCTTAGAGAAACTTTCTTTCTCTCCCTCTACCCCGCCCCTCCCCTCTAAAATAAATAAATTGGGGCACCTGGGTGGCTCAGTCGGTTAAGTGTCTGCCTTCGGCACAGGTCATGATCCCAAGGTCCTGGGATCCAGCCCCCATCGGGCTCCCTGCTCAGCGGGGAACCTGTTTCTCCCTCTTCCTCTGCCTACTGCTCCCCTTGTTTGCTCTGTCAAATAAAAGAATAAAGTCTTCAAAAAATTTTTAAAAAATATATATATTTTTAAAGACCACACTGAAATAGCACTACATACCTACTAGAAAGGCTACAATTTAAAGACTGGGTCAGGAAGCAACTGGAACTCTTGTACGTTACTGGTAAGAATGCAAAAAAATACAGCCATTTTGTAAAAACAGTTTGGCAGTTTCGGCTGAAGTTAAAACGTGCACACGAAGATGAAACAATACTGTATATATTTGCAAGGTGCTAAGAAAATAGATCTTAACACTTCTCATCACAAGCAAAAGTACTTGTAACTATGTGTGGTGATGGGTTTTGAACAAACTTACTGTGGTGATCATTTCACAATATACACAAATATCAAATCATTATGCTTTATGTATAGCTAAAGCTAATACAATGTTGTAAGACAATTTTATCTCAATTAAAAAAAAGTTGAACACATACACTAATCTGCCCATCCCTGCTCTCAAAAGTGGAACAGGAAGAATGGTAAGAATTATCCCTTTGAAGAACAAGGAAAAATCACACTATTCAAAGTACATTAAAGTGCATTTTAAGTCTAATGTAGTGTTTATTTGGTGATTATGCTCTGAAGAAAAGAATTTCTCTCCTCTGCAAAGCAATCAAACATGCTGGATAAACTTTTATTTGGGAAATAATAAGAGAGATTCATGTCTGTTCAGATATTTGCACAAGTGACCTTTACAGACTCAAGGACCATGCAGACGAGGGGATGCAAAACCCTGGAAATCTCAGAGTAGAGCTGTATTTCATGGTACACTACTTTCCAGAATTTTGAGCCAAAATTTTTCGCAAGCAGAGACCCCTTGTTTTAGAGCATGGAGAAAAGGGGTTTTGGGTAAAAAAAAATAAATTTAGGGGAGCCTGGCTGGCTCAGTCGGTACAGCATGAGGCTCCTGATCTCAGGGTTGTCTGAGCCCCAAGCTGGGTGTAGAGGTTACTTAAATAAACTTGAAAAAATAATTTAATGTAACAATGAAAACAACAAACTACAACCACACGCAACAATATGATTCTCATGGACACGATGGTGAGCAGACTACATGCTAACCAGGTGATGGCTAGACTGATGTGTGCTTGTGACAATTTATTGAGCTGTAGGCTACGGTTTGTGCATTCTTCTGTATGTAAATTGTATTTCAATACTTTTTTACAATATCCCATACAATTCTATTTAAGTTTCCCCCAAAAGGCAGAACCAAACTATTGCTTAGTAGTACATGCGAAGATAGTAAAAATATAAAAAGCCAGTGAATCACCTTTGGAATGCAGGGAAGGGTTTAAGATCAGGAGTGGGTGAGATTAGAGGCTCCCATCAGGGGACCTTGATTTACTGAACTGCTATTAAGTTCTATTTCTTGGCCTGAACGGTGCTTACATAAGCATTTGCTTCTGAACTCGGCTAAACTGAACATATAAAGTTTTATGCACTTAAAAAAAATTAAGTAGATTCAACCAAATCGAAATGTCTTTCAATATGGGACTATTTAAATTAATTATAATTAATGGAATTATATTCCATTCCAGTCATGGAAAGTATTCTGTACCATTAAAAATGAGGCAACTAGGGGCACTGGGTGGCTCAGTCAGTTAAGCACCTGCCTTTGGCTCAGGTCACCATCTCCAGGTCCCGGATCCAGCCCTGTGTCAGGCTCCCTGCTCAGCGGGAAGTCTGCTTCTGCTTTTCCCTCTCCCCTCCCTCTGCCCCTACCCCCCATCAATTTGTGCTCTCTCTCTCTCACTCAAATAAATAAAACCTTTAAAACAAATGAGGCAACTATATGCTTATAAGGTCCTATATGTTTATAAGGACCCGATGCCCAGATTGTGTCCTAAAATGACAAAACCTATGCTAGAACAAATCTGGTATGATTACACACACACACACACACACACACACACACACACACACACACACAATACCTCTCTCTCTAGAAGAATAGACAAGAAATGAATCAATATTGCCTTGAGGAGGAGACCGGCCACCGAATTTTGTATTATGTGCATTTGTTATCCTTCAAATAGAGAGGAAAATAATTAATTTTGGAAAATGTTTGTTTATTGCACAGTTCTTTCCAGATTTTATGTTTAGGCTCACCTCTTATTGTCAAGTACTTTAGCCAAGGACAGGCATTCAAATATGGCTGGCCAACCATGGCCATGTTAATTACACAAGGACTTTTCTGAGCTAGCATTTCCCAAGCACCTATTAGAAACCTGGCACTGAGTTACACCCTATAAAAACAAAGGTGAATGGGACAAAATCTAAGCCTTCGTGGCAGGGGAAGGCAGTGAGGAAGAGTGAGAAGGAAGAACAGCAGGAGGCCATTTGGCACCATGGGGATTTTTCTTCCTGCAGCCTTTTAGTTTTGGTCTTTGTCTTAGACAGAATCAGGTCATATTCCTTGACAAGCCTCAGAAATCAACCAGAAAGCACAGCGTTCATGAACGAATCCCACATGTTTAATACTAGGCAACGCATTAAATACCTCAGTGGTAGAATCTTCATCTTTCTACAGCTCGGAAGCTCGGAAGCTCTTTTACCCTTTATCCCTGCTGTTTCAGCTTCAGCTTCCCAGAAGGCAGAGGGGAGATCCTAGGTAGGTGGGCTTTTCACATCTCTCTGTTTGATAAGATTCAAGGACAGTGTAACAGATAACGCAACGGAGGTGCTGAGAGCCCCAAATAATGTGGGGGGAGAAAAAGCAGAGGACATCTCCTGCCACAGACCAGACAAGTCCCCATTCCCCACTAAGGATGCGAGGACTGGAATACAGGAGGACCCAAATTACTTGTGAGAGGAAGTCTTGCCTTCTGCTTGTCGCCATGATTTCGATTCACCTGTGGTTGTTTCGAAAACCCTTTCCCAAAAGAAATTCTTTCAGCAATTTCCTGAAACAGTTTTTTTGAATGGTTGTAAAAAATCTGGGTCATCTTTTTTTTTCTTCCAGTTTTATTGATATAATCAACATGTAACATTGTGTAAGTTTAAGATGTACAACGTAATGACCCGATATAGGTATAGACACATAGTTACACATCGTTTCCCCTTGTCTTAAGAACATTTAAGATCTGCTCTCTCAGCAACTTTCAAATATACAGTATTGTTAACCAGAGTCATCATGTTGTACATGACATCTCCAGAACGGAATTTATCTTAAA
Organism: Ailuropoda melanoleuca; assembly: GCF_002007445.2. Lineage (NCBI taxonomy): Eukaryota > Metazoa > Chordata > Mammalia > Carnivora > Ursidae > Ailuropoda > Ailuropoda melanoleuca. The sequence goes on from NC_048236.1 coordinate 10,809,263, forward strand.
ACTGGAAGTTTGTATCTTTTGATTGCCTTCACCAAATTCCCCACCACCACCCCCTGCTCCCCATTTCTGGCAACCACCAATCTGATCTGTTTCTATGAGTTTGGGTTTTTTTAGATTCCACATGTAAGTGAGATCACGGAGTATTTGTCTTTTTCTGACTTATTTCACTTAGCGTAACGCCCTCAAGGTCCATCCATGCTGCCACAAATGGTGGGTTTTCCTTGCTTTTGTGTGGCTAATAGTCCATTGCATGCATGTGTGTGTGTGTGTGTGTGTGTGTATATACACACACACACACACACACACACACACACACACACTGTATTTTATCCATTCCTCTGTTGATGGACATTACGTAGTTGCCATACTTCGGCTATTGAGAATGGATGTTGCAATGACCATGGGAGTATAGGTAGTTCTACTTTTCATTTTCTAAGGAACCTCCATACTATTTTCCAGAGTGTCTGCACTAAATTACATTCCTGCTAAAAGTGTACAAGGATTTAGATTTGGATCATCTTAAAGGACAGAGGTTTAGAAGCATTTCATTGTTGTAGTGATCCAAACCCACGCCCCTCATCTCTTCATCAAAATCCCACTTGCTGCTCTTGCCTGTCAGTGAGTATTGATGGTGGGGATGGGAGGTGTAGGTAAGGAGAAAGGGGTCTTCCTGAGCTGAGTGGCATGTGGTGGAAGGGTAGCAGCTGCTAAAATCCACATGCACCTTCTCTTCATAAATATCACCCCCTGGGTTTGGCCATAATGGGCGACAGCTACTTTCGGCTGCAGGTGTTTCCAGTGGCGTCTGCTGGGAAAAGGGTTCTGCAGAGTTCTGGGAAGGGGAGAAGTCATAAGGCCAGCTGGTCAGAGGAAAAGGATAACTGGGACAACAGCTGTCATTAAGAGAATGTCTCCCCAAAGCAGTGTTTTTATTCCACGTTTGCCGATCATCGTAGTCGGAGAAGACTCCAGAAACAGGATGAAGCAGGTCCCCACTATTATAGATCCAACTACTGGACAGTTTGCATTTCTCATAGAGCTTAGTGGGGCTCAAGGTGGAGGTGGGGTCTGCCAGATCAGTGGGCCCCCCCAAGCAATAGCTCTTGGAGAAGAATAAGCAATCATTCAGTGACTTCTGCTGGGGAGTGTTAGCTATTAAATGTCCACTGTAACTACCAGGCAATTGGACGCCTTCCTGGAAAGACCAAGTTAAAGGTAAACTTCCCCAACTTTGGGTTTCACCTGGAAGAGACTAGAAAGGAAAGCGAAAAGCTCACATTAATAAGTTAAGCAAATTGACACAACTACCACAGGCACCCAGAGTTACTCTGTACAAATAAGCACTCTGTCCGATTTTCCTCATTCCTTACGTACTTGAAGCACAAATGCACAGCGCGGTTTCCCCACGAGCACGGAAAGCCTGAAAGACGCAAAGGCTGCGTCCATTTCCACTGTGAAGCCTACTCACTGGGAAGAGCCGAGTTCCTCTTACTCTTCCGACTCTGAGCAGAGTGAGTGTTTGAAGTGTTTCATCCTCAAACACACATCTGATACGGTAACTGCCTTTGTAAGAGACTAATTAAGAAAAATCAAACTACAGCTACAAAGCTTTATATTATACTTAGTATAACTCAGTGGATCTCTGTCTTGCTCGCTCACTCAGTCTCATACACACACACACACATCATTTCCTTCCTTTTCTATTTTTTGGCGGGGTCTGCAGTCTGAGGGACTAGGGTTTTTGTTTTTCTCAAAAGCCTTTTCTCTGAGCTCATGGGGGTTTTGTTGATCATAAATAGGACCTCTAGAGCATGAAGCGGTAGGTTTATTTCTATAAATAAAGGAAGAGTACTACTTTCCAGTTAATCACAGGGAAAGAAGCGGATTGAGAACTAAGTGATCTGCTTGTTTATACAAGAGGGTGGAGGCTGAGAGACTATGACCAGGTAGAGTAAGTGGGAGGAAATGGCCTTCAGCTTGTCCCAGGGCTGCGAGAAGGACGAGGAACCAGCTATTTGGTTTTTAGAGGCTCACATGTCCCTGTAACAGACCCAAATGTCATTTTTTTTTCTATGTAAGACACATTTAGAACCTCTAGGGACGGACTGGCTCCATCTCTGTCCTCATGAGAAGAAATGTGGAGCACTAGGCAGTAGTAAAATATAGGAATTAGCATCACTGGGAGGCAGACACGCCCACAAACCTCTCGTATGATGCCCATAAAGCCACAGATTTCATATCACAGTTGGGCCTCTCCAACCCCCAACGCTCCAGGTGCCCAATGCTTTCAGAAGCTTCCTGGTTATTTCACTTTGGTAGAGTGTGCTAATCTATTTAAGGGAAGAATGGAAATTTTGGAAAAAAATTTTAAAACACGAGGCTAATATTTTATGGAGACCATTTTAGGTTCATTTCCGAACCAAAATAAAAGTGCCAAATAGAGGTTAAGTACTAATCGAAGTGTCTCCTTGTAATTGTAGTAGGGAAGATGTTTCTAAAATTATATGGCGTTTAAGAGCATTTGAGAGCATGCTACCTAAAAGAGGGTAGAAATTAGAGGAAAACCCCAGACTCCATTTCCTTTCTCTGGGGGATGCTGCCTTGTAGACAGGATGATTTTTACCTCATTGGCCAGTGGGGAGGGACCAGGGACATGTATTGCCCCCACCACAGGGGTGGTGAGCTGCTATATGGGGGGGCAGGTTACCTTTGTCTCTGGGCTCTCCTTCAGCTTTAAGGAGACAGAGGCAGACGCCGTGTGTGCTTTCTTCATTGTTCTTCTCGCCTCGGCTTCCAGTTTGGTTTCTGGTTTTGGATGATCGTGCTCTCCCTTTGACTTACAGGAGACAAGGAAGTAAAATAACAGCAAGATTGTACCTCCCAGTGTGTGAAGTTTCACCCTGTGCCCTGCCACCTGACTGGGTGTTGCTGCTGTTGACGACTGGCACAAGACTGCATCACCCTCTTAGGCCCGTCATGTGCTTTCCTGCCTTTGTTCATGGTGCCCCTCGCCCACCTGGCGAAGTCATACTCACAACCACAGCGAGGGACACTTACAAAGTGCTTCCTACGCTATGTGGAGGAGGCTGCAACAAACACATGATCTGACCGAATCTTCAGCACGGCCATCAGTCGTGCCGCCATCATCACTGCCCCAGCTTACAGAGTAGGAAACCGAAGCTTGGGGAGACTCCACCAGCCAGGCAACCTCCTTCCCCAGCACCACTCGAGGGAGCGGGCAGCCAGGATTCAAAGGATGCTGGAGCTGGCCAAGCTAAGAGCCAGCTCTAGAACATTCGGGAATTCTGGCAGCTGGCTGGGAGCTGGAAATGAGCCATGGCGGGAACTGTTGTTCTCACAGGAGGCTGGCCCACCCTAGCAATCGGCCATTTTCTTTTCAGAGGGTTGGTTGACCAGCACACCACTGATCTAGGCCCAGGCAGTCGGCCCTCAGAGGCCACGCTTTATCCTGTTTATCCCGCCGCCCCCTCAAGTACTTCTTCATATCCACACGTCACACGGAACTGGGGCTTAGGGGACTCTAGTCCCGTGCTGAGGTTTACAGAGCCGGTGAGAGGTCAGAGCTGATATTCAGCCCCGGGTCTGCTGAGGCCGACCACATGCCGCAGCACCGCTAGCCTCAGTGTGATCAGATTACTGACAGCTGCCTCCCCCAACAGGCCCCAGGCGGAGTCGGCCGGCTCCCCTCCTGGCGCCCCAGTTCCTGGCACCTCTGTGGGGGTGTGGGTGCACACCTTGCCCAGAGTGCGCCTCGGGGCTGGTACAGCCTCCCGTGCCCTGTCCATCTCCTGTACGAAACCTCCCCCTGTGCTCTGCACACACTTCTCGAATTAAAGAGAAACGGCATCTCATATCCAACCTGGAAGAAGATGAAACGTCCGTCGTGCCTCCAGAAGTTGGTGACCGGGAAGCCCCCGTGCCCTCGGCAAGGAATGAGCTTCAGAGGCCCGTCACAGTTGGGACAGCGTTTCCCTGTGAGAGAGCACAAGCAGGTGACCATGCCAACTGAGTCCCGAGTCCTGAGTCTGTGCAGCCCCAGCAGTTGGCACTGGACTCCAGGATGGCAGAGAACAGACCCAGGCACAGCGTTACAGGCTCCCTTCCACTGGGCATTCCCTCTGACCCCCACAGGCCTAGCCAGCAACGTGCCCCAGACCAGTCCCACACGGGGGTAGAGGAAGGGGTTCCCTACAGAGCGGGCTATTTCACAGGTCAAGGGAGAGCTCTTCTGAGCAGAAAATCCCTCCCTCCGTATTTACTGATACTTGAAATTCTTTGTAGAGAAGAGGGCAGAATTCTTTCACTTCACGATTAGAATTTAGGGTCAAGAAGCAAAGTCACATGAGAGAAAGAGCACAGCTCCTAAATTTTCATTAAAGTGTAAATGACTGAGACCAGAGACCAGATCCTTTCCTGAGAGCAAGTTTTCAAGCTTACAAGGAAAGAGCACGAAGTATCTTGAGGTCTGAAGCAGGCAAAGTGCAGGGAATGTTGAATGGATCTGTTTCACAGTCTGAGAACGTGGCAAAGAGAAGCAAAGCGGACATGATCATGGCATGGACCTAAACAGCGTGGAACGGAGTCTAGCCATCATCTCAAACCTCGACCCACTGCTCCTACTCCAGATCAAAGCATTCACTGAGCTCATGGGAGGGACCCACTCCCCACGACGTCAAGCGGCAAGTGGGATCAACCCCTTTCTCCGAGACTTTACGTGGGCGCACTGATGAACTAATGTGAGTCCCTGCAGGGACGTATCTGCTTCACTCGAGAGGCCTCGAGTCAGGGGCCTTAACCCATGGGAGCGGTTTTGAAGGCAGGTGCCCTGGGCACGGGAGATCCGCAGGGCAGATCTGGGGGGAGGAGGCGGGTGGATGCCAGCTTCCTCGCTGCGCCGGGCGGGAGCCCTACTCACTCTGCTGCTTCTGCCGGGCTTTGTCGCAGATGGCAGGTCGCAGGTAGACCTTGCGGCCCTCCTCGGCGGAGCAGTCGCGGCTGCACACCACCACACCCAGGCAGGACTTCTTGAGGATGCGGGAGTTGTGGTTGTTGGTGTTGCGCATGGCCCAGCTGCTCAAGTGCCGCTGTGCGTTCCTGTCCTCCGAGCTGTAGATGTGCTTCTCGTAGGAATCTGGCCATTCCTGGAACCAGTCGGTCTTTTTCACATTCTGATAAAACACAAAGAATATTGCTATATTTTAAGCGAGAAAACACAACGGTGGGGCGCCTGGGAGGCTCAGGTGGTGAAGCATCAGCCTTCGGCTCAGGTCATGCTCGCAGGATCCTGGGATCGAGTCCTGCATCAGGCTCCCTGCTGAGTGGGGAGTCTGCCTCTCCCTCTGCCCCTCCCCCCTCTCATACTCTAATAAATAAAATCGTAAAAAAAAAAACCAAAAACACCCACAAGTGTTCATAGATGTGAAGGGTTTGGCACCCAAGAGCTATGGAGACCTTTGGCAAAGACCAACGAGGGCTTCATTCCGACACGGGATCTGAGCACAGCCCAGCAGCAGCAATGGGACTGCTGTGTCTATGGAACTTTGCTTCCCGGACCAAGATGAGTTGTCATTCAGTGCCCCCCGCTTCCCTTGAGTTCTACCCCATTGATGTTTCTGTAGCCCTTGGTGGTAAGACTTATTGACCATTTCTCACAAAGAATTTTTGAGGGTGAAGTAATATTATCGTGCTCTTACACAATCGGTGGAAAACACTGTGGCAGGGTAGTGAGATAATGTCTCATACCACACTGTGGTTACCTTATCGGGAAGGCGAAGGGTTTACGCAGTCGCCAGCACTGAGCAGTGGGAAAACTAGAGAGCCCGGGTTTGGGAGGCTTCTGACAGCCACTTTCTCCCCTGGGGAGATCGTCTTCCTTTTTCTCTACTTCTAGCTCCATGGGCTCCAACAAGGCAGAGGAGCAAGGTAGAGTTTCCTTTGGCTGGAAAGTTCTATGTACTTGCCCAGCACTGGCCCTATCCCCCGTGCGTGAACATCTAAGCTCTCCTCAAAAAGATCAGGGACACGGGACACTCAATCCTTATGGCATTTGTTGTCGGACTTTCTGTGCTTCTGTTTCCTCATCTGTAGAATAGGGATAATGAGAGCTGCCTACCTCAAGTGTGGTTCTGAGAATATGATAATATATAAAAAATACATAGCACAGCCCCTAGCATGGAATAAGCTCTCAATAAATGTCAGTTGCTGATGTCGAGGCTCACGTTCCTTAGGCCCTCTGGTGCACAGATCCTGGATTCGACAGATCCTGCCTCGTTCTCAAGAATGACAATCATTAAGCAAGGCTCCATACTCAAACTTAGGTTGTGTCCATCCCCATAGCCTCCAGAGACCTGGCACGATAGAACATTTTTCATCAAGAAGATTCCAGAAGGTCAGAGAGAAGATTCTAGAAGATCCAGAAGGAGAGAGCAGGGTGCCTCTCTTTTGATTCCCCAACAAGAAAGCAGGCACAGAATATGAGGGAAAAAAAGAAGACATTTTAGAAGGAGAAGAGAAAACATCAACATCAGGATGGAAGGGCAGCACGGGGAAATTGGTGTTTACTGAGTTAGATTTCAAGTTTAAAATGTACCAAAGAACTTTGTAACATGAGACTCTGGGCAAGTGACTATCTCTGAAGCCTCATTTTGCTCTTCTCCAAAATGGACATAGTGATAAAATATTCTTCAAAAAAGTACCATGAAGAGCAGATGTGCTGTATCCTCTAAGTCTGATATAATGATAGGTGTCACTTGTATGGCCTGTCATGGGAACGAAGGTGGATCCGAGGAAATATAAATGAGAGGTTTTGTGTACACTGAGAGGTAGGGCTTGTTAACAGTTAAGAGCTGGGGTCTACAACCTAGGCCTGTAGGTCAAATCCAGTCCATTACCCTTTTTTGGTAAAGTTTTATTAGAACACGGCCATGCTCACTCATTTAAGTGTTGTCTGTGCGTACTTCACACTACCACGGCAGAGTGGAGTTGTTGTAACACAGACTGTATGGCCCATAAAACCGAAAACACTGACTACCTGGCCCTCTACAGAAAGTTTCCTGACCCCCAGTTAAGAGCATGGCCCGTGAGGTCGATGGCCTTGGTGAGTCTCACCGAAGCTCCTGGCCCTCTGGCCGCCTCCACTTCCTGCTCTCCCGCTCTGTAAAATGGAGGTGGCAGGACTACCTGCCTCTTGGGGTGTGAATGAGTTAACACACACGAAGCGTTTAGAACAGCGCCTGGAGCACTAGATCCTGGGCCACAAGCAGCCAGTGTGTGTACGAGCCACCGGATTTCAGGAGGGAGAAGACCCACAGAGAGGCCCCTTCATGCTTTAAACCTTGCCAAGCCAAACCCAAGATGGGAGTCCAGGCCCCTAAAAAGCTACTTTAAGCTCTACTGGTGCAATTGATTCCACAGCCTTCTTTCTCAGAGCAACGGCTCAGGGGAACCCTTCAGGTACTGCACTGTAAGTGCTGTGGGAAGGGGAATGGAGGAGGGAGTATGGCGTCTGGAAAAGTCCCCTCTGGTCCATCGGGCAGCTACAGCAGAGCTGGCCAGGCCAAGGTGCTGAATGGACTGTCTGCTTTCTCCAGTTCTTTCCCTCCCTCCCCTAATTCCCTGGTAATTCTGAGCTGGCCCCTACCCTCCTGCTTCCTCCACCCACCTTCTCTTCTCTTCCTTCTGACCTAAGGCTCTAAATAATGCCCTCTTGTTTTCTGGGGTCACAGGCCATAGGAAGCATGGTATTTTATCTTCTGAAATAATAAAATGCAGGTTAAACACTAAAATGTGGACCTTTAACAATCTGGACTGTAAAAATCGACCAGTGCATTTAAATAATTCAAACACAAAGCACAGCTGTCAGGGTAGCAGAGACAAGGGCAGGGCAGACTTGAAGAGAAGCGGGGATTTTCATTTCCAAGGTGAGCGGCCCCTGAAGGCTGGTCAGCGTCATTAATCCCAGGAACCAGGAGGAGGGGAAGGTGTATGTGAGTGTCTCGCATTCTCAGAGGAAGAAATGATCTCCCCTGTCTTCCCCCCGCCCCCAATTTCCTCTCAGTTTAATGTACATTTTGATCTCCCTTTGAAGCTTCCTCTTTGACTTACACATTAATTATAAATATATTGTTTAGCTTCCATGTATTTGCAGATTTTCCTATTGCCTTTTGCTATTAATTTCTAGTCTGGTTCCACTGCACTTGGAGATCACTGTGTGTTTTCAATTATTTTAACATTGTTGAGGTTTGTTTTAGGGCTTATAGTATTTTCTCTTTTCTTTTAAAAATATTTATTTAATTTTTTTAAGTAAGCTCCATACCCAGTGTGGGGCTTGAACTCACAACCCTAAGATTAAGAGTCACATTCTCAACCTACTAAGCCAGCCAGGTGCCCCAGGGCTTGTACTATTTTCTACATTTGACTGTCTTTTTTTTAAAGTTTATTATTTTTGTTTTGTTTTGTTTTTTGTTTAGTAGCCTCTATACCCAGTGTGGGGCTTGAACCCATAATCCCCAGAGTCACATGCTCTCCTGACTGAGCAAGCCAGGTGCCCCTACATTTGACCATCTTTGAAGCTCCCTGCCCCCCCCCCCAACCAGAAGCCTGTCCACTGACAGCCTACATTTCCAGTCCCATCAGTAATGCAGTCATAATTCTGACAGCGTATTAACTTGAGAAAATGACTAGGAGTAAACGTGTTCGTATCAAGCTCTTCTCTATGCCCAATCTTTTGATTTGGATGCTGTGTGGAATCTTTGACATCTTTTGACATGGAAATTGAGACAAAACCCAGATTCCCATAATGTAATGTAACGTAATTCCCACATGTCAATGAATGACAGTGATTTCTGAAAGCCCTGTAAATTCAAGGTGCCAGAGAGGTAAAATTTAAAAAGCAAGAATAATCATTTCTTAATCTTGTTTAGCAGATCTCCATAAAATATTTTCTTCTTTTCTGATCTTGTGTTTATTTTAATTTCTAACTTTTCATGAGTAACTTTGTTTTTCCTCTTGGTTAAGAAGTTTATAATTTAAAGGGAATATTCTTCAGGTTTCCAACAGGTCAATCTAATGAATTTATATTTTGCCATCTCCTGGGTAACATCACTGGGAGTTTAATTAACATTTCTATGACTTCTGTAATTTTTTTGCTAAGAGACCTACTCCTCTAACTCACTCAAAATCTTTGCAACTCCATGGAATTCTAGAGCACCCAACCTTCCTTATTCTGCTTTGCTTAACTACATCAATTCTAATAGGGTCCCTTAAAAATTAAATATATACTATTATATAAAGCTAATAAAATGAAAATGAAAATTTTGAAATAAGGTATCCAAACACCTACATTACCATCTTATTATATTAAAATTGATTTCACTTAGACTATAATCCACTCTCATATAAAGCAGTTATCTGCAGGTCTGCTTTAATGCTAATAATAGCTTAATTCTTTATAAATGAATGTTTCCAAATAAAACAGGGAGAGCAAACAGATACACCTTCAAGCAAATCAGACAGAGGGAAAAAATGAGATGTTACTTATGGAACACTGAAAAACCAATTCAATCAGCATTCTGCTTTCCATACACATTTTCAGGAACTTATCTTTTCTTGGCCAACTGAAAACCAAACCCCAAGTGTTATCAAAGGAAGAAATTCAACTCAACTAAATGCTTTGGAGTTAACTCAAGAGTGACTCCTTAGGCTACTACTGCAATTTCCTACCTCTGTTAAAGGGTCAAAATTCAAAACAAAACTGTCCTTATTTATTCAGACAATACTAAGGTGGGCCAGAGTACTCTCTCTATCAAACTCTCTATCACTTGCTGCTCTCTACTCTTCTTCCCTTTTCCACTCTACCTGGTTAAGTGAGGGACCTTCTGGCAGCCCCCTGGAACAGAGTTTCTCCTACCACAGATGCAGTAATGTCCCCATCCCCATCACACCAGGAGCATAGGTGGCAGCATAATTCTGGCTCCAGTCGTGGGGATTCAACGACCAAGGGAGCCCAATATAGGTGGAGTTGTCCCAGGAAGATCAAGGGGAACGCCAGCAAGGAGGACACAGTCATAGATGTACCTGTCAGACCAACAACAGTGTGACCTGATCACGCAGGCAGATAATAATTGACAAGAAATCCAGAATCTGGTTTACCTGTTAGCTCTTGAGTGCCAAGACACATCTGATTACTCCTTCTGGCTCACTGTGATTACATTTAGCCACATGAACTCACTGAAAGAGCTCGAAGATTTACCTTCACTTATGAGTCTGAGGCAAAGGCAACCTTGCTGGCTAAAATCATGGTCCAGGAATGAACTAATTGGAGACATGGCTTCTTTATGGTTGACTCACCAGGTTTTAGGTTGATCTGTGTTTATGTTTAGCCTATGTATATTTTTTTTTATCTTTTCTTTATAAAAGAATGTACTTAAGCCTTGGAATTTTGTGAGTTAATGTCTTGGTGTGGCTTTGGCCATAGATTTTTTTTTTTTAAAGATTTTATTTATTTATTTGACAGAGATAGAGACAGCCAGCGAGAGAGGGAACACAAGCAGGGGGAATGGGAGAGGAAGAAGCAGGCTCACAGCAGAAGAGCCTGATGTGGGGCTCGATCCCATAATGCCGGGATCACGCCCTGAGCCGAAGGCAGACGCTTAACCGCTGTGCCACCCAGGCACCCCTGGCCATAGATTTTTTTTTTAAGTAAGCTCTATGTCCAACACGGGGCTTGAACTTGTAACCCTGAGATCAAGAGTTGCATGCTCTAATGACTGAGCCAGACAGGCACCCCTGGCCACAGGTTTAATCTGAAAACTACTCATGCTCACTAACAAAATGATTCAGGGTTTGTCTGCAGTGCTGCTATTGCAACACCCTGTACTTGTACTCAGAGAAACTGCCAGTGTTAGGAACAGGGCGGGTGGAGCTNCAAGAGTTGCATGCTCTAATGACTGAGCCAGCCAGGCACCCCTGGCCACAGGTTTAATCTGAAAACTACTCATGCTCACTAACAAAATGATTCAGGGTTTATCTGCGGTGCTGCTATTGCAACACCCTGTACTTGTACTCAGAGAAACTGCCAGTGTTAGGAACAGGGCGGGTGGAGCTGCCCAAGTGGGTGCTACTTAGGAAAAAAAAGAAGTGATTCTCTTCCCAATTTCCAAACAAGAAAAAGAAAAAAAAGCACTTTTTTAGGTATTCAAGGCTGTCAAGAGTTACAGTCAGTATTAATGAGACTGTTGTAATAAACATTTTTAATGTAGGGAAGACTAAACCAACACCAGACATTTGCTGCTTGGGCCAAGCAAACCCCAAAGCAATTATATTTGCACCTTTATTTTATTTTTTTTAAAGATTTTATTTATTCATTTGACAGAGACAGCCAGTGAGAAAGGGAACACGAGCAGGGGGAGTGGGAGAGGAAGAAGCAGGCTCCTAGCAGAGGAGCCTGATGTGGGGCTCGATCCCACAACGCTGGGATCACGCCCTGAGCCGAAGGCAGCCACTTAACGACTATGCCACCCAGGCGCCCCAATATTTGCACCTTTAAAATGAAAATGTAATTTAAAGGGAATAAAAAGGGAAAGCAAACTGGTGTACCACATTGGCCTGGAACAGAGATTTCTATCAATGGTGGTTTTGAGTTAAATTGAGTGCCTGGGGTTCAGGGCTGGCACCCTGGGGGCTGGATTATGGAGAAATGGTGTCAAAATAACCACACATTAGAGGAGCGACCAGAAACAAGTGAAAGGAAAATTTATAAAGATACAACATGCGGCCGAAAGGAAGAGGAAGCACACATGAAACACACAGAGGGGAGGATGGCTTAGCCGGGGCAAGCGGACTCTGAGCCCCAGATCCAATCATGATGCCTCTGGCCCCAAAAGCCTAACAGCTGCCCACTTCCTGGAAAACAACTGAATCTTCTCGGGACAGCCTGCTTCCAAACCGCCTTTCCAGCCAGTAGCCTCCCCAGTCTCCCTGCTGTCCCTGCTGAAGGGCTGTGCACAAGCTCCCTCAAACGTAGAGGCTAAAGGGCCCTTGGACTTTGGTGCTCTGCTCTGCCTTGACAGTCTTGTTGCTTCCTTTCCCTGCCCTAATCCTTTTACATTTCACGAGGCACTTCCCCAAGAAAGCCCTTTGCCAAAAGCTCTGCCTTGCTTCCCATGTCCAAGGCACGTTGAATTACAGACTTCCTCTTGCAAGGACCTCCAGCATTTTACTGCATGACATAGGTTCTCTGTTCAGGCATGGCCCTTGTTCCATTTGCCCAGAAGATCATGAGCCCTTCCATGAAAGTTAGCATAGCTCAATGGCCCCATATTCCCAGAGTCTGCTGTAGTCTCTGGCACATTCCAGTCACTCAGAAATGTTTGGTGTCCTTTTTTAAAATATTAAATTAAATTTATTTGAGAGAGAGAAAACACGCAAGCAGGGGAAGGGCAGAGGGAGAGAGAGAATCCTAAGCATGTTCTGTGCTCAGCGTGGAGCTCAATCTCCCAACCCTGAGATCACGACCTAAGCTGAAATCAAGTCGGACACTTAACTGACTGAGCCACCTGGGCACCCCATGAATGTTTGAGGTCCCAATGAGGACATCAGCATTCACGGTTGCCAAAAATTAACCCATAAATCTTGACATGTCTGAGATGTATAAGGGGCTATGTAATTTCAGGGAATGGAACATACTATCAGCATTCAGGGGCCACAATCCATTGAGTGGATTAGGAGAGAAACGGGTCTACAAGTCGCCAGAACTTGCCTACACGTTGCAGAAGTAGTCATTCTGGCAAGAGCACAAAACTCTGAGAAACAAACTCCAAACCACCTGTATGAGATTTACAACAGTAACAAGCAATTGCATTTGATCCTTCAAACCACATTTTTGTGTGTGCCTGAACAGGTAGTCTGAGGAACATGAATCGCCAGAGGGGCTCTACAGAGAGGGCTCCAGGGTCAAAAACAAGTCAGAGCCACAGCGGCGGACACAGCCTCCTCCGGGGAGCACCGCCAGCACATACGTGGATGGAAGTCTCTGAGTCTGCCGCAAAGAAAACTGTTTAACTTTATCCATCCTGGTGTTTCTGTTTTTCTACCTTTACAATACCTACAAAAATACCGCCGCCCTTGTACTCTACAGAACACACTCTGGGAAACACTGCTCTAAGCAGATTGCACAAGGAGTTACTATTTTCCTTTTAACAAGGAGGTACTGAGACTTAAAGTCGTTTTGTTTAGAGTCACACAGATTCTAAGCTGTGGAGCCGTTTGCTAATGAATTCCCCATTTGTCCATTGCTGTTAACACATGCCAGGAATTGCGTTGGCACTGGGCTGCCACTTCTGGAAGGCAGGCTGCCTTCCTCATCTCAGGTCACAGAATCCTAGACCCGTGAGTGCAACCGCCTCATTTTCAAAAGAGGAAAGGGAGTCTCGGTAAAGATAAACAACTCCCCAAGGCTTTACAGATTAAAGAGAGGCAGAACTGGAATTCTAAGCCAGGGTTTTGTCCCCATACCCTGGCTTACACCACGCAACCACTCAGCCTCGAAATACTCACGACCAGATATACTCACAAAGCCTAATCAGCTTAGAAATCTTTTCAAGACCTTTTTATTTTTCACCTCAACTGGTTCTTTGTATGATTCCAGAGCCAGCATAAACCCAGATCAGGATGATGATGTCTCTGCTTAAGGGACACAGCACTTTCCTTTTTTTCCCTTTTTTCCTTTTTTTTTTTTTGAGAGAGAGAGAGAGAATGCAGAAGCCGGCGGGGGTGGGGTGGGGGGGGAGGCACGGACAGCGGGGACAGACAGAATCTTAAGCAGGCTCCACACCCAGCGCAGTCCAATGCAGGGCTGGACTGGACGCTGGGCTCAACCTCACAACCCTGAGATCACTACCCCAGCCAAAACCAAGAGTTGGAGGCCTAACTGACTGAGCCAGCCCGGCACCCCAGGGGACACTGCACTTCTAATCATTTCACTGGCATATTTACAAGGGCACTTGTTGAAGGTCACCAAGTTATTTCCATGAGCCATCGTACTTTTTGATTAAGTATAAAGGATACATTTTCAAAACTGCATTGTGTATTTTTGGTGTAAATTTCTGAATTTAATGTCTTGGGTAGCTGAGAATATATTTGTTTTTTGGAAATTCATATTGGAAAATGAACTTTTATGAGCCCTGAGTTTTCCTCCAGAGGAGTGGTGCTTCCTTTCTTTTGTCTACAGATCCGGTGAATGATATGGATCCTCTCTCCCAGAAAAAAATGCCTATTAGTACGCAGTGTCACCCACCATTTCAGAGGGTTCTGAAACCCCATTAAAACCCCTGCTCTAGGACGCAACACTGCGAATCTTCCACGTACCTGCTTACTCTACTCGTGATGCTTGGGATACCCAGCGGCTACTTGTGAGCTGCAATCATCAAATTAGGAATAGGCAGCAATATAGGTCTCCGTGCCAGGTGTAACTAAAATGTACCCTCAAGTTTCCCCTAAAACAGCTACAATAATCATAAACCAATTAAGACCAACCATAAAAGGGCACCTGGGTGGCTCAGTCGGTGAAGCATCTGCCTTCGGCTCAGATCATGATCTTGGGTCCCCGGGATGGAGCCCTGCATGGGTCTCTCTGATCAGCAGGGGGCCTGCTTCTTCCCCTCCCTCTGCCCCTCCTACTGCTCGTGCTCTCTCTCTTTCTGAAATAAATGAATAAAATCTTAAAAAAAAAAGCAACTATAAGGACAAATCCCTACATTAGGTATTTATATGATTCAGCTCTGGTTTATTTAACCATCTTAACTGAGTGGAAAGCAGGGTATACTTTGTGTCTTCAGCTCTTCCAAGACCTACTGAGAGGTAACATACGTGGGAATTTAAGAGAAAACATAGAGAAACAAAATGAAATCTTCATTAGAGTGAAATTTGGAATGATCTGGAAGTCTTCATTAGAATGAAATCTGGAATGGTCATAAATCAAGACTGTGGAATCTCATTTCTTCTACCCTGCTTGAGAAAATCCAAATTTCTTGCTCCCTAGAATCCTGCAGACTAGCTTGACTTTTCCATTACAAGGTACTGGTGATCTCCAG
This sequence comes from Ailuropoda melanoleuca, assembly GCF_002007445.2. Taxonomy (NCBI): domain Eukaryota; kingdom Metazoa; phylum Chordata; class Mammalia; order Carnivora; family Ursidae; genus Ailuropoda; species Ailuropoda melanoleuca. The sequence continues at coordinate 10,824,373 of NC_048236.1, forward strand.
TCAGCCTTCCCAATGCCCTTTCCAACAACTTCCAGTGAAAACATCCTTTGAATGCCAAAAAGGGAGTCAGGGGTGGTCAGTTTTAAACAATTAATATTTTCCACCAAATTAAGAGTTCAAAAGTCAAATGCCAAAAAGGAAGGTAAAGAAAATATGAAATGGAAGTCTTCTCTGTAGCTGGAAGAGAGCCCAGTGTGTATGCATCGCGTATCACTTACAAAAGTTTGACAAGAGCTGCTCTATCCCCTAAGAGCACTACTGGACATTCCACTTACAGACTTAATTTAAAACCATTACTATATTGGGGTGGCTGGGTGGCTCAGCTGGTTAAGCCACTGCCTTCGGCTCAGGTCATGATCCTGGAGTCCCAGCATCGAGTCCTGCATCAGGCTCCCTGCTCAGCAGGGAGTCGGCTTCCTCCTCTGACCCTCCCCCCTCTCACGCGCGCTCCCTCTCAAATAAATAAATAAAACCTTTAAAAAAATAAAAATAGATAAAGCCATTCCTATATAGCAAATAAGGCTGTATGGGAATTTGTGCACTATGCAGAGTCAATCTACTGGCAAATACCATAACATGGACTTTATTCTACCAGCTAGCTAGGGTGGGTACGTGAGCCAGGCCAAACTCTCAAAGACAGGGGAGGTAGCATTTTCTGTTTCAGTCTGTAACTGTTGTGGGGCTGGGGGGGTGTCTGATAGGTAAGACCCGCTCAAATTCTAGGTCATGCATCTCCTCTTCAAATTCCTCAGCTGGTTGCCCAGCTGAAGCTCTGCAGGAGACGCATCTCCCCAGCTTGGACCCTCACCAATTTCCTTCCAGGTTTAGCAAGTTAAGGCTTCAGAGTCAAATGCGGAAGGCAGATTCTTAGGTAAGTACATACCTGTGGCAGCTTCATATCATTAATATCCCAGCTTAACATCTCCTTGTCCTCGGAATCGAAGTCTTCAGGCTCCATGACAGTCAGGTCAATCACAGGTTTCTGTGTATCCACTTTCCCGCAGAAGTCGTGGAGAATTTTCCTTTCAAAGGCTTTTCGTACAGTCGGATCAACCCACTCTTGACTCAAGCAGCTTAGACCTGGAGACTGTTTTCTGACACTAAAAAATAAGTGATAGTAATACTGACCATTAAAGAGATAAAAATCAGTATTCGCCTGCCAGAAAAGCCTGTCTCATTGACATTTTTGTAAGCACCAGCATACAAAATAACACCACACAGAAGTCATTAGTGATCTTGTGGCAATAAAGCTTGACCATGGGGAAGGAGAAATACCATGATCCTTGCTTTCACCTCAGCTTGGCACTGCCTTTCTCCCTGCTTGGCCCAGGTTGGGAAAGCCTGAGTAGGGACCATTGTCACCTGCAGCCAACGGTTAGAACTTTTCCTGCATACACCTGGGGACAAGAGGGAGAGCTGGCTTCGTGTTGTTTTCGTGGATTTACCTTCGTACAGTGGCTAATGTGTGGTTCAAGTTACAGGTGGGAAACATCACAACCAAATGTATTTAGAAGTATTTTTTAAATCTAAGTAGCCACAGAGATGAATTTTTAGCTCCTCAATAAATCCGGTGTGTACTCTGTATCTTCAAGTATTATCAATGGGTATCCTCAAATCAGATTCCCTCTAAAACCTTGGCATTAGTGACATTTGGGACCTGATAGTTGTTTGCCGTGGGAGGTTATCTTGCGCACGGCAGAATGGTTAACAGCATTCTTGGTCTCTGACCATTTACTATCAGTAGCAACGCATCCCTTTGTTGTGACAACTAAAAATGTCTCCAGACACGGCCAAATGTCCCCTGGAGGGGGCAAAACTGTTTGAGAACTATTGCTTTAAAACTGTTTCCTGACTTTAACTCCAAGCACCCTTCAAGACTTTCTAACAGAAATCTCCCTCTTCCTTGGCCCCCACCCGGAAAATTCTCTCTCACTTTACTGGGATTAAACTGTATTATGTAAATGACAGAGATTTAAAAATGTTTGTGCAGACTGCATTTCTTCCCCCATGAGAAATACCACTCTGGTTTCTACTCATAATTGGTTAAAGGAGATACCCAAAAAAAAGAAACGGAAGGAAAAAGAAGAAAGGAAGAAAGAAAGGAAGGAAAGAAGGAAGGAAGGAAATGTTCTACTCTAAAAACTAATCGTTTTACAAATGAAATGTCCTTCTTAGTGGAACACAAAGTTAAACATGTTAATATATGTGACATCTCCATTTGCTGGTACCCTTGTAAAAACAAGGGACATAACGATGTTACATAAAACAACTTAATAGTAAACTTGAACAATGAGATAGTTTAATAGTCTCCAGCTGAGAAATGCCATGGGCTCTGCTCCTTAGTTAATTAACTTTATATAACCCTAATACTTGTCAGTCGCTGAGATATGCTGAAGGCAAGTATGTGAATATAGAAGAGTGTTGACCTGAACATATGACCATTAGGTAACAAGCTAATAGGAGTCCCCTCACCCCTTATCCCCCCTACCACACTCACCTACAACCTAGTGGTCAAAGATTCAAAGAGCATGAAGTCCATCACCCTTGTTTCAAACACTGCCATGCAAGGTTAAATCCCCAGGAGTTTGAAATCAAATTCTATGTTTGGGAAACAAATACTGAGTCGCTGAAGAAATGCTGCTACAGACTGACTTGAATTGAGATTTCAACTGCAAGTCTATGAGACACGAAGATCGTGTGTCAACATGACGCCAGGGGCTTCATGTACTTACCTCCTTGAGCGTTAACAACTCAGACGGTATAAAACTTGTTATAGCTAATTGGAACAGATTGATTAAAAAAAAACCAAACCTTAAATAACAAGATTCACATCTCAAAAATTCCAAAGCATGTTTTAAGCGACATGGACATAATCCTTTTGTTTTTAAATTAAGGGGAGGGGAATAAAAAATCTTGCTGCACAAAAGTTACATCGCCCTTTTGATTTTCTCGGCTATGAATTGTTGCCAAATGAACAAACGTTAATTTAATATTCCCCTGGAAGTTAAGAACAAAACATAGGAAAGACTGTTGGTAGCCCTTGGAAAATAACTCAGTTTTCCTCCAGAATTAAAAAACTTAATTTATAAAAACTTCCTTTTTTTTTTTAAGCCACTTGGGCCAAAATGTATTCCAATTTCATCATTTCTACAGAGAACCAAGCAGCACAGCTGGAACCCTGTAGGAATGGGGTGACAATCAGCATAATCCTTACATTGGACCCCTGAGGATCTCTGGCTTCCTTACCTTCTGACTTCTTACGGAGATGCAGACAATAGCGTGTCCTAAAAATCTCATCTCTGGTCGGGTCCCAGCAGGTTCTGGTCATTTTCTACACAGAAGCTGCAGTTCCCTAATCCAGGTCAAGGTACACTATGCTAATGAGCTCTGGCAACAGTCCAATCAAAATCTAGATGCTCTCAGCTTGGGGTAGGCGAAGACCTTGGGCTCCGGAAGAACAATCCAAGGAGTCACTTAACCAGCCCAATTGTCCGCAGAATGCCAGCAATGTGACGGAGAGTCTATCGCTCACCTCTGAACTTTCCCTTCCTCTATGTGAAGGGGGGATTTTAACTGGAACAGACGTTGAAAAAAGAACCTCATGAGGAAGTACAGTGTTGTTGTTGTTTTTTTTTAAGATTTTATTTATTTATTCAACAGAGATAGAGACAGCCAGCGAGAGAGGGAACACAAGCAGGGGGAGTGGGAAAGGAAGAAGCAGGCTCATAGCAGAAGAGCCTGATGTGGGGCTCGATCCCATAACGCCGGGATCACGCCCTGAGCCGAAGGCAGACGCTCAACCACTGTGCCACCCAGGCGCCCCATGCTCAGAATTTCATAGGTTAGGCCCAAGCAGACTGATTTAACAGTAGATTCTAATTCTCCTACCATTTAGCTTGGCCTGTGTATGAGAGAGAAGAGAGAGAGGCAGAGGTAGGGAACTACCATGCTGATGGAACCTACTGGAATAGATATTGGATGGCCAACATTCCTAAACCAGAAATACTAAAATGCTATTCTACACCTACCAATGATGCCCCCATTAATTCTGAGTGTTCAATCCCCTCAAATAATACTATCCTTCCTAGTCAGTTCAGTTCACATGGTATGTTCCAGGCTGTCTGCTAGGCTCTGGAGATCTAAGGGAGAATCAAAGCATTAAGTTTCGTAGTGGAAAAGATGAGCAAAGACACTCAATAAGCCTAAGATAACATACTGCATGGAACCGAGACAGTCTAGAAGGAATGTGGAAGGGGGAGCTATGAAGCTGAAGGAAACATAATCTGGGGAGACTTCTTTCACCATTGTTGATTTGCTTCATGATGCCCAGGCAGCCTCTCGAAAGACAAATGGGTATTTGTCAAGGCATCAAAGAACGGAAGACGGTGTTCCAGGCAGTGGCAATACTGTGGGCAAAGGTAAAGTAGTGTGGAAAGTGCAGTGTGTTCAGCATTAGGAAAAGTAGGCGCCTGTCAGGAAGGTCCTGACCATGGAAGACAGGCTGCAGAGGAAGGGATGAGCAGACCAGAGGGCCAAAGCCTTGGGAAGACTTATGGCTGTGTCAGGCAGCTGCTAAGCCATCACTGGCAATGTTGCGATTTCTTACTAGTCTTTCAGTTCATGAATGAATTTCTCCTCTGCCTAGAGGTCGAGACCCTGAAAAAATTTTCTGGTGCTTTATCTGACTAATCTTGATCTGTTCCTCGCAGTCCCTCCTTGGTCAGGGGGTTCTTTCAACACCCCAGACATGCTGTAGCAGGACAAAGTCAGGCACTGTGCCAGCTGGCAAGAGAGAAAGGTCTACACAGTCCAGCTCCAGAACCACAAAGCAGGGCCAAGAATGGATTTCAGACCTGAGAGGAAATAAATTGGTAACTGGCACACCTGCCATGATTTTCCACTCGCTTAGGTCTCCTCTCTAGAGTGTCTTCTCCCATCCATGTCTAAATCCTACCCATCTGTCAGGAACCCCCCAAATGCCACCTCCTCATGGATCTTCCCACACTAGTCTAGAACACATGATTTCTCATTTCTGTGGTATTCCAGAACTCTTAACTGAATTATAGGCTGTCTTAAATCACTCACGACTAACATTTTTTTTCTTATTACAAAATAAATTCATCATCTCTTAAAAAAAATTTGTGTTCTCATCTCTTAGAGATTTCCACTGTTAACACTTTGGTCACGTCCTTTAGGACTTCTGTTTTCCCCTACACACATCGCCGACCATAGATGCTGCTTTGCATAATTGTAGGAGTATATATACATACCATTCCTTTCACTCTTCATGAGTGTTAGTCCTGGCTCCCCAGCTCAGCTGCTGGGTTCTTCATGGAGGACGTGGCATCTTCCACTCCCCTTCTCCTCACACAATCATCCGCTGGGGCCCAGCTGCAACAACACATCCGGCTTCATCCCAACCACCAGGCCTACTCTGACACAGGAAGGAATTGAGGCACTGTCTCCACACTGAGCTGGGCCCTTATGTCCCAGACTGGTCAGCAACACTCCAGACTGTAAGGCCAGCACGCTACCTTCTTACCCAAATTCTCCTCACTGGATCTCTGTCATTGTTACTGATGACAACAATAATCATGGCCACTTGACCGAACACTCATCGTGTGTCAGGTGCCCTGCCGAAAACTGCAACCTTAGAGCACCCTTAGGTGGTAGATGCTATCCTTAGTATACCCTCTTCACAGAGGAGTTCATCCAGGTTTGCAGACACGGTAACTCACCAGAACAAAGGAAATAGCACCTCACAAGCATGCAGGTGGCAGAGCTGGGGCAGAACTCAGACGAGCCTGCTGGCCACGGTTCTGCATGACCCGCCCAGTGCTGTCCAGTGTCTGGAGTCTCTCTCTCTGCTCTGATGTACTCAGAGCTCCGAATTGCTCTTTTCTGTCTCTACCTCCTTCTCAAAGACAGGAATCCTGTCCTAAAAGCCAGGTGCCCGGGGGCGCCTGGGTGGCTCAGTCAGTTAAGTGTCTGACTCCTCATTTTGGCTCAGGTCACGATCTCAGGGGATCGGGCTCCCTGCTCACTGGGGAGTCTGCTTGTCCCTCTCCCTCTGCCCCTCCGCCCCCATGCTTACCCACAACACACACTCTGTCTTCCTCAAATAAATAAATAAAATCTTAAAAAAAAAAAAAAGCCAGGTGCCCAGAGGCCCTACTGCTTAGTGACTGACCTCAACCACCGAAGCTTGAATTTCTCAGTCCCTCTCTCTTGCACTCCCTGTCCCTCGTCGCCTGCCTACTGAAGTCACCCTAGCTTCTTACATCAGTGGTGGTGCTTTAGGCATTTTAGAAAGGAGAGTTCTTCTCTGTGCAAGACCATCCCATGAACATACTGCTTCCCCAGAAACACACTCAAGTCACAATGTCAACCTTGACCTCCTAGCCCTGTATTTCCAAATGGCTGGGGAGCTCCAGGGAGAGAGTGGCATCGTACTGCTCTGCTTCAGGACGAGTATGCCCGACCTTCAGCGCTGAGGTGCTGGCCTGGATGGACTACCCCTGTGGTTTCCAATTCATGGCCTTCAGACACCTCGCTACACCAGACAGATGAACTTTTCCAGTGTCTACAAGTCTTGTCTATCCTCCCGGTGCCTCCCTCAGCTCAACATATGTTCCAGGCCCTAGTTCCAGCCATTGTCTGGTCCCTCTACTGTGAACTAAGCCATGTATTTAACCCTTATTGCATGTCAGGCACTGTTCTAAACACCCAATCCTCACAAATACCTCAAGAAATACAGTATTATTAAGTCGTATTAGCATGAGAAACTGAGGTACACAGGGGTTAAGTAACTCAATCTTTGTAGGAATCTTTGCAACAATCAGTAATCTGATCTTGGTCAAAGGAGAATTATCAACTAGAGAGCAGTGATGTTAAAAGGCATTCCCTTCGTGATCGAGTAAATCATCGAACACATCAGCCCTTTCTGGTGTCAACTTCCTCCTGCCTCCTAGCTTTACCATTTTTAAGGAAACTACTGTGCCCCCCCCCATGGACATTCATCAGAACTTTGTCCCTTCTGGAACGGGACACAGTCTGACCTACACAGTCCTTCCCTGGAATTTCCCAAGTCAGAGGTGTTCCTTTCAGCTGTCAAATTGTAAGCCTAGCCACAGAGTGGCTATGGCCGTATCTTTGCTGTCCCAGGACAGAATCTGAGCTATGAAACCAACAAGGGAGCAAAAAGCAGAGAGAGAGATGGACAAAGGGAGACCAAGGAGACAGGCCTGGATTCAGTCAAGCCTGTGGCCAGCCCCAGTCCTCTCCTTTGGAATTATGCGATCCACAAATACCACTTACACTTTCACTCCTCTGAACTGAGTCCTTCAATTTGCACCTGTTAAAGATCTACTAACATGGGGCACCTGGGTGGCTCAGTCGGTTAAGCAGCTGCCTTCAGCTCACGTCATGATCCCAGGGTCCTAGGATCAAGTCCTGCATCAGTCTCCCTGCTCAGCGAGGAGCCTGCTTCTCCCTCTCCCTCTGTGCTCTCTCTCTTTCCCTCAAATAAATACAATCTTAAAAAAAAAATCTTAAAAAAAAGATTAACACACCTTCCATCTAGGTAAGCCTAAATTTTGCCCAGATTTCAAAATAAACTACTCTCCTTTTTATTTGCCCGTCTAAAGATGGCACCCAAAGGAACTTGTCTGACACCCCTTAAAATCAGAAAATGCTTCGTAATCTCTCGAGTCCGTCTGCAGGACACAGAGAACCATCATCAGCCCAATTAGACCCGTAACCAACACATGCAGTTTTTTTTTTTTTAAGATTTTTTTTTTTTTGACAGAGATAGAGACAGCCAGCCAGAGAGGGAACACAAGCAGGGGGAGTGGGAGAGGAAGAAGCAGGCTCCCAGCGGAGGAGCCTGATGTGGGGCTCGATCCCAGGACGACACATGACGATCTTAAAGCAGGCAATCTAGGGACTTCTCAGAGGTCTACTTCTGTGCTTTGTAAAACTGAACTTTGGATTTTTCCTTTAGGGTTTTTCAAATTTCAAGCCATTTGTGGCTCTCACGTGGAGAACTCTCCAAGTTCTGTATAATATACAGAATATAAAGACCACACTGCATCATCTGAAATTGGATTCTGAGCTGCATCTGTTCTGAGAAGTAGGGGGCTAACTTAGTGTTCTCAAATCTCTGGGCAGACAAGACAGACATGACTGACTGCTCCCTAGGTGGTGGCTGAGGTGGGGAAGCCCCTGGATGTCGTGGTGTTCTCTGGAAAATATTGTGAAATTTAGAAATATTGACTTTAAAGGGCCCTGCCTGGCTCAGTCAGTAGAGAAATGCAACTCTTGATCTCAGGGTGGTGTGTTTGAGCCCCACGTTGGGCATAAAGCTTACTTTAAAAAAATATTTAGACTTTAAGACTTGAGAATTGTTTTACTTACAGAAACTATGACTGACAGATGTATATGTAATATCACAGTCACAACCATGAACCCACTGTCAACCCCCCAAAAAGGAAAAAACAAAATACAAGTAAGCTCTCAATTCCTAATAGTGGACTATTTCCAGTTTCCTATACATATTTTGCTGTCCTTTTGCTTTGTACTAAAAGGCAAGAAATGGGACGTCCCGCAGGCTGATAACAACGTGAGTAAAGTCAGAATCGAGAAAACTACTCTGTCTCCTAAATAACTTTGCAAATTAGGAAATCAACCCCAACTTTTTAAAACTTAAGAATCTCAAATTAGGGGCACCTGGGGAGTTGGTGGAGCATCTGCCTTTATCTCAGGGTCCTGGGATCGAGTCCCGCATCCGGCTCCTTGCTCAGCGGGGAGTCCGCTTCTCCCTCTGCCCGCTGCTCCCCCTGCTTGTGTGCTCGCTGTCAAATAAATAAATAAAAATCTTAAAAAAAGTCACAGATCAATCAAGGCAGGACTACGATTCTACGTTAAAATGCAATGAGTTGTTACAGCTACTTCAGATAAATTAGTAACTATTTCAAGCTATTTTCAGTCCTGATTCCTAACAGTGAATACTGGTGGATATAACCACATAATCAAAAGCCACTGGAGGCTCTTAATAATTCTGAAGAGTGAAAACAGACCCAAAAGTCTGACAGCTGCCGCTGTGAGTACTAAATCCTAAAGTACTGAACCTTGGTCATAGGGTAGGTGGGGGGCTGCTGCTGATATTCAGCACTCGGAGTGAACTGCCCCATCTTTAGCCCTCCATGGGCTCCTGTCTCAGGACGAGACAGATGGCAGGAACGGAGGGGGTAACATGGTAAGGAGAAAGAGATGCTTCCAGCAGAACTGTGCACTACCTATGTCCAAGGACGAAACGCTGCTGGACGAGGGAGGTCCTGCCCACAGCGAGGCGCTCGGGCACCCAGGACGGCTTCCAGCAGACCCAGCACCCCCCCACCCCTGCCTCCTGAGAGCTCCCGCTCACCAGCAGTGGAGGGGCCCAGCTGCGCCCATTCGGAGATGCAGGACTGGGCATTCGGGGCATCCCCCTGCAGCAGGCGGTGGAGACTCCGGCAGCTCGTCCCCAAAGAGGGCCGAGCAGGAGGGGGAGAAAGTGGTGGACAAAGGTGGTAACTCAGTAGACTCATGGATGAGCACACATGAGCTGGCCCTCGAAGAAAACACAATCAGAGAGAATTGTGTGGAGCTGGGATTCTGCACGTGGGGCCAAAGGCCAGCACATGACAGCCTGAACTCTTGCCACCCGAAACTCTGAAGCCTGGCAGACTCACCGGGTAGGTATTTGTAATGAAAGAATACTGATCGTACACCTGAAACTAATGGAACATGTGTTAATGGTACCTCAATTCAACAAATTTAAAAATAAAAGAATACTGAGAAAAATGCAACAAAGATGGTCACCATTATTCTTTGTATTATGGGACTACTGATAATGCTTATTTCCTTTTTTATATTTATTTGTAATTTTCTACATTTCCCATAAGAAACGTGCAACCTTTTTTTTTACCATAGTATTTCTTAAGTCCGTGATTTTAATATCTACTATTTGTACAATGGTTTACAGCAGCAGTTCTCAAATATTTTTACAATCTTTTTTTAAAAATTTTATTAATTTGTCAGAGACAGAGCACAGGCAGGCGGAGCAGCAGGCAGAGGGAGAAGCAGGCTTCCCACTGAGCAAGGAGCCTGATGTGGGACTCGATCACAGGACGCTGGGAGATGAAGGCAGCTTAGCTTAACTGACTGAGCCACACAGGCGTCCACATTTTTATACTGTTAAGAAATAATGAGACTCTAGGGGCGCCTGGCTGGCTCAGTCAGGAGAGCATGTGACTCTTGATCTCAGGGTCATGAGTTCAAGCCCCATGTGGGGTGCAGAGATTACTAAAAAAAGTAAATTAAAAAAAAATAATGGAAATCTCAGGAAAAACTTTTGTTTATGTAGTTATAGTTTACCATATTAGAAATGAGAACTGAAAATTTTTTTAAATATTAATTGATGTAAAATAACAGTAGTAATCCATTTCATTTTAACATAAATACCACTTCTATAAAAAATAACTATCTTCCAAACAAAAATTCATAGAATGAGTCACAGTAACATTTTGCAAATCTCTAATATCTAACCTAATAGAAAGCAGCAGGACATCTCCTATCTGCTTCTGCATTCAATCTGTCATAGTACATGCAGATGTCATGTAGGCTCTGCGAACCTCACTGCTACGTGCGAGAGATTTATAGTGAGGAAAGGTCAGCAACATCTTAGTATATTCATGAAAATAGTTTTAATTTTGTAAGCCTTCTGTAAGGGTCTGGGTTACCCCCAAAACTCACTGGACCACACTTCAAAAACCATTTTCCTTTTTAAAAAAGATTTATTTATTTATTTGAGAGAGACAGAGCTGGGCAAGGGTGGAGGAGGGGGAGGGGCAGAGGGAGAGGGAATCTCAAGCAGACTCCCCGCTGAGCACAGAGCCCTAGTGGGGCTCAATCTCAGACCCTGAGATCATGATCTGAGCCAAAATCAAAGAGTTGGATGCTCAACCGACTAAGCCACCCTGGCGCCCCTAAAAACCATTTTCTTTATACCATTCAAAATACCTTCACAAACAAATCTCGCTGACTCACAAAAACACTTTGAATCAGGCATGTTTTTAAACAGACGAGGAATCTGTGAGTCACAGAGGTCAACCAATTCATCCACCATCACATGGATTCCTGTCTTCAGAGTCTCCACCTGGGACTCAATGCCAGATATCCATCACATCAACTCTGAAAAGCTTTTTAACCGCCCGCCTCTTCCCAGAGCAACAGCCTGGGACACTCAAAGACTTGATACACAATAATCAGGATGGCCAATATACTAACTCTAGAACGTGGTAGGAAAAATGGAGATGCAGGGGCACCTGGGTGGCTCAGTCAGTTAAGTGTCTGCCTTTGGCTCAGGACATGATCCCAGGGTCCTAGGATGGAGGAGTTAGGGAAGTTAGGGAAGACAGAGTGTGACAGAGCAGAAGCAAGCCCTGAGGAAGGAGCCCTGAGTTCTGGACGCCATTCCTTCCCTATTGTGTGACTTGAGCTGAGTTTCTCTACCTCTCTGGTCACCAGGATTGCCTCATCTGCAAAATGGGATGATGATATCTTACCTGCCTGAAGGCATGGTCTGAACCAGATGATTGCCCAAGGTCCCTGCTTGTGGAAGGCCTGTCATTTACCAAAAATTCCAGTCATTTGGAAGGAATACAACATGCCTGAAATGGATTCTCCTTTTGATAGTTCCTGTAATTCTTTCTTTTTCTCCGGAGTAATATTTGTAATTTGGTATTTATTGAAATCTATTTCAGTCACCTTTCCTGAAATTTCTTCCAACTTTATGCAGAAACCCCAACCTTGAGAACAATTCATGGAAATCACTTGAGGGGCACCTGGGTGGCTCAGGCAGTTACGCGGCCGCCTTCAGCTCCTGTCATGATCCCAGGGTCCTGCGTCTGAGCCCCACATCAGGCTCCCTGCTCACTGGGGAGCCTGCTTCTCTCTCTCCCTTTGCTTGCCACTGCCTGCTTGTGTTCCCTCTCTCGCTATCTCTCTCTGTCCAATAAATGAATAATATCTTTTAAAAAAAGATTCTAGGGGCGCCTGGGTGGCGCAGTCGTTAAGCGTCTGCCTTCGGCTCAGAGCGTGATCCTGGATCCCTGGGATCGAGCCCCACATCAGGCTCCTCTGCTGGGAGCCTGCTTCTTCCTCTCCCACTCCCCCTGCTTGTGTTCCCTCTCTCACTGGCTGTCTCTCTCTGTGTCAAATGAATAAATACAATGTTAAAAAAAAAACTCTAGAGAACCATGCATACCTGATTTTATCTCTGCACAATGCTACTGGACTTACACATCCATCACACACTTAAGCTGCTTTATATTTCCTACTTTTTAATTGTGGCGAAATACACATAACATAAAATTTACTATTTTAACCATTCAAGTGGAGTTCAGTGGCACTAAATACATTTACATTATTGTGCAACCATCACCACCGTCCATTTCCAAATCTCTTCGTATCTTGCAAACCTGAAAATACACCCATTAAGTAGTAACTCCCCGTCCCTTCCTGTCCTGGCAAGCACCACTCTATTTTCTGTCTCTATGAATTTGACTACTGTCAGTACCTTATATAAGTGGAATCACGCAGTATTTGTCTTTTTGTCGACTGGCTTATTTCACTTAGCATAATGTCCTCTGGGTTCATGTTGTAACAGGTGTTAGAATTTCCTTCCTTTTAAAGGCTGAATCCTGTTCTATTGCGTGTCTTTACCATATTGTGTTTTTACATTTATCTACCAATGGACATTTGGGTCATTTCCACCACACTGAAGCTTTCCCAGTGTTTAAAGGTTTCCTTTTGTTTAAAGGTTGGAGAAACTCAACACAGACGAAGGAGAAAGCAGAAGAGTGCCAATGGTAGCAGACATGGGATCAGAAAAATATGCACAGAGTTATTTCAGATTTGAGATGTAAATTCCAGTACGAAAAGGAAAAAAAAAAAGCCAGATTTTTGTCTTTGTGGTTTTGCCCTCTTCTCTAAAGAACTGTTACTAAATTCTAAGTGTCATAAGATCATGGAATGTACTGCACTTAATTTCACATTCCACAGAAAATATAGCAGAGTTTCTGGCAAATTCCACGAACTTATCTTTGAATGTATCAATGTGGTATACAGTTAGGGAAACATTTTGATCTGAATGATCACACTTGACTTTACAACAATCTTAGATAGTCAGGGTGAGTATTTGTGTAATTTCATAGACGAAGAAGCTGAGAATCTCAGCCATTAGCTCATCACCAGGCAACATGGAACAGGGACACCACGAGAGGTCTTACAGCCACTCCAGCCCTGTCCCTCTGCCCCTGCCACCTGTCAGTAGTTGTGAATGAGCATTTAAAGTCACTTCCTAAGTACTGTATCACTTCACCCTGAAGCACAGAAATACAAGCTGGGTGATATCTTAAGATCCTTCTAATCTTACGACTTAACGTGACAGTTTTACATGATGGAGAGTTGTTTTTTTGTTTTTTGTTTTTTTTTAAATATGATGTGTCTATACGACAGCAGGCCTACTAACATATATATTTAGTTAATAATGACATGATCCCATGCTCTGTTGAAGACCCTGCAACAGTGAGAGGAAATCAGCAGAAAGTGGAGGGGGAGGGTAAGGTTGTACAGGTTGGACAGGAAGAACATTACTCTTTGATCCTCATGCTTAGTTTAGAAAAAGAGGTATAAAGTTGATTCAATGTATTATGGTTGGTTGAAAAAAAAGGATGATGCTGGCACAAGTCGGAGTACCTAGAGCGGAGCTAGGAAGTGGTCAGATTTACTGCCCCTTGAGTGCTCCAGTCTCCTTGCAAACCCTTGTTTCGTACCTTTCTCTGCTCTACCCTGGGCCTCAATGCCTTCCAGATGCTTGTATATCCAGCCCTAACACGTACACTCTGAGCCCCTTTTCTGGATATGCCCCATCCTCTGCACTTTTTCCTATCTCCTCATCAAAACCTGCCTATTTAAAACGTCTAGCTAGCACTCGCAGATTGTCCACAGGCATTTATTGCCGCCCTTCCCCAATCCCACTGCTGGAGTAACTGTAAAGAAATTTTAAATGATACTAGGGCAAAAATTAACAACAACAAAAACAACAAAAAGAGGCAAGGAGGCATAGCAGAAGAGAGATTTCGATGATTTTTTTGAAAGACAAAGGAGACATCAGGGGAAGCAACTTAGGAAGGGGAGAGCATTTCAACTTAAATGGACGAGAATGTGGAAGAAAGAAGAAAGCCAACTGGCTCACAGGCTTAGCGCCTGGAGACGCCAGGGACTGAAGCCAGGCTTGAATGAGGCAAGAGTACTGGTGGAATGTCTGAGTAGAGCAATTGGGTTGTTCTCCTTAACCCACTCATGAGATAATAATGCCTCCGCAGCCAATAGGAGAGCTGAGATTTGTTCTCTTGGGAGACTGAATAACCAAGGCTTTGGATCTGGAGACATTTGCCATTTGGGGACTTAAAGAATAAGGGAAGATTGAAGTGAACGCCAGGCTGAAATGAGCTCGAATAAATAAAGTAGGCAAATTAACTGTGGGGACTGCAGCCTTTTTTCCCACCCTGCCCTCAGAAGATCCGCAACAAGGCCTATGCTTGGACATCACTCTGGCTGTAGGGAATGGAGGACCTTTCTTTTCTGCAGAAATTGAACAGCCTTAGAAAAATGAAGTGCAAACAGTTCAGCATTCCATAATAAAAAAGACAGCTTAAGGACCAGTCCGCTGAAAGAGAATCCACCAGTCCACAAGTTTAACCTACATGCGTAGAGCCACAAATCAGCTTTAAAAAAAATGATCTCTGGGGCGCCTGGGTAGCGCAGTCGTTAAGTGTCTGCCTTCGGCTCAGGGCGTGATCCCGGCGTTCCAGGATCGAGTCCCACATCGGGCTCCTCTGCTGGGAGCCTGCTTCTTCCTCTCCCACTCCCCCTGCTTGTGTTCCCTCTCTCGCTGGCTGTCTCTCTATCACATAAATAAATAAAATCTTTAAAAAATAAAAAAATAAAAAAAGTGATCTCACTCTTAAATATGAACAGTCAAGGATGACTACACATTTGGGAAAAGCCTCCGACATGAAAGAGATTGAAAACCAACCAACTAACCCAGCCTTGAAGGAAGGAGAGCACAGGAAGATGTTGCTACTATGCCACGGAAGTCCCTGGGGATGGAACAATCAAGATGTTACAGGGGGAAAAAAAAGAAGAAAAAAATATCAAAACGCAAGAGAGAGCTCTGGGAAATTTTAAATGTTAACAGTCAAAATGAAAAAAATCATAAAAAGGTTGGAAACTCGGGGCGCCTGGGTGGCTCAGTAGACTGAGCGTCTGCCTTCGGCTCAGGTCATGATCCCAGGGTCCTGGGATTGGGTCCCGTGTTGGTGGGCTCCCTGCTC
The DNA here is from genome assembly GCF_002007445.2 of Ailuropoda melanoleuca. NCBI lineage: Eukaryota > Metazoa > Chordata > Mammalia > Carnivora > Ursidae > Ailuropoda > Ailuropoda melanoleuca. The sequence continues at coordinate 10,839,813 of NC_048236.1, forward strand.
TGCGGGGAGTCTCCGGCTCCCTCTCCCTTGCCGGCTGCTCTCCCTGCTTGTGCACGCACTCTCTCTCTGTGTGAAATAGATAAATCAAATCTTTAAATAAAAAGTTAGGAAACTGCGATCAAGGAAACCTACCAACCATACAGTTGAGGATCAGATTAGAAAGGCTACCCAACTAAAATTAGAAGCTACCAGAAAAAAAAAAAATTGAAAGTAGAAAAGAAGAAAAAGAAAAACCGAAGTGACATAAGAAATTTTTCCAGCCAGCATTGGAGGGCGTGAGACTCCAGACTGAAAGTTGTGCTGAACACTCAACAAGGCGAGTGAAAAAGCCCTACCCTGAACGTCACTGGAAAAGCTCAGGACCCTGGGCATCAAGAGAAAGATTTTTTTACACTTCCAGAGAGAAAAAGCAGGTAAATCAGAATTTTACTGGATTATTCAAAAGTACCAACTCTGGAAAATCAGCAGATGGAGTAATGCCTCCAGAATTCCAAGAGAAAAGCATCTCCAACCCAGAATCTTAGAGTGAGCCGTGTCAGTCAAATGTGAGGGAAGAATAAAAATGCTTTAAACATTCAAAGACTTTAAAATTTTATTTCTTGTGCACCGGAAGCTACCGAAGGATATGCTCCTCCAAACAGGGGTAACTGGATGAGAAAGGGTTCCAGGAGAGCAATGCATACATACATAAAATTATATAAATTATCCAATAGGACTAGATAACATGTCAAGCTTTATTTTATTACTGTATCAGATTAGTTTCCTGGCCAACAGGGCCCAGAAGGAATGGAGCCACAAGTGGGCAAGCATCTATCAGTTAATTTTATTTTTTATCAAAATAATACCTGAATATAATTTCGAATAGTTAAAAAGGCTTATGATGAAAAACGGCAAAGAGCTGATCTGCTTTTCTTGCCTCCTACCCTTGTACTCATGGAAAATTATTTGTATCTTTTTTTGGGCAATTTTTCTTAGCCTTCATCTCCATGTTTCTGAATAATATGTTAATATTGTGTTTCACAGTTTATCAGTTTTAGCTATTACTGGTTCATTTCCCTCTCCTCAGATAATTATATAAGGATTTTTGGCTAGTCGGTCGTATGCGTTTACATTCCTTTGACAAAACAGAGTTCATTGCTGAGGTACAATCCTTTGTTTTTCCTGGGATTAATAATTGCCTTATTTTTTGTATTTGCCTGTTTTTCTGTGTACCCCTAATTAATTTACTTTACTGAATCTTTGCCACACACTAATTGATGATATTGCAAAGGCACTGCTGCTCATTTTTTCCTGTGGACCTCTGTATTAGCATTCTCCAGAGAAACAGTAGAATGTGTGTGTGTGTGTATAGATATATAGATACACATGTATATATACGGGGAGAGAAAGAGAATGAGAGAGACACTTCATTTTTAGGAATTGGCTCATATGATTGTGGAGACTGGCAAATCCAAGATCTGTAGGGTCGGCTGGCAGGCCAGACTCAGAGCAGAGTTGATATTGCAGCTCAAGTCTGAATGCAGTCTGGATATAGAACTCCCTCTTGCTCAGAGGACATCATTCTTTTTTCTCTTAAGGCCTACAACTGATTGGATTAGACCCACCTATATTGTATAGGGTAATCTGCTTGACTCGAAGTCTATCATTTAAACATTAATCTCACCTGAAAAACACCTCCTCATAAAACAGAAAACTCACGCGCGGCATTACTCTGAGTGTGGTGCCCCACCTGCGAAGCAGTGTGTGTTTGTGGGGGGCAGGGATGGTCGCAGCGCAAACCCTTGCATCTCAAATACTTCCTGTGCTGGTTTTCCACGGACACTTGAAATTCAATGACTATTTTATTCCCTTGGTTCTTGAGGGCTTTTTGATATTCACAGTTGTCTGCTAAAAAGGAAAAGCTTTCCCAGGAAAAGAGCATCCCTTAGTAGGCATTACTTTGCTTGCTACTGAGAATGAGAACAGAAAACTGTGGGGAAAGGCAGAGGTGGTGGCCTCCCAGGGCTAGCTTTTTATTAATTAATTAATTAATTAATTTAAAAAAGTATGTTATGTGAGTCACCATACAGTACATCATTAGTTTTTGATATAATGTTCCACGATTCATTGTTTGCGTATAACACCCAGGGCTCCATGCAACACGAGCCCTCCTTAATACCCATCACTGGACTAGTCCATTCCCCCCCTCGCCCCACCCCAGGTCGTTGTTTCGTTTTGTTTTGACCAAGTTATACTATATTTTAATAAGTACATGCAAATTTTGCCAGGTCGTTGTTTTTACCAGTCACCAGCCCAGGACCCGGAGAAGCTAGCCTTGGCACTGGGCCTGGCGTGTCTGCAGTAGCAACAACCGGCCAGGAGGGAGCAGCCCTGTTTTAGCCAGTGCGGCAGCCGCTGTTCCTGCCGCCGCCCAGCAGGAGCACCGCGAGCGGAAACTGGCTTCCTGGAGGAAGCGCGGAGCCCCGGGCGCAGTTTATTCCCTTGCTGCTGTGGCCACAGGGAGCATTCCGCCAATGGCTGTTTGACCCAGCGGACTCTCCGAGCATCATCAGGACCGCTCTCTCAAACACACCCTCCACCCGTCTGCAGGTAGCACAGCCCTGGGTCAGTCCACCAGACGCTGACCCTAGTCCTGGCCCCTTGCAGCAAGTAGTGGCCAGAGAAAACATACCCTGTGCTCACCGCTCTGGGGGCAAACCCAGGTCCATGAATACCACGAGGACCCTTCCTCATCCCTGTATGTGCCCGGTGCGGTCACTCTCACACCCTCCCCTAGACAACAGCTATGTTCCCCTTTCAGCTCCCTCCACGCACCTCCAACGCCTCACTCTGCCCACGGGCAGGCTTCCCCCTGCACGAGGAAACGAAGCAGCGAGAAGTGAGCGTCCACGCCACCCACGCCCCTGCCCCAGCAGCCGCACCGAGACCTGGCTTTCCAGCTTGCTACTGGAGATGAGCTGTCCAGGCTCCGAAGGGCAAACCTGCCTGTGCCCTCGATGGACTCCCCTCCCATCTCTAGGGAATATGACTCCGGAGATTTCCCGCCCCCCCCCCCCNGAACACACGACCTGTGTGTTATCTGTCCCATCATTATTTACCATCTTTCTTTAGCCCCCATTATCTGTGAGCTTCTGGCCTCCTCTCTCTGCTTTTCCAGTAAATTTTTTTGTGTGTTTTTCAGGCTGTCTGATGCCGTCTCCAAAGCCCTTCCCACCCTTCTCTGTTAAACCCACTGCTATCATGCTTTTTGTTCAGACCATTCCAAAGAAACTCCTGACCTGCACATCACCGACATCCAGCCGTCAACTCTTTGTCCTCATCTTGACTTTACCTACCGAACGCACCTGACACAGTCAGTTACTTGCTTCTCCTGGAAATGCGTCCTTCGTTGGCTCCCCAGGTCACCATAATCTGACTCTTCCTCTGCCTTTCTTAGTTCTTTGCTGATTTCCACCTTTTCTCCCATCTTATTCTTAAACTGAGTCCTTGGACTTTTTTTTCTTTTAAGAGAGAATATGCACTCCTGGGTGGGGGTGGGGGGTGAGCAGAGGGAGGGAGAGAGAGAATCAAGCAGGCTCCATGCTCATCACAGAGCAGGACGCTGGGCTCCATCTGACAACCCTTGGATCACGACTTGAGCCGAAATCAAGAGACCACCACTTAACCGACTGAGCTACCCAGGCACCACGTCTTCTTTTCTAAACATAATCCCACTCCCTTGGTGAGGTCCTCTAGTCTCCTGACTTTAAATACCACTTAGAGGGGCCCCTAGGTGGCTCAGTCGGTGAAGCCACTGCCTTTGGCTCAGGTCATGACCTCAGGGTCCTGGAATCGAGTTCCGCATCGGGCTCCCTGCTCATCGGGGAGCCTGCTTCTCCCTCTTCTGCTCCCTCCCCTTTGCTTGTGCTCTGTCAAATAAATATATAAAATCTTAAAAGAAGTAAAATATATAAGTACCACTTAGACATTACAGTTCCCAAAATACACCTCTAGCTCAGACTTCCCTGAGTGCCATACTTTACACATCTGATGGCCTACTCAACACCCACATGGCCATTTAACTGACACCCCAATTGATATCCTACTATTCCACCACTCTGTTCGTGGTCTTCCTAGCTCAGTTAATGGCAGCCCCATTCTTCCAGCTTCTCAGGCCAAAATATTCAAGGGCATCTTTGACTCCTTCCCTTCTCTCCTATCCCACATCTATTCCTGCAGGAAATCCTACAGTCTCTACCTTCAAAATATATTCAGATTCCAGCCACATCTCACCACCTCCATCACTAGCTCCCTGGGCTAAGCCACCATCACCCCTCCCCTGAGTTACTGCCAGGACCTCCTGACTGGTCTCCCTGCTTCCACGCATGAGTTTCTACAATTTAATCTCAACGTAGCAGCCAGACCGATCCTTTCACGAGAAGCCAGACCACGTCATTCCTCTGCTCTACATTATCCAAGAGCTCCCCATTTTAATCAGAATAAAAGCAAAGTCCTTAGAAAGGTACAGATGGCCAACACTGTCTAACAGAAATAGGAACCACATGTGGTATTTAAAATTTTCCAGTAGCCATAATAAAGAAGTAAAAAGAAACGGGTGAAATGAATTTTAATAGTATATTTTTAAATGCAGTATCTCTAAAATGTTATTATTTCAACGTGGGCTCCATATAAAAATGGAGAAATTTTACCTTGTTTTCATTCAAAGTCTTTGAAATGTGGCATGTCACTTAGCCACAAGGCACGTCTCAGTTTGAACTAGGCACACTTGAAGAGCTTGAGAGCCATGTGTGGCTAAAGGCCACTGTGCTGGACAATCCAGCTTGAGCCCATGTCTCTCAAGGGGCCTCCGGCCCCCTTCACCTGGCTCACTCAGCTCCTGCCCATTGGCAGGCTTGTACCTCAGGACATTTGCACAGTCTGTTCCTCTGCCTTCCTTGCTCTTTCCCCGATAACCTCACAGATGCCTTTTCCACCTCTTCTCGTCTTTGCTTACGTGGCCATCCCACTTACACTGAAACCAGAACACTTCCCATTCTGACACTCCCAATTCCTCTTACCTGCTTCAATTTTTCCCCCTAGCACTTATCACCTTCTAAAAGACCACATATTCATTAAGTATTCTCTATTTATTCACACAAGAAAAGATCCACAAAGGTAGGGGCCTATTTTGTTGAGAGACATGTTCCCAGTGCCCGGTACATAGTAGGCGTTCAACAAATGCTTCCTGACTGCATCAAGTACGGAAAGCGTAACTTTCTCTTCCCATGAGGGTTCTTGGGTCAGGGCTTGGAGGCAGCATCTCACATTTCACAGCAGCAGCACTCATCTTGGCAGTGACTGAAATGGGAGCTATTTTGCGTTAGCAATCATTACGAGAAAAGGCAAGGACGGGCTCAATACAGCAAGTATTTTCTGTGTGCCTACTGTGTGCACGACTGTGGGGCATGGTAACACAATGATCACAAGGACTTGGCCCTGTGTCCTTCCGGTAGGCCTGGATTTCTTCTGGGCAGCTCTGGGGGCCAGAGCCAGTGCCAAAGTGGGGCAAATGGATAGAGACTAACTTCAATTTGTGGGGAAGAAACTTTGAATAATCAGCACCATTCAAAATGAACGGGACTGTCTTAAGAGATATCATCATGGCCCCCAAATCTAGAAGTCACTCTTGCTGAGATGTGGGCTCTGTACTGGGGGTTGGACTAAACCTCTTAAGTCACCTTTAACATTCTAAGATACTTGAGCCTAAATTGTTGGTGTAGTAGAAATAGTATGGGTTGGGGCGCCTGGGTGGCACAGCGGTTGGGCGTCTGCCTTCGGCTCAGGGCGTGGTCCCGGCGTTGTGGGATTGCGAGAAAAGGCAAGGACGGGCTCAATACAGCAAGTATTTTCTGTGTACCTACTGTGTGCACGACTGTGGGGCGTGGTAACACAATGATCACAAGGACTTGGCCCTGTGTCCTTCCGGTAGGCCTGGATTTCTTCTGGGCAGCTCTGGGGGCCAGAGCCAGTGCCAAAGTGGGGCAAATGGATAGAGACTAACTTCAATTTGTGGGGAAGAAACTTTGAATAATCAGCACCATTCAAAATGAACGGGACTGTCTTAAGAGATATCATCATGGCCCCCAAATCTAGAAGTCACTCTTGCTGAGATGTGGGCTCTGTACTGGGGGTTGGACTAAACCTCTTAAGTCACCTTTAACATTCTAAGATACTTGAGCCTAAATTGTTGGTGTAGTAGAAATAGTATGGGTTTGTTTGTTTTTACATTTTATTTTTAAGTAAATACTACACCCGACGTGGGGCTCAAACTCACAACCTTGAGATCAAAAGAGTCGCGTGCTCCCCTGACTTGAGCCAGTCAGGGGCTCCAGCATTAGGGGTTTTGATATCCTACAGTCTGGGCTGATGTTTTTTTCCACGGTTTACCTGCTGCTATTTGCATGCTTGTTATATTTTTTTCAGGATGTTACCTATCTCCAGCGATTTGCTTCCAGGTAATATATGTACCACTGTTTTCCATACGAGTTGACATGTAATAGAAAGCAAATCCCCTTTTTTACCTTTACTTGGAAAACTTTCTCCCAGGTTCCAGAATTTCCAAAATGTGAAAGGTCCCACTTTTAATTCTCAAGCTATGTCTAACAACCTGCCCCCACCTCACAATGACTACTCCCTGTCTCTTTTCCTATTGGCAAAGCAACCATCGCTCCTTCTCACTGCTAAGTGCGACCTCATTTCATCTGTGCCAAAGGTGTGGAGGGGTTGACCAGAATTGGTCTTATTATTCAGGTGAAGAAACTGAGGCTCAGGGATGTTAATTAAGTTGCCCAAGGCCACATATCTGGTTAAGTGGTCAAACATAACCTAGGCAATTCCAAAGAATTTCTGTCGCTGCTCTATACTCATTGATTCACTCAACAAATATTTACTGATCTACTAGGAATGGAGACGCTCTGCCCAAGCGCCTCAGCCACCACCTGACCTGTTTCCTTTCACATAAGACCTTGGCCTCCCCTCCAGCCCCGAGAAGGGTCTCTACAGGTGCGGCTGGCTTGCGGCTTCTCTACAGACACTGCAGTCTTCTCCTGAACTTACTTGTATCACAATTGTGCAAACAAGCCAGTCACTTTCCGTGTCTGACTGGGTAACGACGTGGAACTTACCTGCCCTTAAGCAGCGGCCGCCCACCTAAGCCAACATCTTATAGGACGTGGACTGTAGTTTGAGAACCTGGCACCTCGGAAGGCCCCTTTATGTCTCCCTGACTTCCAGTTAGTTTCCAGATCCCAGTTACAGCCTGTACCTACTATGGGGTGGGGGTGGGGGGACCTCCCTTTGGGTCACGGGTCATGACCTGGCCCATGCTGGCTCCTCCCTAACCCTTCCTTAGGCCAACCTCCAGGCACCAGCCACAGGTCCAACGCGTATTGTAAGGGCTCAGCCTTCCTCTTTCTATTCAGTCTGATTTTACTCACTTGTTGGGGGTGGGAGGGAAGTCCTTTAAGTATTTTCTAAATTACTTTTGTTTTAGAAGCAACCAGAAGATCATGAAAGCTTAAAAAGAACTGCATTTGATCCAATCCCAGTTTATATAATATTGTAACATAGTATGTTTCAAGTCCATATTTAAAACCTCTCCTATTCAGGTATGTCAAATGGATGAGTTGTATCAATTACACTATTTCTCATCACAGGGGAGGGGAGGGGAGGGGAGGGATCTTAAAACTTAAAACAATGTTCCTAAATTTCTTAGCATATCATTCCAGGACCTCCTGGATCCAGTTCTAAATGATCTTTCTATGTCCCTGTAGACTAGAACACTGATTGTACTTTATGTCCCAACAGGGTGCTGGATACATGGGAAAAGTACATTTCAGTCCTCTTAAGGCATTACCAACATGCTATCAGTATAGATATCCCTCTGAATGGTGAGTTCCTTGATTCCTTACCCCCAGTGGTCTTGTCCTCCACCCAGCGCTACTGGCTACTCGCTTATCCCAATAGCCAGACCCTGAACCTTGTCATGACCAGTAGCTGCAACTGCTCCTTATCTCCAGGTCAAGCATTCCATCCTACCTCCCCCTTCCTGGTAGCCATCTCCAATATTCTTCCCCAGACCAGAACCTCCAATCCACTGAAGCTCCCCCATAACACTCCCTTGACTGCTTTATGTTCTCCCTCCCTCCTAACCATGTGACATGCTTCTACTAAAACATTACTTGTTATTCACCTGAAATTCAAATATAACTGGGCGTCCTGTTTTCTTTGTTAGACCTCACAACTCAACAACCATATGATCACTCCGCTATACAAACACAACTTCTCTGGCCTCCTACTGGAGACTGCCTTGGCAAAGCCACAGCCCGGGAAGGCCCAACTTTCCGACAACTCTGTGTCCCCATTCATGAAGCCGATTGTGGCTGGAGAAAAACTCAACCCCACTGAACCCATCTCACTTCAGATTTAGGACCGCAAACCTCAAAAGGGGCCTTCACGCGGCACAGAGAAGCACTCTATAGGCTCCTGGTCAGGTCACCCTCTGTATTTTTGGCCTTTGTTTCTCTCCTCAAACCTACTATACTTTCTCTCTCTTCATTCTCAGGTCCTACTGAACAGAAAATCGAAGGCCTCGGGAGAATTCCTGGATTCCCCTCACCACTTACCTCCACTGTATTTGTATTCATCCATGTTAACCTCTGTCACCTAGATTGGGGGTCAGCAAACCCACTGAAATGGCCCACTACCCATTTCTGTACAGCATGCTGGCTAGGGATGGTTTTTAGTTTTTATTTTTATTTTACTTATTTTTGGGGGGAGATTTTTATTTTATTTTTATTTTTAGATTTTATTTATTTGAGAGAGAGAGAGCCCAAGTGGGGTGAAGGTCAGAGGGAGCAGCAGACTCCCCGCTAAGCAGGGAGCCCAACGAGCGGAACTCGCTCCTGTCACTCCCCGATCATGACCTGAGCTGAAGGCAGACCACTTAACGACTGAGGCACCCAGGTGCCTGGTTTTTAGTTTTTAAGTAATTAGGATGAGGGGGGGGGAAACCACAAGAATTTACTTTGTAACGTGAAAAGTATATGAAATTAACATTTCAGTGAGCCTAAATGAAGTTTTATTGGAACACAGCCACGCCCACTCGTGTATGTATTGAGTGTCTGGCTCCAGAGAGCAGCAGAATAATTGCAACAGGAATTGTATATCTGCAAATACTAAAATATTGTCTGATCTTTTGTAGAAAAGGTTTCTGACCCCCTCATCTATCTGTGCTCCAATCCAGAGCCACCTAATCCCATCCGTCTTCCCTACTCAGGAATATGGCCTTTGCTAATTCCACCCAGCCCAGCCTCATCAGTTTTTCTGTCTGCTAAATCACTCCTATGAGCATATACTAAAAAGCTGTTGTTTCTCCATCTTAAACAACAACAACAACAACAACAAAAACTAAACCAAAAAAACACCTCTTCTGGCCTCCGTCTGCCCCTAGTAGTTACTGCTCCCATTTACAGCAAAATCCCCAAAGAATTATCTGCACGTGAGGGCCACAATCCTCCTTCCCCAAATCTCACTTAAACCTTCGCCCTCCACTCCACTGATACCGCGCTGCGCACACCCTGGTCCCACGGCCACCGCACCTGAGGCAGGTCCTCAGCGCCTCCTACCTCACCGGTGGGCAGCAGGGCGCAGTGTCACTCTCTCGACCCCAAAGCTCCTTTTCACTTGACTTCCGAGACACCATACCCTCTCGATTTTTCTCCCACCTCGTGGGCACTTCCTCATAATGTTTCCTTGTTCTTCTTAACACCAGAGGCCCCAGGACCTCTGTTCCTACCCACGCTCTCTCCTGCACAGACTCCACAGCTCCCACGCTCATGTTCCCAGAGGCAGCCCCCCAGCCCAGACCCCTGTCCTGAGATCTGAGCCTCATTACCTAACTGCCCACGGGCAGGGCCAGGCCAGCATCTAACAGACACAGCAACAACAACATGCCAGTCCGCAGGTCAGACGGGGGCTGAGACCCAGGTTCCTCTCCATCCCCTGCCTGTCTTCCCACCCCCAGGGACTGGCAACCCTGCCCTTCCTTTCAGGCCTAAACCCTTGCCATCACTTGAACGCTCTTCTCTAACACTCCACCTACAATCTATCTGGAACGTCTCCTGGCTCTACCTTCAGAACTTGTCTGGCAACTGACCATTCCTCACCTGACCTCACTTCAGCTCATCATCTCTCACCTAGATTAGGGCAAACTCTCCTGGCAGTTCTCCCGCTTCCAACCTTGTCTGATACTCTCCCTCTCCACTCAGTAGCCAGCAACTCAGTGGCCAGCAAACATTTCTTTAAAAGATTTTACTTATTTGATAGGGCGCCTGGGTAGCGCAGTCGTTGAGCGTCTGCCTCCGGCTCAGGGCGTGATCCCGGTGTTCCGGGATCGAGTCCCACATCGGGCTCCTCGGCTGGAAGCCTGCTTCTTCCTCTCCCTCTCCCCTGCTGTGTTCCCTCTCTCACTGGCTGTCTCTCTGTCACATAAATAAATAAAATCTTTAAAAAAAAAAGATTTTACTTATTTGTGAGAGAGTCTGTCTGTGAGCGAGTGAGGGAGTGAGCAAGCCAAGCCAGGGGGTAACCAACGGAGCCACCCAGACATGGAAACATTTTTAAAAGGAAGTCTGATCAAACCCTCCAGTGGCTCCCCATTTCACTCAGAGCAAAAGCCAAAGACCCTTAATGGCCTACAAAGCTCCACTGGATCGAGCTTGTTGTCTCCCCATGCCTCACCTCTCTGATCCCATCTCCTGTCGTCTCTTCCTGACTCAGTACAATACACCAGCCTGCTTGCTGCTTCTGAAACACGACAGGGCTGCTCCCACATGGGGCTTTTGTGCTGGCTGTTCCCTCTCTCTGCAATGCTTTTCCCTATTTAACAGGATGGCAAACCTCTATACCTTCCAATCTGCTCAAATGTCACCTCTTCAGTGTGACCTACCTTGATGTCCTGATCCTTCAGGTCCTGCTCTGCTACGGGATATCGCTCTATTAACTTCTGACATATTTTCCCAGGTACTTACTTATTACGCAATTTACTAGAATGATAACTGCATGAGGCAATATATTTTTGTCTGTTTTGCTCAATTATTTAGTTCCAAGTGATTGAAACTAACAGACTCAATAAATATTTGTTTAATGAACGGAATGTCTACTTACTAGATGATGTCATCTTTGTTTTTTTTTTTACTTAATTTTTTAATAACCTTGAGAGTTATGTGTTATCTCCATTTTACCTTGTTAAATTAGTTGGACAAGAAGGCCATTGGGCCAAAATGGCCCTAATGGTTTGGTGGTCTGCATAAGCAAACCAAAACCTAAGCCCGTAATGCCTGGAGGTTAAGAAATCAAAACCTAAACATAATCAATCCCAGCCAACTAGGCTTTACGCGACAGCCAATCAAATAACTTCCTTTCTGTGCTTCAGACCCTTTTCCTGCGTGTCTCCCCTGGCTCTGGTCAGCAGAGCACTTCTCAACACTGCCGGTGTGGGGCTGCCTGAATCCAGTAGATTTTTGCTCTAATAAATTATCTTTTTATAACCTGTAAGGATATCAGTGTTTAAAAAGTTTAAATAACTTGCACAAATCACAAGTTATTGTTCGAAAGTGAAATTGAGAACCTCGGTCTTTTTTTCACCCCATGGTGTTGTTTTCAGCTTTCCACGTGGCTGGCCACGGTGTTCCTATCTGTGATGGTCCGAAGAATGACAAGTTCATTCACACCCAAGACGCACTCTTGGGAGTCCACAAGGAAAGCAAATTTCTGTAAACCAAAGCAGGACTTCCCAAAATAAGAGCAAAGGAAAAGTCAGGAGTGGACCCTCGCTCATAATTCCACTTGTTCCTAAAATGATTCACACTTTCCCATAACATTAACTTAAAATTATTTTTTAAAAAATGAAATTATTTAAATAGGTAGGAATCTTTTTAAAATTCACAAAGAAGTGAACATTTAACAAATCACTTACTTTTGTCAGGTTTCCAGGTTTCTTGATGAGGCCTGAGAGGAGATCTGGGGCAAAGGAAAGTTGCTGGAGAATAAAAAAACAAGGTAGAAGGGAGACAGAAAAAACAAGAGAAAAAACTGTTACCGAAATAATTTGGACAGATCACATTCCCTAGACCCCAAAAGGCTGATGATCTCAAAGAACCTTTCTTTGTTTTAGAAAATCTAAAAACTATTTAGAGCATGCACTGCCTTTCGCCTTCAGGAGAACCTAACGCCAGAATCCAGATCAAGATGATCTTACCTGGAAGAGAAGTTCAGGACCAAACCAGTAGAAAAGCTATTACCAACCCCAAACTCAAGCTCCTCCCACTTCTGCCCTGGAGCCCTCAAATTTGCATCAGGAGCTCTGGAGGAGGGAGTCTGGGAAACCTGGTTAAACTGACAGCCATACCCAAAGGGGCACTCACCCCTCCAATAGGGGGGTATGGCTGGAATTGGCCCTAAGATTTGTAGGGAGAGGAGAGGAGGACAGTTTCATATGTTACCATTAGTCCTCATTAAAACTGCAGAATCTCTACTAGTTAATAATTAAATATGAGAAACATCAATCCCGGGGTATCAGTATTATGCGTTTTTAAAAATCATATGCTGCAGATAACTAAGTAAGCATTATTATTGTTTTAATAATGTCATGTGGAAAAGGACAGATAGGACTGTTTAGTGGGCCTGGAAAGCCTCCCGGCTGTCTTTCTTCCTCGTTCCTCCCAAACTTACTTGTTTTGGACGGCAAAAACAATAGGCAGTCACAGAACCAAATGGACTAGGAGGGTGCAGAGGGGGGTGGGGCGGGTCAGGGCCATTTAGACTGCACTGCCCCTCCTGCCTAAGATAATTGCATTTAAAGGGCTCCTTGAAATGGTTAAATACAGACCTTTTGAAAAAGAATTGAAGTGATTCCCAAGGGAATGAGCCTGGGTCTATTACTGACCCTACGGAGGAGTGGAGGAGTTGGCTGTGAATGAGATCCCTGGGCAGCACCTTCAACCAAGGGGAAGCCCCACCTAAGCCCCAAGACCCTGGGTCCTGGGGTGCCCGCTCTGTTTTTTTTTGAATAAAAGTGAACAGAAGCTAAAGCCACGCCACCTTGTAAACACAGCTAAGCAAAATAGTCACAAAGTACAATTAAGTATTTATTTAGCAAAATAAATGGGTAGTTATCTAAGAATTAAGTTTTAGCCCACTCTATACTTGATGTGGAAAATATTAATTGAATCACAACCTTAGCACCTGTCTTTATGTTGACCGTCCCGTGGATCAATAGGGTATTTTTGCTTCAAATCTGTTCAAAGTTTGCTAACCTAATCTAAGTTACGAAGACAGTTGCATCTCAAATATAACTTTCCTGAGAGTCGTGATTATATTTAATAAATTAAGTCGTTGTAATTGGAAAGCTTGGCTTTAGTTTTGAACAGTTAATCTAAAAAATTATGTCATGGAGTTTGCGACATGGAGTGAGCTCCTTTGCACCACATAGCTGAATAATATAGTTGTTTGGTTGCGTTTATGCTGGACATCAAGTCAGGCAACTGAAATTCAAATCCTGGCTACCGCAGCTCACTATTTATAGACCTTGGGCAAGTCACTCAACCTCTTTGCACTTCATGGTGAGACTAATGTATGTAGAATGACTCTGTTAAATACCTCTGTGACCCTAAAACTCTGTACAGATGTTAGTTATGATGTGGGAAACAAAGGCAAAAGAGAAAAGTTAGGTTTCCTTGCTGCTTACAGCCCACTGACAAGTCCTTGAAACAGGCAGAATGACCTTCCTCTAGGAACTCAACTGCCTCGAAGCTGACACTCTCCCAAGGGCAAAAGGCAATCTTAGCTGGACCCCCCAGGGTCCTGTAAGTCTTCTGTAACGTATAAAAATTCCTTCGGAAACTTCCTTTATCTCTACCCACCCCAGCATATATGTTAGCAATCATCCCCCAAGCCCATGGCCCACCAATATACATCTGATGGGTTGGTCTCATGACAAGGTTTTACTAGACAGTAATCAATGACCTTTTCCTAACAGTAGCTTAGCCCCCCAAAGTCCTGGAAACCTTGCTCCCAAATTCCTTAGAGACTTACACTATCCTTAACCTCCTCCCAACTTGGAAGCATATCATGGGCCATTCTGCATGACCCCAGTGCTGTTTCTGCCCGACCCCAGTGCTGTTTCTGCCCACAGGTTCTGTCTCTGTGCTTTAATAAAACTATCTTTTTGCACTGAAGATGTCTCAAGAATTCTTTCTTGGCCATTGGCTCTGAACCCCAACATATTTCCTACATCAAGTGTTTTTTGGTTTTTGGCTTTTTTAGAGAGAGACGTGGTGGGGCAGGGTGGGGGGGGGGGATGAGGCAGAGAGTGAATCTTAAGGAGGCTCCACACCCAGCACGGGTCCGACGAGGGGCTCGATCTCACAACCCTGGGATCATGGCCTGAGCCGAAATCAAGAGTCGGACGCTTAACCAACTGATCCACCCAGGTGCCCCTACATCAAGTTATTTTTAACATCAACTACCATGCTTGCTAAAATGGCAAATATTGGCCAAAAGCCACACAGGATTCTTCCTAATCCCTAGAAAGGACTTTCTTTCTTTCTTTCTTTCTTTCTTTCTTTCTTTCTTTCTTTCTTTCTTTCTTTCTTTCTTTTCTTTTCTTTTCTTTCTTTCTTTCTTTCTTTCTTTCTTTCTTTCTTTCTTTCTTTCTTCTTTCTTTCTTTCTTTCTTTCTTTCTTTCTTTCTTTCTTTCTTTTTTAATTTCTTTATTTGACAGAGAGAGACAGCCAGCGAGAGAGGGAACACAAGCAGGGGGAGTGGGAGAGGAAGAAGCAGGCTCCTAGTGGAGAAGCCTGATGTGGGGCTCGATCCCGAAATGCCAGGATCACGCCCTGAGCCGAAGGCAGATGCTTAAGGACTGCGCCACCCAGGCGCCCCAGGACTTTCTAATCATATCCTGTATTGTTATATTTTATTATTCCCGGGAGATGGACAATAAGAAAAATTGACTAATATCTTTGAACTTACATTCATGACCACCAAAGAAAACAATTTACAGAAGTCTAAATGTCTTCATTGGAGATATGAATGAGAGCAAAAGATTGGAATCAACCTAATTGTCCCTCCACAGGGGCTGATAGAACAAATTATGTCTCATCCATCCTATAGAATACTATTCAGCTTTCAAAAAAAAGTAGGGAAGCTCTTTAGGTAGTTATATAAAAACCAAAAAACCAAGATGCAGACCTGTATGTCCGTTCTGCTACGATTTAAGTGAAAAAGGTGTGGAGGAGAAGGACAAATTGCTTCTAAAATTTATATGAAAATGCAAAGTAGAGTCAAGGCAACCCTGAAGCAGAACAAAGACAAAGGATTTAAACTATCGGATATAAGACTTATAGAAAAAAGTCCAACTCACTGAAACAGAGAGTGGAAAAGTGGTTGCTGGGTGCCTGGGTGGCTCAGCCGGTTAAGTGTCTGCCTTCGGCTCAGGTCATGATCCCAGAGTCCCGGAATGGAGCCCCACATCGGGATCCCTGTTCAGTAGGGAGTCTGCTTCTCCCTCTGCCCTTCACCCCACTTGTGCTCTCTCTCTCAAATAAATAAATAAAATCTTTAAAAAAAAAAAAGTGGTTGCCAGGGGCTAGGGGGTGGGGGAAATAGGGAGAGGCTGGTAAAAGGGTACAGACTTTCAGTATAAGACAGACACAGTCTGAGGAGCAAATGAGTAACACGGTGACTCCAGTGGATGACACTGTGTTATACGATCGAAATTTGCTGAGAGAGTAGCACTAATATGTTCTCACTAAATAAAGAAACAAATAAATAAGTAAATACATGTGAATATGTGAGGTGATGGATGGCCTAATTGATACAATAAATGTCAAATGATCACATCGTACACTTTACATATCTTAAAATTTTATTTATCAATTATACCTCAATAAAGCTGGGGAAAAGAGACTTACTGTGAATCTCGAGTAGTGAGATCCATGTGTTATTGCTGCAACAAAGGGCAAATAGACCAATGAAACAGACTAGAGTCCAGAAATGCACACATACAGGCAACTGATTTATAACAAAGGTGTTGCTGTTGCGTGGCAGAAAAAGGACAACCCTTTCAGAAAATGGTGCTAAGTTAAGTGGATATTCATATGGAAAAAAAAATGAATCTTGACTCCTCGTTTACAACAGACATAAAAATCTACTTGAAAAAAAGGCCTTCACCTTGGAAGGGTTAGAGATCTGCAAAGAAAACAATTGCGCTAATAGAAGAAACATAGACAAATATATTCATAAGCTTAAGGAAGGCAAATATATATATATATATATATATATATTTTTTTTAAAGATTTTGTTCATTTATTTGACGGAGAGAGAGANCTTAGCACCTGTCTTTATGTTGACCGTCCCGTGGATCAATAGGGTATTTTTGCTTCAAATCTGTTCAAAGTTTGCTAACCTAATCTAAGTTACGAAGACAGTTGCATCTCAAATATAACTTTCCTGAGAGTCGTGATTATATTTAATAAATTAAGTCGTTGTAATTGGAAAGCTTGGCTTTAGTTTTGAACAGTTAATCTAAAAAATTATGTCATGGAGTTTGCGACATGGAGTGAGCTCCTTTGCACCACATAGCTGAATAATATAGTTGTTTGGTTGCGTTTATGCTGGACATCAAGTCAGGCAACTGAAATTCAAATCCTGGCTACCGCAGCTCACTATTTATAGACCTTGGGCAAGTCACTCAACCTCTTTGCACTTCATGGTGAGACTAATGTATGTAGAATGACTCTGTTAAATACCTCTGTGACCCTAAAACTCTGTACAGATGTTAGTTATGATGTGGGAAACAAAGGCAAAAGAGAAAAGTTAGGTTTCCTTGCTGCTTACAGCCCACTAACAAGTCCTTGAAACAGGCAGAATGACCTTCCTCTAGGAAATGCAAAATGCTGCCTTTTGCAGACAATCGCATTTTATACAAATTGCAGGTAGTTCTCCCAGTATTTAAATTTTTTTAAAGGTTATGTATTTATTTATTTTTAGTAACCTCTACACCCAAAACGGGCTCATGACCCTAAGATCAAGTCATACGCTCTTCTGACTGAGCCAGGAGCCCCACAAACTTTTATTATTATTATATTTGTTATGGTGATCTGTGATCAGTGATTATGACTTGCTGGAAGCTCAGACAATGGTTAGCACTTTTTAGCATTAATTCATAATTACATTATGGGCTCCTTTTTTTCCCCTTAGATCTAATGCTATTGCACACTTAGTGGACTACAGTATAGTGTAAACATAACTTGGACATGCACCAGAAAACCAAAACATTCATTTGGTTCGCTTTATTGAGATATTTACTTTATTGCCACGGTCTGGCACTGAACCTGCAACATCTGTGAGGTGTGCCCGTACTCAGTAAAAATGAGCTTCAGCATGCTTATCGTGCATAGTGGTTTTCTAGAAATAATTGTGCTCTGGGCTGCCACTTGCTCAAACACTGGTAGAGCTCATCACGGCCTTGTGCTCAGGAATCAGGCACCAGCTTACAGCTAATTTGTAAGAGTCTATGGTCACCAAACTGATGGGTACAAGAGCTGACCTTGTCCAGACCCTGGCCTTCTGTGAGCGGATGATGTTATGGTTCTCACCTTACACAGGAGCTAACTGTGGCCCTCAGAGGCTAATCCACTCAGACGAGCGAGAGAGACTTGATTGACTGGAAGAAGAGATACGGTATGTGATGGGATAAATCGTTCATGGTCATCAGACAGCTGAGAAGTGTTGGAAAGAGGATCCGATTTCAGATCCCTTGCTTCTAAATCTAGAGCTCATTTTATTACATGTTAATAGATTTATCTGCTCTTTAGAGCTCCAGTCGTCATTGGTGACAGCGAGCCGATCGGGGTCCTTGGGCACAAGCCGCTGATCGCGGGGAAAACTCCCTGTGGCCGGCCAGCTGTAACACGTTTCTTGCAAAGGAAAGCATTAGCTAAGGTGCAAACCCAGATGGGTCCAAACCAGTCTGCACCAAGAGGAACCCTAGAGCTGAACTTTCACCAACTCTCCCCCTCATTATACTAAAAATCACACCTAGGGGTGGGATTTAACATGTTAATTAGACTCACAAAGAAGCATGACCTTGAAGTGAAAGTGCTAATAAATCCCGCCTCTACATGCTTCAACGGCAGCCTTTTCCTAGGTAGGTTTCTTCCTTCCTTTCTTCTTTCTCTTTTTAAAGAGTATTTATTTATTTGAGAGAGAGAACCAGTAGGGGAAGGAGTAGAGGGAGAAGGACAAGCAGACTCCCCAGGAACCCGAAGCAGGACTCAATCCCAGGACCCAGTGATCAGGAGCTGAGCTGAAGGCAGACGCTTAACTGACTGAGCCACCCAGGTGCCCCCCTCCCCCCACCCAAGTTTCTTTAAAAACTCTCCCTGTCCTTTCCTCGGAGAGTCAGCCTGAGGATTCTTTCGTGCTGCCTCTCTTGTACTCAAGCCAAGTTCCATGAAGTCTTGCCTGTGCTTTTAAATTTGGGGTACAGCCTCATTTCTCCCTTCGCTGGGTCCAAGGACCCGAGTCTGGTAACACCAGCAACTGTAGCAATGAGCAAAGAGTAAATTGAGAGGGGAAAAATGCTGCAAAGCCAGTGTTGCGGGAAGTGGACTTGTGTAGAACTTTGTTCGCTCTCCATTTGGCTGTCTGTGATCAATGTTTGCGGTAGAAAGAAAGAGAAATGCATGCTTTCTCCTACGTGAATATTTGTAGGAGTAGCCGTGGAGCTGTGGTCAGGCCCTCGTAGAGGACTTGAGTGACCCAGGCCTGGGAGTAAGTGCTTTGTCACCTCCGGGCCTTAATCCCCACCTGTCGGGCCTGTGTCCAGGCCAGACAGTGTATTGTGCTGTCATCGAATGCATGACCTTCAGGAAAAGGCCACCTGCTCACCCAACTTAACCCTACTGTGCACACGCAGAGCTCTTCCACCCCAACCAGTCCCCTCCACCTGAGATACAACTTCGAGAGAATTGTTTCCCTTCAACCAAGGCANAGAGAGAGAGAGCACCAGCAGGGGGAGTAGCAGAGGGAGAAGGAGAAGCCGACTCCCGGCTGAGCAAGGAGCCTGATGTGGGGCTTGATGTGGGGCGCAATCCTGACCTGAGCCAAAGGCAGAGGCTTAACCGACTGAGCCACCCAGAGGCCCCTTGCTCAAGTATTTAAAGGAGATGCTTGAAGTCGTATCAAATCTCAAAGGTATGATAGATCTCTACAGCACGACATTTTCTCGTACAGCCACAGTGCCGCTATCACTCCTGACTAAATGACTGTTTCCTGGCGTTCTCCACTACATCTCCCATAATCGGACTTCCCCGATTCTCTCTCTACAGTCAGTTTCTTTGAACTAGAGTCTACCTTACAGGAGGTTATGGCTCTTTAGTGTTGGCATCTCGAGTGGTCTTCTCTCCTTTGATCCCCATGTCATCGACTTACGGAAAACAGGTCTGTTTTCCTATAGAACGTTTCCACATTTTTACCTCCTTTGTGGGGGTCATTTAACTTTCTCCTCTATTTCTTGCATTTTATGTAAGTTAGTTCTGAGCACACGATTAGACTGCTCGGGGTATTAAAGAACAAAGGGAGGCATAAAGAGTTTATTTATTTCCAGATCGGGCAGTGCCAAACTAAAAGTAGTCAGGAGTGCTCCACCAATAGGAGCGAGGGGAAAAGGCACAAACAAAGCAAGGAAATTATTGATTGGCTATAGCTTAAAGTCTAGTTGACGGCTTGTGATTGGTTATCCTTGGGTTTCCATTTTTTTTAAATTTAGATTTAAATTTTTAAAAAAGATTTTATTTATTTGTCAGAGAGAGAGAGAGAGCACAAGCAGGGGGAGCAGCAGGCAGAGGGAGAAGCAGCCTCCCCGCTGAACAAGAAGCCTGATATGGGACTCGATCCCAGGATCCCGGGATCACGACCTGAGCTGAAGGCAGCCAAGTAACCAACTGAGTCATCCAGGTGTCCCAAGCCTTCCATTTTGTAACCCTGAGGCACTTTCAGGCTTAGATTTTGGTTTGCTAGTAGAGACCAGTGAGGGTTGGAGCTGCCAATGTCTAATGACCTTCCTGTTTCATTAATTTGGCAGGGCAGGACTCCTGCACAGGTGGGGCAGTGGGCTTCCTGTTCCATGACATCAGGAGCTCCATGTCCACCGTCCCCTATTAGGGACGCTAAATTTGATCAATGTCAGAACACACAGGGCAGATCAGGCATGAAAGGGACCATCAAGCCATCTTTGGAAGCTGTGCTGCTCTATCTGCCTGACCCTCTCTGTTCGCTCCCGGGGAGTCACTGGTACAGAGGAGGAAGCCTGGGCCCTCTGGTCCTAGCTCTGGCCCACACATCCCCATGCAGAAGAACCCCTTGTCTTCATAGCCTTGCTTGGCTCTGACTGCGTTCTACCTGGCTTAGTGTTTGTGCCCCTTCCTCTGCCCCCATTTTAGGGGGCAAGGTTTCAAGGGCAAGGCAGCGGAATGTTTATGTATCTTCTTACTTGAATTTCCCTAAGTGGTGTGTTAGTGCGAAGAGCACAGCTCCCGAGTCGGACTGCCTCTGTTCAAGATCTTCTCTACCGCTTATTGGTCGTGAGTTAGGAACGGATGACCTAGATTGTCAGTGCCCTCGTGTCTACACCTTTAAGCGGGGATAGTAATAGTCACGAATTCATGGCGCTCTTGTGAGGAGTCAATACAGGCGTAACTCCTACCGTGTTTCACTTTGCTGCCTTTTGCAGACAATCGCATTTTATACAAATTGCAGGTAGTTCTCCCAGTATTTAAATTTTTTTAAAGGTTATGTATTTATTTATTTTTAGTAACCTCTACACCCAAAACGGGGCTCATGACCCTAAGATCAAGTCATACGCTCTTCTGACTGAGCCAGGAGCCCCACAAACTTTTATTATTATTATATTTGTTATGGTGATCTGTGATCAGTGATTATGACTTGCTGGAAGCTCAGACAATGGTTAGCACTTTTTAGCATTAATTCATAATTACATTATGGGCTCCTTTTTTTCCCCTTAGATCTAATGCTATTGCACACTTAGTGGACTACAGTATAGTGTAAACATAACTTGGACATGCACCAGAAAACCAAAACATTCATTTGGTTCGCTTTATTGAGATATTTACTTTATTGCCACGGTCTGGCACTGAACCTGCAACATCTGTGAGGTGTGCCCGTACTCAGTAAAAATGAGCTTCAGCATGCTTATCGTGCATAGTGGTTTTCTAGAAATAATTGTGCTCTGGGCTGCCACTTGCTCAAACACTGGTAGAGCTCATCACGGCCTTGTGCTCAGGAATCAGGCACCAGCTTACAGCTAATTTGTAAGAGTCTATGGTCACCAAACTGATGGGTACAAGAGCTGACCTTGTCCAGACCCTGGCCTTCTGTGAGCGGATGATGTTATGGTTCTCACCTTACACAGGAGCTAACTGTGGCCCTCAGAGGCTAATCCACTCAGACGAGCGAGAGAGACTTGATTGACTGGAAGAAGAGATACGGTATGTGATGGGATAAATCGTTCATGGTCATCAGACAGCTGAGAAGTGTTGGAAAGAGGATCCGATTTCAGATCCCTTGCTTCTAAATCTAGAGCTCATTTTATTACATGTTAATAGATTTATCTGCTCTTTAGAGCTCCAGTCGTCATTGGTGACAGCGAGCCGATCGGGGTCCTTGGGCACAAGCCGCTGATCGCGGGGAAAACTCCCTGTGGCCGGCCAGCTGTAACACGTTTCTTGCAAAGGAAAGCATTAGCTAAGGTGCAAACCCAGATGGGTCCAAACCAGTCAGCACCAAGAGGAACCCTAGAGCTGAACTTTCACCAACTCTCCCCCTCATTATACTAAAAATCACACCTAGGGGTGGGATTTAACATGTTAATTAGACTCACAAAGAAGCATGACCTTGAAGTGAAAGTGCTAATAAATCCCGCCTCTACATGCTTCAACGGCAGCCTTTTCCTAGGTAGGTTTCTTCCTTCCTTTCTTCTTTCTCTTTTTAAAGAGTATTTATTTATTTGAGAGAGAGAACCAGTAGGGGAAGGAGTAGAGGGAGAAGGACAAGCAGACTCCCCAGGAACCCGAAGCAGGACTCAATCCCAGGACCCAGTGATCAGGAGCTGAGCTGAAGGCAGACGCTTAACTGACTGAGCCACCCAGGTGCCCCCCTCCCCCCACCCAAGTTTCTTTAAAAACTCTCCCTGTCCTTTCCTCGGAGAGTCAGCCTGAGGATTCTTTCGTGCTGCCTCTCTTGTACTCAAGCCAAGTTCCATGAAGTCTTGCCTGTGCTTTTAAATTTGGGGTACAGCCTCATTTCTCCCTTTGCTGGGTCCAAGGACCCGAGTCTGGTAACACCAGCAACTGTAGCAATGAGCAAAGAGTAAATTGAGAGGGGAAAAATGCTGCAAAGCCAGTGTTGCGGGAAGTGGACTTGTGTAGAACTTTGTTCGCTCTCCATTTGGCTGTCTGTGATCAATGTTTGCGGTAGAAAGAAAGAGAAATGCACGCTTTCTCCTACGTGAATATTTGTAGGAGTAGCCGTGGAGCTGTGGTCAGGCCCTCGTAGAGGACTTGAGTGACCCAGGCCTGGGAGTAAGTGCTTTGTCACCTCCGGGCCTTAATCCCCACCTGTCGGGCCTGTGTCCAGGCCAGACAGTGTATTGTGCTGTCATCGAATGCATGACCTTCAGGAAAAGGCCACCTGCTCACCCAACTTAACCCTACTGTGCACACGCAGAGCTCTTCCACCCCAACCAGTCCCCTCCACCTGAGATACAACTTCGAGAGAATTGTTTCCCTTCAACCAAGGCATTGTCTCTGAGATTACTTCATTAAAGTGCAAATGGCCCAATAAAAGATACGAGGGCCTTTGTATTAATTAACAATGACTTAATGCTCCTGCAATCATACTGATGAAGTAAAAGGGAAGATCTCTAACCAAGGCATTGTCTCTGAGATTACTTCATTAAAGTGCAAATGGCCCAATAAAAGATACGAGGGCCTTTGTATTAACAATGACTTAATGCTCCTGCAATCATACTGATGAAGTAAAAGGGAAGATCTCTAACACTTGGTAATTATCCTTTTAACAAAGGATCCCAGCTTCCGCAGGCCATAGTATTAAAGTGGACTGGAGAATATTGTTTTATTTCATGCAGTGTTTATCTTTAGTTACTTTGTATTTGTGGCAGATGCATTTTCCATTTTATGTCACATGGGATTTTAAGATATATTTACTTAACTTAAAAATGTGAATAAATTTAGGGGCGCCTGGGTGGCTCAGTCGTTGAGCGTCTGCCTTCGGCTCAGGGCGTGATCCCAGCGTTCTGGGATCGGGCCCCACATCAGGCTCCTCCGCTGGGAGCCTGCTTCTTCCTCTCCCACTGCCCCTGCTTGTGTTCCTTCTCTTGCTGGCTGTCTCTCTCTGTCAAATAAATAAATAAAATCTTTTTTAAAAAATGTGAATAAATTTAATAA
The DNA here is from genome assembly GCF_002007445.2 of Ailuropoda melanoleuca. Classification (NCBI taxonomy): domain Eukaryota; kingdom Metazoa; phylum Chordata; class Mammalia; order Carnivora; family Ursidae; genus Ailuropoda; species Ailuropoda melanoleuca. Next base: position 10,863,401 of record NC_048236.1, read on the forward strand.
AAGTTATTAAGTATATAATAACACCCATGGTAATCAATAATGGCAAAAACCGGGAAGGCTTTGTACAAATGACTTAGCATAGAATGATATCTCACTGATCTAGTAATAACTTAGCCTAACTTTATTTTATTTTTTTAAAGATTTTATTGATTTATTTGACAGAGCAAAGAGAGTACAAACGGGGAACAGCAGAGGGAGAGGGAGAAGCAGGCTCTCCCCTGAGCAGGGAGCCCGGCGTGGGGCTGGATCCCTGGACCCTGAGATCATGACCCAAGCCGAAGGCAGACGCTTAACCATCTGAGCCACCCAGGTGCCCCAACTTAACCTAACTTAAAAATTTTTTTTTCGATTTTACATTATAAAATAATATATCCAATTCAGAGAAAGTTTGAGAAATAGACACAGGGAAAAAACCATCTCTAAATCTTCCACTCACATATTGATGTGGGAAACAAGGGCAGAAGGACATCTAGATAAAATTAAATGTCTTTATAACCTGCAGCCCATGGACAAATACCTGAGGCGGGCAGAATATAATGTTCCTCCCAGAAGCTTCTGTCTGAGTGTTAATACCTTGCTAGGGGGAAAAACAACCACTATTTGACAAACAGCAAGGCCTCTGGTATCCTGTGTCTTCTCTAGCATATGAGCATCGTTTTGGAACTTCCCGTATCTTTACTTCCCCTACCCCCAAAGTATATAATCATTTGCTCCACTTAATCCCGGGGCAGGAGGGAGCAGCAGACAGCAGCCCCTCTTTCTGGCCATGGGTCCTGTCCCTGTGCCTTAATAAAACCACCATTTTGCACCGAAGAGGTCTCAAGAATTCTTTCTTGGCCTTCGGCCCCGGACCCCACCAAAACAAACCTAAAGAACTACGTCTTTGGCACTCCAACGTGGGCTTCCAGTCTTTTCATCGGGACTCTGAGCTTTGGTGCAAACTTGGTGAGTCCTTTGCTCTCCCTTTACTCTCATTCCAGGGGCTCTTAGAGGACTGGGGTCTTACTGGAACACTTTCAGGCCGATTGCTGGGGCTGTCATCCTCTAGCCCATGGGAGGAGAAAGCCTGCCTTTTGCCGGGAAATTAGTACCCTGGCCGGGATGGTCCTAAGACCCAGGAACTCTCTTTATTCCTGTCCTTATACAAAGTTGTCTGTCTGGGCACGGGACAGCCACCGAAGTCACTAGGACAGCTGCCAATCTCAAGACTCCCGTGTGAGCTTTCTTCCTCATTGATCTAGTATGATCCCCTCCACACCCCTGGTCTAGCCGCTTCTGGCCACGGGACCTCCCCTGGGAACCGGCTGAAACCAGTACCCAATTGAATTAAAACCCAACCTGGGACCATTTCCTAGAGAAGTTGGCTGTAAGGACTATATATGTTGGAATGTCCCTTAGACTATGATGGATTTCTACCTTGACTGTTCGCTGTCAGTGTCCTCTACTTAAGTTACAGAATTGGATACTTTCCTCTTATAAAACCTCTCTGGTGTATTCCATGGGTTACAAACAGCTGGTTCTACGTGGCCTTCAGCAGGGCCAGGAAGGTGGCCTTCACAGTGGGGCCTTCAGGGCAAGGAAGCCAAGGCACAGTGTGACCTTCACGGTGGGGCCTTCACACCGAGGCAGACTTGGTCCATACGCGGGCATCCATCGTATTCTAGAATGCGATGGGGAAGTGGGAGGAGGGCAGGTCTCCCTCCTACAGGGCCTTTACAGCAGGCAGTGATCATAGTGATTTCGTTCAAGGGACACCTCAGGTGGCTTTTATACCAGGAACCTCTGACATAATCCTGCTGCACGTGCGATGCCACCCAGGAGTCGGGGTAATGGGCCTTCTCCCTTCAGTCGCCAAGGACTCTCCCTTGGGATGCCTTTCAACCCACTGGAAACAATTAGGATTGCAAAATTTCAGAAAGATACTGCATGGCCTCAATAGGGTCTATCCGTTAATCTCTTGTGCAAGAAACTAGGCCAATAGATGGAAGTCCATCCCAGGCTTTCAGGGCTCTTTTTTTTTTTTTTAATGATTTTTTATTATATTATGTTAGTCACCATACAGTACATCCCCGGATTCCGATGCAAAGTTCGATGCTTCATTAGTTGCGTATAACACCCAGTGTACCATGCAATACGTGCCCTCCTTACCACCCATCACCAGTCTATCCCATTCCCCCACCCCCTCCCCTCTGAAGCCCTCAGTTTGTTTCTCAGAGTCCATAGTCTCTCATGCTTCATTCCCCCTTCTTATTACCCCCCCTTTCTTTATCCCCTTGTTCCCCTACCGATCTTCCTAGTTCTTATGTTCCATAGATGAGAGAAATCATATGATAATTGTCTTTCTCTGCTTGACTTATTTCACTTAGCATTATCTGCTCCAGTGCCGTCCATGTTGCAGCAAATGTTGAGAATTCGTTCTTTCTGATAGCTGANATTGTATATATGGACCACAGCTTCTTAATCCAGTCATCTGATGAAGGGCATCTCGGCTCCTTCCATGATTTAGCTATTGTGGACAATGCTGCTATAAACATTGGCGTGCATATGTCCCTTCTCTTCACTACGTCTGTATCTTTGGGGTAAACCCCCAGTAGTGCGATGGCTGGGTCATAGGGTAGC